>NC_031994.1:96805100-96811112 GCF_001879085.1 Nicotiana attenuata | reverse complement strand
GGTATTATTGGGCATGGTGGACAGAGAAATGAGGGACAAGAGGTGGGTAGTAGTGTTGCGGTGGGCTATATGGGGTGTGTGGGTAGGTTTGGGGATGAGGTCGAGGTTGGTGATAATATGGTGATGGACCCCTGGACCAAGCTCTCGATTCCACTACTGCAACGTCTTCTTTCTTTTTCTTTCCCAATACCCATCCAGTGCCGCTCTGGATGGCCTAAGTAGTTGCTTTGATTGCTGAATAGCTCATAATCTTGTTGGACTTAAGCCCCTCTTCCACCATACTTCCCATTTTCACTACCTCGTTGAAGGTTTTCCCCACTGCTGACACCAAGTGACCATAGTAGGTGGGTTCCAAAGCCTGTAGGAAATAATCAACCATCTCCCTCTCTTTCATTGGAGGATCGACTCTTGCCGCTTGCTTTCTCCACCAGAAACCGTACTCTCTGAAGCTTTCCCCGGGCTTTTTCTCAATTTTAGTCAGTGACAGACAGTCCGGGACAATTTCGAGATTATACTGAAAATGACATGCAAATGCTTGGGCCAAATCGTCCCAAGTGTACCAACGAGCATCATCCTGGCGTGTGTACCACTCCAAGGCTGCTCCACTTAGACTTTGACTGAAGTAAGCCATCAATAACTCGTCCCTTCCCCCAGCTCCTCTCATTTTGCTGCAGAACCCCCTTAAATGGGCCACCGGATCACCATGTCCATCATATAAGTCAAACGTGGGTAACTTGAATCCTGCTGGCAACTGGACATCGGGAAACATGCACAGGTCCTTGTAGGCTACACTCACTTGACCTCCGAGACCCTGCATATTTCTGAATGACTACTCTAAGCTCTTAACCTTCCGTATCATTTCCTCTTGCTCAAGGTTTTTGGGAGGCTTTTCTTCTTCCGTTCAGAGATCAAGACGGGGACTGTAAGAGCATGGTTCTGGTGATTTGAAGGGGGCTTCGGGCGGGTAGTACTGGTTATCATGAGTTTGGAATAAAGGTTCGCTAGAGGACCTGTGTAATGCGACAGGTGGAGGAGCCACAAACACAGGAGTAGTTGGCGGTGGAGGGCATGGAATTTGTTTGGGTGGTGGAGGTGGTGGTGTTTGAGAGGTGGTTCCATAGTAGTGCTGGTAAGTAGGGAAAGCCGGAGATGAGTTCACTGTGGGAGGATCTTGAGGCTGAGCTAGTGGTGGGATGTAGGCGGGGTTAGCAGGATAGGCTGGTGGTGGATGTCCCTTTGACCAGGCCTGGTACATCTCGGCCATTTGTTGCTTCACTTTATACATCTCCTCCTTCATTGCATTAACGTCCACTACTTCCTCCTCCCTAGATGGGTCGACAATGCTTGCGTCTAATTCCTAGTTGACCGTGTTTGACTTATCCTTAGAGCGGGTGTTGTAGGGATGGGTTGCCAGAATGCCAGTCAACTTAACCACTTACCTGAACTCATCAACAACAACTTTGTTAGCGGTTAGAGAATTAACAGATAGATAAGCAAGCAACCGCACATTTGGGAATGAATGCACCTAAGAAGTTAACCAGTTCTATTATGCCTATGCCTTTGCTTGGTTGCATGCGTCATCTCGGCTTTTCCTTATTTCTATGTGTTTTTCCATTGTTTCTTGCCGCTCTCACTTTTTGCATTTTCTCTCTTATTTTCTATTTTTATTTGGTTATGGTCGAATCCTATGTAGATTGCCTAGTATCATGACCCTGCATGAATCAGACCGAGCGTAGTTCGTGAAGAATAAAAAAAATTAGAAGCAAAATGTTTTTGGGATTTTTAATTTTATTGATAGCAAATACGTCTATTACAAAGACTCAAAACTGGCAAATTAAACAACTAACAGACTCTAATGCAGAAAAGAACTACGGACTCCACCATCCTATTTTATTTTAAACGAAAATACAGACTCAATCAACTGACTGACTTTTAACGAAAAGGAAATACAGACTTAGACAACTAACAGACTCTAGTAGAAAAGGAAATACAGACTCAAATGACAAACTCTAGCAGAAAAAGAAATAAAGACTCGAATGACTAACTCTAGTGGAAAAAGAAATACAGACTCAAAGGACAATCATGAATACATTAAGGCTCCTGGTGCCCGCGGGACATTGTTCGGTCTCGCCGCGGGCCTATACGCAAGTTCCCCTTGAAGTCTGTCCAGGTCACTCATTATCTGGTTCACAAATATCATCACTGATGCAAAGAAGGTGGTACGAGTCATGCTCTCGCACACTTGGCATTTCCTGGTAATGTAGTGAGCAATAGCTAGGATTCTCTCTCTGATTATACCCTTTTCCTGAAGCAACCACCCTATCCGTTGGGCCCTGGCCTCCAAAGTCTGCTGATTTTGTTCCTAGAGTTGTTGCAGGTCCATTTCTAATTGTGCCAACGCCGTGTAGCAATGCTCTCTTTCAACCTTGAATTCTTTCGCCTGTTTATTCATTTTGTTTTCTGTGGCAATGACCTTTTTCTTCAATCCCGTGACCTCATTATCGTATTCTTCTCTCAACTGCTTAACCATGCGGGCTCGTTCTTCCGCGTTTTTAGCCAATTGTTTTCGAACCCCGGCTAATTCCTTTTCTGCTTTGTTGAGATCAAAACTGTAGTCATTTACTTTTTGCCTTAGATTTTCTATGAGCTTTGCGTCTTTGGCGCTCCTAACAGGATTTTCAGCCGCTATCTTCATCTTTTGGATTTGGGCTCGTAAGGCTTCATTTTCATGGGCCAACTTCTTTTTCTCACCTTCGTCAGCCGCAGCTTGCACGCTGCTTTCAAACGTAAGGTCTTGGACCTGCTTTTCTAGTTCTCCTATTTTGGCTCTGTATTCATTTTCTTTGGCTAACCGGGCCCACTATTCTTGCGATGATTCGGCAAACTCCCGGATGTGAGGTCTTTTAGCTGGCCTCTCGTGCTCATATTCTCTCCTATACCAAGCAAGGTATCCTGGCGACACTTCGCCTTTGGCCTGATCCTGAACACAAGTATCCGCTATTACGTATTGACATTCATTCCAGATCTGGCGGACTCTTGTTTCAGGAAACTGTCCGTCAGGGCTAATCTCAACTACCTGAGCACTAAGATCGCCGTCTTTTGGCACTATTTGGCACCTCCCGAGTTGCCTTAAAACCCGATACGGGGCATAAGGCTGAATGCTCTTAAGACCTATCAAGAGGAAATGCGGCCTTGCTGCTGGCATATATATGATTTCATCAACGGGCAACCATCCAAGTGTCCACTCTATTCGACTAGCAGTGAGGGACCGAAAGTATATTGTCCAGCCCGTGAATCCTTCAGGCAAATTGACCCCTTTAATCCTCGTATAAAACTCTTCTATGCATGTTTTCTCTGGAGACCCATGGCTCAAGAACTGAGGACGATGGCACAGGTGCTCGGTCATCCACATTTGCAGCAGTAGATTGCACCCATCGAAAAAGTCTCCCCCGGCTTTGCAAGCTGTAAGAGCGCAAAAGATTTCGGCTAATATCATAGGCGCAAGAGTGCTTTTGGCTTGAGTCATTAGAGTGATGACGACCCCGGATATTTTTATGTCAATGTTTCCGTCTTTCCTTGGAAATACCACAAGCCCCAGAAAAACCACCATAAAAGCGAAACGTCTATGCTCCTCCCATTTTTGGCGGTTTCCTTTGCTACATATCCTGCTTTCCGGGTTGTTGAATCCCCCGATGTGGCCATATCTGTGATATATGAAGTGTGGAGCATAAAAGCCATTTGCCAGATCTGTGTTGTGAACCGTCCTGCCTATCTTCAGGGAGTCTAAAAATCTGTGCACAGCTACAGTTCTTGGGGCAACTAAGTACTTGTGCATTAAAGGAACCTCATCTTTTCCGATGTAGCCGGCTATTTCCTCTAGTGTTGGGTTTAGTTCAAAGTCCGAGAAATGGAAGACGTTATGTGCCAGGTCCCAACATGTGACCAATGCTCTGATGATGTCTCCCCGAGGCACAATCTCTAACAAACCAGTAAGCCCTTTCAAATATTTTCTTCTTCAACAAACCATTTGAAAATAAGACTCTTGGTTTTTCTTTTTACTGACAAATAAAACGAACCATTTTGTGAAAACAAATTTTCTTTTCCCATTTTTTCCTTTTCTTTGCATTTTTCTCAAAAATTCGGCAGAGTTTTAACACTATTTTGACAAATAATTGACTTTCTACACTGCTATTTCTCTCCTTTTTTTTCAATTTTTCCCAAATACTCCAAAGCCGGTCAGCATGCAAGTCCGAGACAATGCATATGCAACACATAAGATGCATCAGGATGGTCTTTTTCATTTCAGGTTACCTGTCCTAGACGGACCCAACCCCTGTGTTGAGTCCCCTACGGCAAATGCACGTGATGCAAATAAGCGTTCCTACTAGGGATCCGGCATGAAGTCAAGTTATTCTAGGTTCAAAACCTGGGTATGTGTTCTAGACTGTGTACCCGAGCGGATAACTCGAGTCGAGGAGGGGGCTACGTACCAGGGACCCGCGAGATCGTCCAGCTTAGTAACTTGTCCGGCCTCTTTCTTATTTCAAGGTATGACACTAACAGAATAGGGAATCTCGACCAGCGAGCACATCCCCGAAGATAAGAAGAGAAGGGTATCGTAACAGTTTATATGTACAGTTCAAATAATATCAAAGCGGTAAAGCATTTAGCACATTTACCATGAAACATGTAGGAAAATCAGATAAAGCCAAACATAACAATTATTCTAAGCTCGAATTCTTAAACCCTGAACCGAAGTTCTGGGTTTGTGTCCCCAGCAGAGTCGCCAGAGCTGTCACACCTCCTTTTTTCAATACACCCCGTGAAGGGTGTAAAGGAGTTTTTCCACTTAAAGGACAATCGGAACGGGATTTATAATTAAGATTCAGAGTCGCCACTTGGGAGATTAATGGTGTCCCAAGTCATCGGTTGAATCCCGAACTGAGGAAATTATGATTCTGTTTAACAGTCCGCGATCCAAAAATCCGAGTAAGGAATTCTGTTAACCCGGGAGAAGGTGTTAGGCATTCCCGGGTTCCGTGGTTCTAGCACGGTCGCTCAACTGTCACATTTGGCTTATTTGTTTGATTTTAGTACATGTTTTAACCTATGTGCTTTTGAACTTTGAACCACTTTTATTATTATTATTTTTAAAGAGAATTGCAACGTCGTGAAAACATGTCTCGAACCACGTCACATAAATGCACCCGTGGTTTTTGACACGTTTTGACTTCGTTGAGATTTGGATTTGGGTCACATAAATGTGCACCCGGGTTTAGGAAGGTAATATTATTAAATGTCGGGCCTACAGCAACTAGCGTATTATTAAATTTGCGGGAGGCCATGAAATTCGCTAAATGGCACGCCCCGATATCTAAAATATTTTTATGTAAGTATTTAAAGAGGGCCATGCAATTCATGGTTCTGTTTAGCGCGGCGCACCTCAATTTTACTTTAAAAGGCACCCTAGAGCAACTACAATTTTCTATTATGTATTGTCTCTAAAAATAAAGAAAAAGGCCCTAATTAATTAACATTTCAACTCAGTTAAAACTTGAAAGGGTGTTGGCTTCGAAAATCAGCCCAAAGAGGAGGGGCTTCCGTCCCATTTCATAAGGTTGGCCAGTCATGGGCCTTTCTGTGTGTTAACAAAGTTGAGGCCCAAATTGATTAGAAACAAGGTGCCCAACCTGGATTCATGAGCGGGCCCTAGACCAAACTGGATTCAATCAGAATTTACAGTCTCTGATCCAATTCAAATTGTTCCAATTGCACACCATGAGTTTCATGACAGGAAGCCAATTAGTTCTACCAAATTAACAAATGCTATTTTTGCTGAATTTGAGATTTATATCCCAATTTGTGTTTTTAGCTAATGTGTTGCTACCAGTACTCACTGAGTTCAAAGCCTAATCAGGAAGCAACTTATGTTTGATTAGACCTTAAACTCAAGGGCTTAAGAAACGTATATTATCTGATTACAAACTAGTTACTGAGATCAAATGCGAAAGC
>NC_031994.1:96787284-96802746 GCF_001879085.1 Nicotiana attenuata | reverse complement strand
CCAGATTTGATGGGACAAAAACGGCGTCGTTTCACTACAAAGGGGTCTGGACCGGGTGCTTTGGGTTGGGTTTGGTCCGGTTGGGCACATTTGTCAATTGGGCTAGCCAGATGGCCCAAAAGACTGGCCTGCTTCTTCTTTCCTTCATTTCATTTTCTTTTGTTGGTTTTCTTTTCTTTTCTTTCTTTATTTATTTAATTTTTGATTTTATTAAGTACAAAATTAAAAATAGACAAAACCTGATTTAATTCTAAAAGTAAACTAATTAATTCTCAAAAATTAAACAAGTCCTAGTTTTAAAAAGAAAACTTAAGGAAAAATCAAAATTGAAAGTAAAACAATACAAAGGACTATTTTTTAATTATTTTCTCCTATTTTCAATGATGTTAATAATCTAAAAATCTAGAATTGGATCCTAAATGCAAGCATGCTATTTTGTAATTTTTTTTACTTTTTATGACAACTAAAAATGCACACAAAAGGCAAACAAAACACAAAATCATGCAATTAATTCCCTAAAACTCAAATAATAAAAGAAAAATCCTAATTTTAAGAATTCTATAGGAATGTTTGAGCGAGGCAAAAATTACGTGCTCACAGTTGGTGCCATGTCATTTACCGCGAACATCTCATTTGCTGCATGTTGTTCTCCGTACACCATTTTTATACTGTATTTTGTTGGGAACTTCATCATCTGATGAAGAGTTGATGGTACCGCCCTCATGTTATGTATCCACGGTCTTCCAAGTAAGGCATTGTACCTCATGTCACCTTTGATGACATGAAACTTGGTGTCTTGAACTGTACCGGACACGTTGACTAGGAGGATGATTTCTCCCTTCGTTGTCTCGCTTGCCATGTTGAATCCATTGAGGCCTCGAGAGGTGGGTATGATCTGATCGAGCAATCCGAGCTGATCCACCACCCTCGACCTGATTCAGTTGGCCGAGCTACCTGGATCCACGAGTACATGTTTAATTTGAATGTTATTCAGAAGAAAATAAATTACCAGTGCATCATTATGTGGTTGGGACAAGTCCTCGATGTCTTCTTCTCTAAATGTAAGGGTGTCCTCAAGTATATAGCTCCGAGTTTGCCTTTCTGTTGCGATGGACACTTTCGCCCGTTTGAACATGGGTCCCTGTGGGACGTCTGTTCCTCCAACGATCATGTGAATGATTTGCTGAGGTTCTTCTGGTCCATTCTTTCCGTTCGCCTCTCTTTCTCAAAAGTTGTTCTTGGCTCGATTGCTGAGGAATTATCGAAGGTGAAAATGCCCTTCCTTGATCAGCCGGGCCACCTCCTCTTGGAGCTGCTTACAATCCTAGGTCCTACGACCGTGAATGCCATGGTATTCGCACATAAAGTTGCGGTTCCTTCGGGAAGGATCTGATTGTGTGGGCTTTGGCCATCTGGTATTCCTGATTCTACCTATGGCTGATACGATGTCTGAGACATCGATGTTGAAGTTGTATTCAGACAATAGGGGTGCCTCCATTGGCCTCGAATGCCTGTCAAACCCGATCTTGCTCATAAGTCCCCGGGAATTTAGGCCTCGATCATTTTGAGGTATATTCCGCCTCGAAGTGTCTCTTCGATCTTTGAAGTATGGCTAATACCTTTCTTTGCCTGAGCTCGACTCCCTTTCTATAGACTTTGGTTCCTTTGCTAGGAGCCTGCTTGGATATACTGAGCCAGAGGGGGCTCCCAATTTATCGTCCTCGACCCTGATCTTCGATTGATATCTAATGTGTACATCTGCCAAAGTCACGGCGGGATACTAAACCAAGTTCTGCTTTAGCTGCTTTGAAGCTATCGAGCGTCGCTCCTTCAAGCCCTGAGTGAAGGCCTGCACTTCCCAGTCAACGGAGACCGGTGGTAATTCCATTCGCTCCATATGGAAGCGAGATACAAATTCCCTCAGCATCTCGTTCTCCCTTTGTTTGATCTTGAAGACATCGGACTTCCTTGTAGCAACCTTGATGGCATCGGGATGTGCCTTCACAAAAGAATCTGCCAACATGGAAAACGAATTTATCGAGTTCCGGGGTAGGTTGTGATACCACATCATGGCCCCCTTCAACTATGTTTCTCCAAATTTCTTCAGCAAGACAGATTCAATCTCATCATCTTTTAAATCATTCCCTTTTACATCACAAGTACAAGCGGTAATGTGCTCATTGGGGTCCGTGGTCCCGTTATACTTCGGGATATCGGGCATTCTGAATTTCTTCGGGATGGGCTTCGGAGCCGCATTTGATGGGAATGATTTCTGCACGAACTTCTTTGAATCTACACCTTTCAGAATCCGGGGTGCGCCCAGGATTTGATCAACCCTCGAGTTATAAGTCTCCACCTTTTTATCGTTAGACTTTATCTTATTTTCTCCTCATTCAATCCTTTTGGTAAGGTTCTCGAGCATCATCATAATAGCGGGGTTTGCTGTTGACCCGTTGTAACTCGATCTCTCTGATGCCTGCTTAACTCGAGGAGCCGTTTGTGGCGCTGCTGTGCATGGAGTTTTTTTGTTGACTTTGTAGCTGAGCAATAGCCACTTGTTGTGCTTGTAACATCTCAACAATGACTTGAAGGCTAACATCTCTTTCTTTCCGAGCTCGAGTCCCTTGTGCTTCATGTTGGTTTTCTCCGCGCACACTTCCGTCGGTATGAGAGCTTACATCGACATGCACAGCGTTGCATGAGCCCACGTCAACGGGTATTTGTGCTGGCGCCACCCCTGTGTTTTTGGGTGGTACACCGGCATCTGCAACAATCTCTCCATGAAGCCCAATACTGTTGTTTCGTGTGCATTTATTGAGTTAGACATTTTTTGACCTGAAATCAAAGATTTTTTGACAAGAAAAAGTGTGATGAATAACTTGGGTTTTCAGAAAACTAGCACCAAAACAATCACTATTATTTTTAGCCCCACGGTGAGCGCCAAACTGTTTACCTTAAAAATGGTATTAATAATAATATTTAATTTTGTGGTTCTAAAAATATGTGATTTATTTCAATACTAGTTTTTAGGAAATAGATGTTAAGTGTAAGTAAATAGAATAAGATATGCAAACCAATGTTGTCTCAAGAATGGGCCTCGAGCTGGATGGAACAGAGAGCCTCGAAGTCTAGTTAGGGCAGTTAGCAATGAACAATTGATGAAGAAATAATGATATCGAAGGCCTTGAAGATAGCCTTTTGCGGTCAATAATGGCAGTAAATGAAGAACAATAAGTGAACAATAAATGACCAAGCAATAGATCTTTAGAGTAATTGTTGAGCAGGTTTATGCAAGAAAAGCAGAGAATGTTCTATTGTAATTAATATTCATGTGTTACAAAATGACAAGGTTCACCTTTAGATAGGAGGGGGGAATCCCAACATAGTACATGTCTAATAATGACGAGGAAATGCTATTGGTATAGCTGTATAATGGCCTAGTAGGGATTTGTACTATTTCTCGCAGACTCTGTCAGTTCTAATCACGTGCCCTCAGGAATTTCCCGCCTTTCCATGACGGTCGTTGATTTTCATGCTGCCTCGAGGTATACTGTGATGATTCGTTGATATACCCTCTCTAGGTGAGTGTTTCAGGGATGAGACTTAGACTGTGCTTCAAGCCCATCGAGGCTGGGCTTAAAACACCGTAGAAGCCTTAAAATCGTCCTTCCCTGATTTTGACCGTATACAGATTGTCCCCGCGTTTCTTGGAATGAAATAAAAAGGAACGATTTGAATTCTTCAAATCTTCAATGCCTCCATCATTACGTCAGTTATGTCATGTAAGCGATTAACGTGCAAAAAAAGGGATGTTCAAAAGTCACGTTCGCACGGCTCTTGAAAAGCCTTGAATTGGTTTTGACGGTTGGCCGTCCTCTGGCATTTCCCAACGCGCACTACTGGCCCCTATAAATACTCCAATACTTCAATCCTTACTCTTCATCATATCTCCAAACTTTTAACAACTCTTCTTACTTCTTTCTATGTTCGTCTCTCATCTAGTTTTCTGTTTTCCTCTGAAATCTATTAGCAAAGATGGCGAAGACCTCTAGAACCATTCCCCGGGATGATAAAGCATCTTCATCTTCACGCTCGTCTAAGGGCAAGGCCATAGTGCCTCCTCGTCTTGGGGAGTTCTTGCCCGGACCCTGTGAAACATCCTCCGATTTCAAGGTTGACAAGCCTTGTTCGAAACCGGGGTGGTGCGAATACATGTCCGATATATTAGCATGATAACCGACACTGGGAAGGTGAAAGCTGATTGCTGCTGGGGGGAAGCGGTGCAAGTGGAGATTCCTTCTCGTGAGGAAGACATAACGACACATAAAGCCAGTTTCCTTAGTGTATACACATATCCTTTTACCCTAGGTCTGGTAGAATCATCCTCGCCGTTGAAAGACCCTGTGATTCTCAATTTCAGCAGATAATATCGGGTGACACTCGCCCAAATCCATCCATCATTCTGGTGCATTTTTTACATGATTAGGCACTTTGCAAATATGATCGAGGGGATGCCTTTCACCCTTGACCATATACAAACTTATTTGGTTAGTTCCCAAAGTTCTTTTTGAATACTAATTGATCAAAGATGATGCTTCTTGATTGCAGCCACCTATTTTGACAAACGCAAGAGTCACCATGTTTCTAAAGGCAAAAACAGCTAACGTAATTCCCTTGTTGTGGGGGGAGGGGGGGGGGGAGATCTAAGCTTTATCTAATAATCAATTAATTAATTAGCTAATATCCCGCTACCCGATAATTAACCAATTACCCGCATAATTAAAAATTTTCTCAAATTACTTAAAATTCTACTTTTTTTTAATATATTTTATACATCATACTATCATGGTCATATGCTACCAAATAAAATAAATACGCACACTATTAATTTATTAAAACATTCATGTAAAAATACATATATTTTCTCAACTTTTAATTTTTCTAATCTCATAAAGAGTATAAGTTTTGGTACGTTTAATTCTTAAAATGATAACGAGCTAACCTTCTTTTCTTGTGAGAAAACAATGTCTATCTTTACAATAAAGAAAATCTCATAAACTTTCTCATGTTATGTGTATAATTTAAAGCATATTCGAAAGTAGTAATATTAATAACTATATAAAATTATATTTTTTTCAAATTATTTTAACAAAATTATCCCACTTAAAATACCATACACTGGTTGAATTCGTTATGTACATATCACACTCCCAAACAAGTGAGACTCTCTAAGAGTTAACCTACCTTTTCTTAAAAATCAAACCAAAAAATGAAGTCAAGCTTCTCATCCATTGCCTTAAGAATCTCTAGTCTGTCAATCCAACTTGTAACTAACACTTATTGTTCAATTATAATCTCAAAACACATAACATTAACTTCACATGAGAACTTAAAACTTTTATATTAACTCTTTTAAAAACACATGAACGTTTAAAAAAATGCATATAATAAGTCACAGAGTTAAGAAATTTGGCGCTCAAACCCACGAGATGTAACATCCTTCCCCTTTTAGAATATACGTCCTCGAATGTTAACTCTTAGAGATTTGCAAAATTTTCACAAGGGTCTCCTCTGCAGATTAAACTAAAACCACACTATATCTAAAGTCTCGACTATTCACAGCCTTTAGTACTTGAGTATCTCATATCTTCTTCACCTTTAACTTACTTACCTTTCAATCTCGCATCGTATCTTCTATTTATTTCATAGCCTCTCTTCCACATAAGTGTAACTTACGCCTTAAAGCCCTACTGTGATACGTGCACCTCTAGTGCATACAAAAATTGGGTAAGCTTCATATTGACTTCTTACAACTCAGCTCTATGGCATAATCTGGAAACAAAAGAAGGGTAAGATTTCCAAAATGCCCCGTAGCCTCCCAATTATAAATGTGGCGTGCAACACACGCATAAGTGGGACTCTACTAGGCACGGCTTTGTAGACTCCCTAGGACACGATCCCCTCTGATACCACATTGTCTCGCCCCAAAGATGGGGAAGCGTGGCTAGCACTCAACGCCGCACCGGACCGAGCGAACCACTCTGCAACTCCTTTTTTTTCTTCATAAATATCATGGTCCAACATCGCCATATTTGGTAATGTATAACTAGATGTGGGCGACACTGTATGACCGAAATATTTTTCTGAAAACATGAATATATATGGATCGTCAAGGCCTCTGACATACTGTAAAAAGAACAAACCTCTGTCTAGAAAGCCTCTAATATTATTTGACATCAAATGGGATAGGGTACCGGACTACCCATAAGTCTGTA
Source organism: Nicotiana attenuata (assembly GCF_001879085.1). Lineage (NCBI taxonomy): Eukaryota > Viridiplantae > Streptophyta > Magnoliopsida > Solanales > Solanaceae > Nicotiana > Nicotiana attenuata. The sequence goes on along the minus strand of NC_031994.1, from coordinate 96,796,471 downwards.
AAAAAATTCTGACATGATGACTCATAGACATGGCTGCACTCCGGATGAGGTGGAGTCTTACCGATCCTTCGTTGAATGCCAATCTCGTCTACTATGAGGGCTCATCAAACTGATTATCTATACCTGCAGGCATGATGCAGCGTCCCCAACAAGAGGACATCAGCACGAATAATTTACTGAGTATGTAAGGCAGATCTAAAACATAACAGTAAGTAAACATTAATTAAAGTCATATAAGAATCAACCTGAATCACTGAAGTGCCAGTGTACATTCATAATTATCATACTTACATACATAATACTTCTCTTGATACTATTATCCATATCGTATGATGCATGACTACCCAATCGGTGGTAAATAATGATACATAACTACCCAATTGGTGGTAATTTCCCGACCGGCCGTAGCTTGATGGTAAATGAATGTGCATAATTTGGCAAAAATTAGGACACTCTTGCAAAAGCACTAATAAATACACATAGTAATATTTTTTGGTTTCCCATATTAGCCACGAGATGTCAAACTACAATAATCATCCTAGACTTATTACACTTTTCTGGTAAACCTTATTGGCTTTTGTACTTACCACAAGATAGGATTGACGAAATCTCCCTGAAACCATGAGTAGAACAGTAAATAATAAACACCCCTAAACCACTAAGGCATATCACATCTGTTAACCACAAAAATTCACAGTATACCCAAATAGAAGATGCTTTCTTGTGGAAGGATAATGTAATTGTCAGCAAATGTGTGACACTAGCAACAGTTAATGCTAAACCAATCAAAAACTTTTATCTACTTGTATGTGGATGAATCTATTGATGTAGGTAAATTATTTTGATAAGAGCAATCTTATGCAGCATCTTCTTTGTGAATCCTGGAAGAAAAGTATTTGAAAGAATAGAATCCACATTCTTTGTTATATACCTCAATAGGGACTTGGAAACACACTTATACATCTTTGGATATCACTATACAGGAATGAATAACATAGACATCCTTAACTGCTAAGTGTAGAACCACTTATAGAATAGCATTACGTTTACGTATCGTTACTTGGATCATGCCAAAAGAAGGAAGGATTAGTCTTAACATACCTAGACTGTCACGATCCAAAATCCATTAAGGGACGTGATGGCGCCGGACGCCGCTGTTAGGCAAGCCAACCAAATACTTAATTAAACTCCATTTTTTAACAATTTTGAATCCAAGATTTTCCTTAAAATTTCATAAGTAAAAAGATAGCTGCTTCAATTTGAATTAAATACTAGCAATCAATACAAAAATATTTAAAAATCATCCCAGAACCCGGTGTCACAAGTGCATGAGCATCTACTGATAAGGAAATGAAATACAATATAACACCCGTCCGGAATACAGTGGACAGAAAAGAAAATACAATTTGTTGGAAGGGACTTTACTAGCTGCGGGCCGCCTCGAACAATGCAACTCACCTAGTCCCCGAATCATCCGTGCTGCTATGCCCCGTGGGCTGCTAGAGATAAATATACCTGTGCAACAAAAATGCACAGAAGTGTAGTATGAGTACGTAAACAACGTGTACTCAATGAGTATCCCGTCTAATCTCGAAGAAGTACAGACGAGATGGTCAACTTCGACACTTACTAGAGGTCAATTGACAATATACTAAAAATGTGAGGAAATCATGGATTTATATAGCAGTCCTAATCCACGAAGCCGGAAAACAGGTAAACACCTTCAACAAATAATCAAGGATTTTCAAGGTTTACTCTTTATTATCTTCTCAATTTAGATCAAGCCACGAAGGGCACATTTCACATTTAAAATTCTCAAGAAACAATATAACATGCGCAAATCACACCGAGGCGACGGCCCGATCAAACAGAAATAAACTGTGCACTTGCCAAGGGTCGACGGCGCGCCTATAGATGCATCTATTTAATCTGTCGAGGATTTCGATCCGTTCCATAAATAAATACATACCCTGCTCGCAAATCATGCATGCGACGTAGGTACACATAGAGATACATGCTCAATCAATCAATTAAGAATTTATCGGGAATATTTATCCAAATAAAACAATTTTTCTTTTTAACAATTCAGGAAAAATGGTGTTTAATCTCCTTTTAAATTCATTTACTAATCCAAAGTGATTTAAGCAATTCAAGCTATCAATAGGTTCATAAATAATTCAAGAATAATATGCTTTTGGGCCCTAACTACCCGGACAATGGCATAATAGTAGCTACGCACGGACTCTCGTCACCTCGTGTGTACGTAGACCCCGCAAATAGGAGCACATAATCAATTATTTTACCTATGGGGACAATTCCCTCTTACAAGGTTAGAAAGGAGACTCACCTTGCTCCGAAGGTCCATAACCGGCATTCCACGCCCTTCCGAAGACTCTAGTTGATGCACCACGCTCCAAAACTAGCCAACAGTTACGCAAATCCATTAATACATGCTCAATTAATCATTACAATCCAATTTATAGAAGTTCCTAACTCCGATCGAAAACTTGCCCAAAACGCCCTCGGGCCCACGTGCCCAGAATCCGAAATTTTTCGAAGATAAAGCTTACCCGTTACCTTAGGAACTCAAATATATAATTTTTACTAAATTCCATACTCAATATCGTGGCTAAATTCCAAGTTTACTAATTTTCTAGGTTATCCACCAAAACCTCAAATTTATACTAATTTAAATGCTCAAATCCATACATAGTTGATGTATTTAACTCAAAATAGGTGGGGATAACTTACCTTAACGTTGATGACGAAAATCCCCTCTTGAAGATCCCCAAAATCGCCCATGCCAAGTGAAAAATGAGAGAAGAATGGCCAAAATCCGATTTTTAAAACCCCTCTGCCTCCCAGCTATTTTCGCACCTGCAGTCGTTTGACCACTTCTGCGGTTCCGCAGGTGCGGTCCAAATACCGCTTCTGCGGTTCCTATCAAGCCTCCCCATTTTCGCTTCTGCGCCACACCATCCGCAGATGCGGTCCCGCTTCTGTGGAACATTGGCCGCATCTGCGGTCTTCTCCAACTGCCCCTCTTCCGCTTCTGCGACTATCCTTCCGCAAATGCGGTCCCGCTTCTGCGGAATCTTGACCGCATCTGCGGTCCTCGAGCCTTGACCATCCATTCGCTTCTACGGCATCCTTTCCGCTTCTGCGGGCCGCTTCTGCGGCTAACTCACCGCAGAAGCGAAAATACCAGCAACCAGATCCTTCAGCTGTCTAAAATTCCAAATTTCGATCCGTTAATCACCCGGAATCCACCTGAGGCCCCCGAGACCCCAACCAAACATACCAACTAATCCTAAAACACATTACGGACTTGCTCGAGGCCTCAAATCGCATCAAACAACGCTAAAATCATGAATCAATCCCCTAATCCAAGCTTTATGAACTTTAGAACTTCCAACTTCTACTTTTGATGCTTAAACCTATCAAATCACGTCCGATTGACCTCAAATTTTGCACACAAGTCGTATTCGACATTATGGACCTACTGTAATTTCCAGAATCGGATTCCGACCCCGATACAAAAAGTCCACTTCTGGTCAAACTTCTAAAAAACCTTCAAATTTCTATCTTTAGCCAAATGGCTCCAAAATGACCTACGGACCTTCGAATTCACTTCCGATCGCACTCCCAACTCCAGAATCACCATACTGAGCTATTCACAGACTCGAAATCCCAAACGGACATTGATAACACTGAAATGCACTTCAAGCCAAACTTATGAGATTCTTCAAAAATGCCAACTTCCACAATAGGCGCCCAAATGCTCCCGGGTTATCCAAAACCCGAACCGGGCATACGCCCAAGTCCGAAATCATCATACGAACCTGCTGGAACCTTCGGATCCAGATTCTGAGGTCGTCTACTCAAAAATCCAATTCTAGTTCATTCTTTCAACTTTAAGCTTCCGAAATGAGAATTCTCCTGCCAATTCAACTCTGGACGTCCCAAAATTCAATTCCGACCACGCGCACAAGTCATAATACCCGAAATGAAGCTGCTCACGGCCTCAGGCTGCTGAACGGAGTGCTAGAGCTCAAAATGACCGGTCGGGTCGTTACATTCTCTCCCACTTAAACATACGTTCGTCCTTGAACGTGCTGAGAACTACACTGAAGTAGTCTGAAATCACCAGTTAACTTCTCATGCACCTTCCCGTGCTACCACCACTCAGTTGAGCACATTAGCTCGATCAGTTCTGAAGATATTCCCTTTTATTCAAGCAGATAGGCCTTAGAGCCTAATTCCAACATCCGAAATTCTCTGTCAGGCCTGTTTCCAACATACGAACACCATATCAATCACTACACGCTGTACCCAAACATGACTGCATTACTTTACTGAATTCACACCTTGCATCATTTTACTCACCGGACCACAATAACATTTTCTGATCAACTTAGTCGAAATTCCCCGAATCTGATGCTCCCATTGCATCCCATGACATACGCAGGTCTCACTCTAACTCTTACAATACCACAACAACAGAAGAGATGTGCAGAAATTCATGATCAATTGCCGAGTCAACCAATCATTTGGGTCTATACTCCTGACAATAACTATCACCTCACTCTGAACCAAATAATGGTCTCAGCTCCTTAATGTACTTCATATAGTCAGATTGCACTAATCCTAAATCCAATGATCTCGTCTCAGCCAGTACGAACTGCTCAGGCAATAAGCCACCCCAACATGACCGAAAGTCTCATATGATGCTACAATGTGCCAATAGGCTACCATAACGAACGCGATATAAAGGAAAGCAAACTTTGAGAAGGAAACTCAACTACACCGCTCGCGAATCATACATGCGACGCGGTGGACTTAATTAACAAACACCCCGCTCGCGAATCATACGATGCGGGCACACAGCTTATATAAGCTTTCCTCATAAAATAGGAAACAAAACATATAAAAACAGATACGGGGATCTGTACTCCGCTTCACACTGTTGCGGCGCGCAACCCGATCCGAACAATATAACCATGGCGGCGTGCCACCCGATCCACCCATAAAACTCGCATAAGGAGATACGCACCGAGCTACATTGCTCATTTCAATAATATACCGAATATCGGTCACAAGCACACTAAGTGCATAATTCCATCCCTGTGGAGACATATAGCGCCAGAAGCCACAAAGCTCAAGCACGACTGAGGTGCGATATACGATTTGAAATCTCAAAAGCATCCTGCTCATATAACATCAACTCTACGCGGATCCTCAACACATAAGCAATTTCTCAAGCCGTCTCCCAACTCACACGGCGCAATGCATCATTACATAAAATATTTGGCAACGAAATAACACCCTGACTACTCCATAAGGAGCACATTACTGAAATGAACACAACTAACCTGACATAGAGCCCAAATTCATATTTAAACCCATCCACCGACCTTAAGTCGATCCTGATCATATCAAACTAAGCCAACAACCTTTCAAAGGTCCATACTAATTTCCCTATTCTCATAACACACAAGGACAACCATCATAATCGGAGTACTCATCCACAGTCCACAACTCAGTAATGGAGTGCCCTCCAGGCATATATCCTCAACTCATCGATATCATCACAAATCTTCATACTTGGTTTAATTGCTTCAATCAATCAAGTGACTACATGCCACACTTATACGATCTTCCTGTGGGACTCGCTCCCACAACCTTCCAAAACACATAACAGGTCCACACATCCAAACCACCGGGCGCACTAACGCTGAAAAGCGATCAACAATCATCAACCATGACACAAGCCCTTTTTTACAAAACACCAATCTCAGGTGACGCTGAAGACAATACCAACTTACCTTAAACATCGAAACTCTTTTCCTGCTCATCTGAGCTCGTGACATCCTTGTCCACACCGAGCTGCTACCTTGATCTTCACTGCAAATTCCATACCACTCACTGCACTTAACATGCCAGTATACGATAGAACTCGTTTTTCATCATAGCTTCGGAACCACTAATAGGTTAACACTTCGTCACATAAAAGCTTTTCACTGAACTCACTTCAGGAGATCCATAGTATCACACAGGTGAATTCTCATAATCGTAGAATATGCAAATCCCTAAGTAGTGGTCCAAGCCACCATAACCCTTCCGGGATCTGCTTACACATAACAAGCCATAACATAAGAATGCTTCTGAATAATATCAATTACGGCAGCTGACAAGCCTCATACGCACCATCGCAACTCACTTGCATAACTCGATCATGCTGAGGAAACTGATCGCTAACACCAATATGCCAAATTCAACTATGGCCAATCAATCTACCTTCTCCCAATTTATCATTGATTGCCTTAGAGATAATACTAACTCCATCCAACACATAACATACTCAATCCGCACTCATCCCGAGTGACCCTGAATCACCAGACCATGTTATCTCAAATCCCACGAATCAATCCATACCTTCCTTGCGCGTACATTCACACCCTCAACTGATATGCCTATTCTGCTAATCCTATTATGAATCCGAAATCTCTTCTCATTTTCCTCTCAAGTTCTACACTGCAAGTCAAAGCATCATTGAACACTCGGTGCCTCTTCTCATAGGCTGCTGCAAAGCTTAATTCTTAACTGTACTTATAGGCTCGAAATCATTAGGAACCATACTTTACCTTAGGCTCGAAATCATTAGGAACCATACTTTACCTCTTTTGAATCCGTTAGGACCGTTACTGAGAGCCACCCGCTCTGACTTGGTCCCGAATATAATCAACTCCATAAATCTTATAACACATGAATACCCTCTCGACGAGGCACCCGGCGGAATTACTTCCTTTGAAACCTGCATTTATACCAGGCATAAATCTTGAATCTTTCCCCAAGTCTGAACATGAGCCAATAAGGCCAACCATAGCATGCATTTCGACAATTCATTAGCTCGAATTACCACTTATGTTCCTTTCCCAAAGCTGAAATAACCCATCAATATGCTAATCACCATAAACCTCGCAAGTAATTAACCATGCAACCCCATCATAGGCGGTAGGACTCTCCCACTTAACTCGAAGCCATTATTACACAACTCTGGAATTTACCAGGATTCTTAATCTCCTATTGACATAATCCTTGCGCAATCCACTGCCAACATTCTCGACATCTCACTATAGAAACCCCTCTTTCATACTCAAAACCATCAACAACATTTCGCACGACCGATCCCTTCGCTGTACACGCGATCGCTAACCTGCTCACAGGGATGGACTACCCGTAGAAATCACTCCCGACATCTTCCAGCGCTGCTACACGGGGTACAATCATTACGACATCAATACCCCACCCTGAGTCTGAGCTCACTTTCCAGCTGCACAGGTCCATTTGCCCCTCGTGGGCATCATTTAAATGTGCGGCAACGTCCTTCCAATTAAAAGTTATGCTGCATCCTTCTTCATTTAAGCGGCTCCTTTCCGTTATATTAAATCTCCTGCCGCACAAGAACCCCTACTTCAAATTAGATCCGCAGGCTTCAATCGCCAGCCACTATAATTCCCAAATCACTCCAGACTTTCCTTAAGGTGCGTAACCACCCTACCACCAAGCCCATATGCAATATCCGCCGCTCTCCCACTTTGGGCAAACTCACTTCTTTAATCAGCTACCTGACCTTTGCTTCGTACACCTGACCTTTTAGAATTTCAAAACTCCGCCTGACACTTCCCGCAGGCATTTCTCATCTTTTGCTGCTCGGTTGTTGCCCTAATAAAATCTATCTTCCTAGCACTTGAGTCCACACATCGCTGCAAACTTTAAACCTTTCCGACGGTCATCTTTCTCGAACCGCCAACATTAGAAATACTGATTCAATCCTGAACCTCCGCACCCTGCGATATCTGACAGTTGTATCTCCAATACTATTTCACAATATCTTGCCCCAAAGGAGAATTGTAGAAGATTATAACACCGACACACTTAATACGTTCAATTAGGACAACAACACCCCAATATAGAAGAAAACTCCACTACGCTTGCAAATACCAAGTCTCATTACTTCCACCAGTCCACATCTGCCCATCCTTAGTTCGATTGCCTTTCCCCCTGCCGGGAATAAAATACTGAATCTCTTGGTTATGCACTGAGTAAACCTCCCTTCAAGTCATTCACTTCCCCGACACGTGGGCAACATCCTACCATCATATCACTACTGCGGAACAGTCATTCATAAGCATCATGGCAACTTGTGCCTAGCCTCAAAGCTCTCAGAAGTACCGTTACTGAGCTGAAACAATAAAGTATTCTTCCATAAAGCGACGATAATAATCCGATCAGCTATACCAGGAGAAACATCCTGTATCACATCTGTAATACCATCATGACTCTTCAATTCTCGATTTATAAGAAGCATTCTGCGTCGCATAAGGTTGAGTAGAAAGGAAACAAAGGCATAAGCCTTACAGGAATCAAATCGCACGATAAGGAATCAAGAAGGGAAGTACTCCTAACAGTCCTGCAGCCTCCCGAGGATAAGTACAGACGTCTCCGTACCGATCCGCGAGACTCAACTAGACTTGCTCATGACTCGTGAGACCCTAGGAACCTAGTGCTCTGATACCATATTGTCACGATCCAAAATCTATTAAGGGACGTGATGGCGCCGGACACCGCTGTCAGGCAAGCCAACCAAATACTTAATTAAACTCCATTTTTTAACAATTTTGAAAACCAAGATTTTCTTTAAAATTTCATAAGTAAAAAGCTAGTTGCTTCAATTCGAATTAAATACTAGCAATCAATACAAAAATATTTAAAAACCATCCCAGAACCCGGTGTCACAAGTGCATGAGCATCTACTGATAAGGAAATGAAATACAATATAACACCCGTCCGGAATACAGTGGACAGAAAAGAAAATACAATTTGCTGGAAGGGACTTTACTAGCTGCGGGCCGCCTCGAACAATGCAACTCACCTAGTCCCCGAATCATCCGTGCTTCTATGCCCCGTGGGCTGCTAGAGATAAATATACCTGTGCAACAAAAATGCATAGAAGTGTAGTATGAGTACGTAAACAACGTGTATTCAATGAGTATCCCGTCTAATCTCGAAGAAGTAGAGACGAGATGGTCAACTTCGACACTTACTAGAGGTCAATTGACAATATACTAAAAATGTGAGGAAATCATGGATTTATATAGAAGTCCTAATTCACGAAGCCAGAAAA
>NC_031994.1:96781197-96787212 GCF_001879085.1 Nicotiana attenuata | reverse complement strand
TGATATTGCGCTTGGGCTGTAGGAGCCCCTCCGGAGTCTGAACCCCCACAGTGAGCGCGAGTACCCAAATGGATCGGGCTGCGCGCCGCAGCGATCATATGCATTGCATTGCATTCATGCATTGGGTCCTGTTTGTACTACGTGTCATGACATTTAGCACTCTCATATCATTGGCATCCATGCTATTGCTTGTACTGTTTACCAGACGCCCTGGTGTTAACTATTTGTGGAGTGATGTGCCCGAGGGGCTGACTTATGTGCGGACTTGCATTATCTGAATACGCATTCATTTGCTTGACTATTGTAAAAGGATATTTTCAAAAGAGGTTTTTCTAAACTGAGCCAGATATTTTCTAAAGGATTCTTCACGGTCTTACTGTTTTCTAAAAAGGGTTGTACTGTCCTATATAGCATGATGGAGTGCTCTTACGTGATTTCTTGCCTCTCAGTTATTATTTACTCTTATTACCACTGAGTTGGAAGTACTCACTTTACTCCCTGCACCTCGCGTGCAGTTGCAGGTATTGTTCACCCGGTAGTGGATTACTGGTTGATTGAAGGTAAGGCTATTGTAGCTGAGTAAGGTGACCGCTAGCGTTCGCGGCACCGGATGTTGTCTTTTGATTTTCAGGATTTTTTCTTATATATTATTATTGGCCCTGTAGTTGTGTTCAGGTTTCTTTAGATGCTCGTGGCCTGTGACACCCCGGTCGGGTTGTGTTGGGTTGTACATACTGGTTATTACTGTCGTTAAGCTATATTTATCTATACATTTATGTTTAATAATTGTTAAAGAAATGGATTGGGTTAGTTGGCTGGCCTTGTCTTCACGAGAGGCGCCATCACGACCGGGTATGGAAGTTGGGTCGTGACAGAAGCTCCCCAAAATCGCCCATGCCAAGTGAAAAATGAGAGAAGAATGGCCAAAATCCGATTTTTAAAACCCCTCTGCCTCCGGCTATTTTCGCACCTGCGGTCTTTTGACCGCTTCTGCGGTTCCGCAGGTGCAGTACAAATACCGCTTCTGCGATTCCTATCAAGCCTCCCCATTTTCGCTTCTGCGGCACACTATCCGCAGATGCGGTCCCGCTTCTGCGAAACATTGACCGCATCTGCGGTCTTCTCCAGCTGCCCCTCTTCCGCTTCTGCGACTATCCTTCCGCAGATGCGGTCCCGCTTCTGTGGAATCTTGACTGCATCTGCGGACCTCGAGCATTGACCAACCATCCACTCTTGCGGTTTCCTTTCCGCTTTTGCGGTCCGCTTCTGCGGCTAACCCACCACAGAAGCGAAAATACCAGCAACCAGGTCCTTCAGCTGTCCAAAATTCCAAATTTCGATCCGTTAATCACCCGGAATCCACCCGAGGCCCCCGGGACCCCAACCAAACATACCAACCAATCCTAAAACACATTAAGGACTTGCTCGAGGCCTCAAATTGCATCAAACAGTGCTACAATCATGAATCAATCCCCCAATCCAAGCTTTATGAACTTTAGAACTTCCAACTTCTACGTTCGATGCTTAAACCTATCAAATCACGTCCGATTGACCTCAAATTTTGCACACAAGTCGTATTCGACATTACGGACCTACTGCAACTTCCGGAATCGGATTCCGACCCCAATATCAAAAAGTCCACTTCCGGTCAAACTTCTCAAAAACCTTCAAATTTCTATCTTTAGCCAAATGGCTCCAAAATGACCTACGGACCTCCGAATTCACTTCCGATCGGGCTCCCAACTCCAGAATCACCATACGGAGCTATTCACAGACTCGAAATCCCAAACGGATATCGATAACACTGAAATGAACTTCAAGCCAAACTTATGAGATTCTTCAAAAATGCCAACTTCCACAATAGGCGCCAAACGCTCCCGGGTTATCCAAAACTCGAACCGGGCGTACGCCCAAGTCCGAAATGATCATACAAACCTGTTGGAACTTTCAGATCCCGATTCCGAGGTCGTACTCAAAAATCAAATTCTAGTCCATTCTTTCAACATTAAGCTTCCGAAATGAGAATTCTCCTGCCAATTCAACTTTGGACGTCCCAAAATTCAATTCCGACCACGCGCACAAGTCATAATACCCGAAATGATGCTACTCACGGCCTCAGGCTGCTGAACGGAGTGCTAGAGCTCAAAACGACCGGTCGGGTCGTTACATAGACCAATTCTCTTGACAATCCCTCCAACACACGTCTTTTGCGAAGAACAAGTAACGCCGGATCAAAGTAGGGAAAATCCTTATGATATTCTTGAGAAATATTGTACCGTACTCCCAAGTAATATGAGCTTCTACAAAGTAGGGAAAAATCTTTATGATATTCTTGAGAAATATTGTACCGTACTCCAAAGTAATATGAGCTTCTACGTGCGGCAACAACTATCAATCACCACAATCTTAAAATCTCCAAACCCTACTCTATCTCTTTGATAAGTATTCTCGAATAATCTTGTTGAGAGACTCACGGTGATTTGCAATTGTTTTCATTTGATTTATGAGAATCTTTCGGGGATCAAGACTAGCGCTCTTCTGAAATCTCTTTGCTGCGTATTATAATGACAAGGCGAAATGCCTATTTACTGTCGTTGTTTTTGAAAGAGTGCCAAGCAGATTTTTTTGGTTAGTTCCCAAAGTTCTTTTTATATACTAACTGATAAAAGATGATCCTTTTTTATTCCGAGCCACCTATTATAATAAATGTAAGAGTCACCATATTTCTAAAGGCAAAAACTGCAACGTAATTCCCTTGTTTGGGGAGGGGGGAGGGATTTAAACTTTATACAATAATCAATTAATTAATTAGGTAATATCCCGCTATCCGGTAATTAACCGATTAGCCGCATAATTAAGAATTATTTCAAATTACTTAAAATTCTATTTATTTTTATACAGTTTAAACATCATACTATCACGGTCATGTGGTACCATATAAAATCCACATGTACACTATCATTTGATTAAAAACATCCATGTAAAAATACATATATTTTCTCAACTTTTTATTTTCTTAATCTCATATACAGAGTATAAATTTTCGTATGCTTAATTCTTCAAATGATAAAGAGATAACCTTCTTTTCTTGTGAGAAAATAATTTCTATCTTTACAATAAAGAAAATCTCATAAACTTTCTCATATTGTGTGTATAATTTATAGCATATTCGAAAATAGTAATATTAATAACTACATAAAATCATATTGTTTTCAAATTATTTTACAAAAATATCCACTCAAAATACCATACACTGGCTGAATTCGTTATGTACATATCACACTCCCAAACAAATGAGACTCTCTAAGAGTTAACCTACCTTTTTTGAAAAATCAAACAAGAAATTGAAGTCAAGCTTCTCAAGCACTGCCTTAAGAATTCTAGTCTGTCAATCCAACATGCAACTAACGCTTCTTGTTCAATAATAATCTCAAAACATATAAATTCACATGAGAACTTAAAACTTATATATTTACTCATTTAAAAACACATCAACGTTTAAAAAAATGCATATAATAAATTCCAGTATTAAGAAATTTGGCCCTCAAACTCACGGGATGTAACATCCTTCTCCCTCTTTAGAGCATTCGACCTCGAATGTTAAATCTTAGAGATTTGCAAAATTTTCACTAAGGTCTCCTCTGTAGATTAAACTAAAACTCAAACTATATTTGAAGTCTCGACTATTCACAGCCTTTCGTACTTGAGTATCTCATATCTTCTTCACCTTTAATTTACTTACCTTTCAATCTCGCATCGTTTCTTCGGTTTCCTTCATAGCTTCTCTTCTACATGAGTGGAAGTTACGCCTTAAAGCCCTACTGTAATACTTGCACCTCTGGTGCATACAAAATCTGGCGAAAGCTTCATATTGACTTCTTACGACTCAGCTCTATGGCACAATCTGGAAACAAAAAAAGGGTAACATTTCCTAAATGCCCTATAGCCTCTCAGTTATAAATTTGGCGCACACCACACCCATAAGTGAGACTCTACTAGGCACAGCTTTGTAGACTCCTTAGGACATGACCCGCTCTGATACCACTTTGTAATGCCCCAAACCTGGGGAAGCGTAGCTGGCATTCGGTACTGCACTGGCCCGAGCGAACCACTCTGCAACTACTTTTTCTTCTTTGTAATTATCATAGGCCAACATGGCACCAACATGTAAAGTATAACTATTGGTGGGCAACACTGTATCACTAAACTATTTTTCTTATAACATGAATACATATGAGCCATCAAGGCCTCTTGACGTACTTTAAAAAAACGAACCTCTGTCTACAAAGCCTATAAGATTATTTAACATCAAGTGGGATAAGGTATCGGCCTACCCATAAGTCAGTAGCAAAATTCTGACATGATGACTCATAGACTCGACAGCACTCCGAATAAGGTGGAGTCTTACCGATCCTTCGCTGAATGCCAATCTCGTCTACTATGTGGGCTCGTCAAACTGATTATCTATACCTGCAGGCACGGATGCATCATTTCCAATAAAAGGATGTTAGTATGAATAATGTACTGAGTATGTCAGGGAGAACTTAAACATAACAGTAAGTCAACATTAATTCAAAACATATAAGAATCAACCTGAATATCTAAAGTGCCACTGTACATTCTTACTTATCATACTTACATACATAATATTTCTCTTTGATACTATTATCCATATCGTATGATGCATGACTGCCCAACCGGTGGTAAATAATGATACATAACTGCCCACCGGTGGTAACGGCTCGACCGGCCGTAGCTCGGTGGTAAATACATGACTGCCCAAACAGCCGTAGCTCGATGGTAAATGAATGTGCATAATTTGGCAAAAATTAGGAAACACTTGCAAAAGAACTAACAAATACTCCTAGCCATATTTGTTGGTTTTCCATACTAGCCACGAGATGTCAAACTACAATAATCATCCTAGACTGATTGCACTTTTCTAGTAAACCTTCCTAGCTTTTGTAGTTACCACAAGATAGGATTGACAAAATCTCCCTGAAACCATGAGTAGAACAATAAATGATAATCACCCATAAACCACTAAGCCATATCCCATCTGTTAACCATCAAAATTCAAAGAATTCCCAAATAGAAGATGCTTTCTTGTGGAAGGATAATGTAATTGTCAGCAAATCTTTGCCACTAGTAACAAATTAATGCTAAACCAATAAAAAACTGTTATCTACTTGTATGTGGATGAATCTACAGAAGTAGGTAAAGTATTTTTATAAGAACAATCTTATGCAGTATCTTCTTTGTGAATCCTGGAAGAAAAGTATTTGAAAGAATAGAATCCACATTCTTAATCATACACCTCAATAGGGACTTGAGAACATACTTATACATGCTTGAATATCAATTTACGGGATTGAATAATATAGATATCCTTAACCGCTAAGAGTAGAACCACTTATGGAATAGCATTACGTTTACGTATCGTTACTTGGATCATGCTAAAAGAAGGAAGGATTAGTCTTAACATACCTAGGCCAATTCTCTTGACAATCCCTCTAGCACACATCTTTTGCGAAGAACACGTAAAGCAGGATCAATATAGGGAAAAATCCTTATGATATTCTTGAGAAATATTGTACCGTTCTCCCTTTCAAGTAATATGAGCTTCTACGTGTGCCAACAACAATCAATCACCACAATCATAAAATCTCCAAACCCAAGTCTTTCTCTTGGATAATTATTCTTGAATAATCTTGAAGAGAGGCTCACGGTGATTTGCAATTATTTTCACTTGATTTACGAGAATTTTTCGGGGGATCAAGATTAGCGCTCTTTTGAAATCACTTTGCTGCATACTGTAATGACAAGGCGAAATGCCTATGTACTGTCATTGTTCTTTTAAAGAGTGCCAAGCAACGTTTTTTGGTTAGTTCCTAAAGTTCTCTTTATATACTAATTGAGCAAAGATGATCCTTTTCGATTCACAGCGACCTATTTTAATAAATATAAGAGTCACCATGTTTCTAAAGGCAAAAACTGCCACATAATTCCCCTGTT
>NC_031994.1:96668668-96781177 GCF_001879085.1 Nicotiana attenuata | reverse complement strand
GGGGGGGGGGGGGGGGGAATTTAAACTTTATCCAATAATCAATTAATTAATTTGGTAATATCCCGCTACCTGATAATTAACCAATTACCCGCATAATTAAGAATTATCTCAAATTACTTAAATTTCTCCTTATTTTTAATAAACTTAATACATCATACTATCATGGTGACATGGTACCATATAAAATCAATACGCACACTATAATTTCATTAAAACATCCATGTAAAAATACATATATTTTCTTAACTTTTAATTTTCCTAATCTCATATAAAGAGTATAAATTTTCGTACGCTTAGTTCTTAAAATGATAAAGAGATAACCTTCTTTACTTGTGAGAAAATAATTTTTATCTTTACAGTAAAGAAAATCTCATAAAGTTTATCATATTATGTGTATAATTTAAAGCATATTCGAAAATAGTAATATTAATAACTATATAAAATTATATTTTTTCAAATTATTTTACCAAAATATCCCACTCAAAATACCATACACTAGTTGAATTTGTTATGTACATGTCACACTCCCAAACAAGTGAGACTCTCTTAAGAGTTTACCTACCCTTTTTAAACAAACAAGAAAATGAAGTCAAGCTTCACAAGCATTTTCTTAAGAATCTCTAGTTTGTCAATCCAACTTGTAACTAACGCTTCTTGTTCAATTGTAATCTCAAAACACATAACATTAATTTCACATGAGAACTTAAAACTTTTATATTAAATCTTTTAAAAACACATCAACATTTAAAAAATGCATATAATAAGTTCGAGTGTTACGAAATTTGGTGCTCAAACTCATGGGATGTAACCGTGTGAGTTGGGAAATGGCATGATAATTTCATATGCGTTGAGGTTTCGAGTAGCGATGGTGTTATGTGAGCGGGATGGCTCTTGAGATGCAGATCATATATTGCACTTTAGTTGTGCTTGAGATTTGTAGGGCATGCGCTATTTGTCTCCCCAGAGATGGTATTACGCACTTGGCGTGTTTGTGGCTAATATTCGATTATTTCGTAGTTATGAGCATTCTAGCTCGGTATGTATCTCCTTGTGTGAATTTTATGTGTTGATCCGGTGGCACGCCGCCAAGGGTATATTGTTTTGATCGGGTTACATGCCGCAACAGTGTGATGTTGAGCATAGTTCCCAATATATATATTTGTGTGTGAGGTTTATAACACCTTTACGATTGTCTAATTAGTTGTGTGGGTTGAGTGGTCCTTTCCAGAGTTCGTTTCCCCTATGTATCACATTCGAGTTGGTAGCTTGTTGGCACATAGTGGCATCATATGATACTCTTGGTCGTGTCTGGGGTGGCTTATTGCCTGAACGGCTTATACTGGGCGAGATGAGATTTTTTGATCTGGGATTGGTTCGATCGGATTATATGCAACATAATAAAAAGAAAATACCATTATTTATTTCATAATGAGGTGACGATTCTAGTCAAGAGGAGAGATTCAATGATTTGTTAACTCGGCAGTTGGTTATGATCTACCCATCTCTTCCGTCATGGCGGTATTGCAAGAATTGGAACAAGGCTTATATATGCCATAAGGTGCATTGTAAGCATCGTATTTGTGAAATTTCGGCTATTGTTATCAGGGGATGTTATTATGGTCATGTGGGTTATGCAGTGCATAGTGTGGATTCAGCAAACGCATGCAATCATGTATTGGTGCATCGCATAGAGATTGATACAGTGTTTGTATGATGGAAACAGGCCGGGCATAGAATCCCGGATGTTGGAATTGGGCTCTAAATCCCATTTGGCTGAGTAAAAGGGAATATATTCAGATTAGCTAGAGCTAATGTGCTCAACTGAGTTGTGGTGGTGTTGGTAGGTGTTAAAAGATGATGTCAAACAACTCCATGGCAGTTCTTAGCACGTTCGAGGATGAACATTTTTAAGTGGGAGAGAATGTATCGACCCGATCGGTTTTTTTGAGCTCCCTCACCACAGTAGGCTGCCCAGTTCAGCGGTTATTGGCGAGATCCCTTCTCCGGACTTGTCGTGGTCTTGGTATGCATTTTTGTTATAGACATTATGGGTAGGTCGGGGCCCTGTTCTGGCTATGATGCATCACTTATGTTCCTTTAGAGGCTCATAGACAGGTGTCCACTCATGTATAGTTTGGTATGCCTTGTCGACTGATTTTTGTTGTATAGTCTTTCATGGCAGCGTGGTAGCTCGTACCTTATATATAGTTTCCTGATTGTCTGGTTCTTCCATGTAAATTATGTTCATGCCATTATCTTTCATTGTTGGTTGTTCATGATTCATATCTACCATTTATATTGATCTCGTCGGTCCTTAAGGATAATAAGGAAGGTTAGATAAAATGTACGTTGCTGCTCGGCAAGTATGGCCCGGGTGGTAGTCATGACCCTCTAGTTTGGGTCCTGACAGATTTAAACATGGAAATTTGTAGAAAATATGGGGTTTTGGGTAGAAACCCTAAAATTCGGTATTTTTTGAATTTGACCATGAATTAGACCATGGAATTTAGAATAAATTATTTATTTGAGTTTGTGGGGATATGGGTAAAGTTTAACTTTGAAAATTTTCGGAATTCGGGCACGTGGGCCCGAGGGTGATTTCTATCGACTTTCCGAACGGAGTTGGAAATTATTGTAAATAAGGTTATAATGAGTATGCGAGTATATATTTATGGATTTTCTCATTGATTGACTAGTTTTAGAGCGTTGGACATCAATTTGAGTTGATTGAATGACTTGGGAGCCGATTATGGAACTTCGGAGCGAGGTAAGTCTCCTTTCTAACCTTGCAAGAGGGAATTCACCCCATAGGTGAAATAATTCAATATGTGCTTCTATTTGTGCGGGCTATGTACGCACGAGGTGACGAGAGTCCAAAAGTAGCTACTATTCCTGTTCATGTCCGGGTAGTTTTAGGTTCACACCGTGCTTTGTGGACACCATACTTGATTATATTTGTTAATTGCATCAAATGGAACTAAGTTAAGGATTTTTAAGGATTTAACAGCTTCAAGTTGGATTATCTTTATTTTGAAAAGAATCAAGAGAGGGTTATGTTTAATAATAAATTTATATTTGACCGTGTCGCAAGTATGTACCCTGAGCGGGGTAATACGTTAAATTTTTATTTGACTGCATCGCAAGAATGATCCACGAGTGGGGTAATTCCTTAAATTTATGTTTGGCGGCATCGCATGTATGATTTGTGAGCGGGGTAAATAGATACATCTATGGTTCGCGTCATTCGACCCTCGCAGTGCACAGTTAAAATATTACGTTAGATCAGGCCGTACGACCTCGACATGATTTGCGCATGACTTAATTGATTATTTTGGGATCATTGATAATTTGTGTGGCCTTATTGGCCGGAGATATAAAATGTTAAAAGATAAAAATAAATTTGGAAATCTCCTATTAACAAAAGAATTGTTCACCTACTTCATGTTATTGAGTTTACAGTCACCTTATAAAATCCATAATTTATCATATTATTGGTATATTATTGCTGGCCATAGTAAGTATCCAAGTCGACCTCTCGTCACTACTTCTTCGAGATTAGACTAGATACTTACTAGATATGCGTTGTTTTCGTACTCATACTACACTTGTTGTAGATTTTTTTGTACAGGCACATGTATGTCTAGTGGACTTGTGGGTGCAACGGCGTGGTTGATATGGGGACTTAGGTGAGCTGCATCTTATGGGGTGATCCGCAACCAGCAGAGTCTCCTTCAGAGTACTTGTATTTTCTTTTCCGTCCAAATTGTATTCCGGACGGTTATTGTATTTTATTATATTTCCTAATAAATTATTAGGAACTTGTGATGCACTTGTGACACCAGGTTCTGGGATGATTATGAGATACTTAGTATTAAAATTTGAAAATATTATTATGTATTCTGTAAAGATCATCTTCTTACTAGTTAAATTGAAGGAAATTTATGATTTTAAAAAATATTAAAATGCGAATTTAATTAACTATTTAGTGTTGGCTGGCCTGACAATAGTGTCCGGCGCCATCACAGCCTTTTACGGATTTTGGGTTGTGACAGATAGTTAGTCTCTTGATGTTAGTCCCTCCACAACATTCTTCAATCATATTGACGAATACATTTCCCATCCCGTCGATGAGATCATCTTCTATAACTGAACCCTGACCCGAACTTGAAACATGCTCTGGTATAAAAACCCTTTTCCCGGAGTTACCGGTATGAGCTTCCCCCACCGGAGGCTGATATCCTATGCCGCCCTTCCTTTCTTCCCATTAGGTTCAATTGGCTTTGTTATCACGTCCAAATTGGCTCCCATCCATGTTCGTGGCATGTATCCATATTTCATCATCTGTTTCATAGCCATCTTGGATCTATGCGGCGGCTACATTCCCAAGTTTTGTTCGGTCTCTTCCATTTTCGTAGTCTGCAATATTTCCACTGCCTAGAAAGCAACTCCGTCTACCCTTTGATAAATGGGACAGCACGCTCTAAATAAGCAAAGTGACCCCACTCCCTGTGGACCACGATCTCCTGACATCCCTACTCAAATTTCATACATTGGTGTAAAGTGGATGGGATGTCCCCTGCCCTATGTATCCAGGGCCTTCCCAGCAGCAGGTTGTAGGAAGAAGCGACATCCATTACTTGAAACAATATGGGAAATTCGACCGGCCCGATCTGCAAGCCCAAATAAATTTCTCCGATAACATCCTTTTGCGAACCATCAAAGGCCCTCATCCTCACGTGGCTTTCCTTGACTTCCCTCAAGTGGATTCCAACGCCCGTAAGGTAGAGAGCGGACAAATGTTGACTCCTAACCGTTTATCAACCAGCACTCAGGTTGTCCCCACATTTGACAGTGATATGAAGAGCTTTGTTGTGACTTGCACCTTCGACAGGAAGTTCGTCTCTTCTGAAAGTGATCATATTTGCTTCGACCATTTTCCCAATTGTCGCACCAGTGCCTCACTGGTTGTGTTGCTTGGTACACTTTCCCCACTTAGTGTCACACCTCCGTTTTCTACCCCAAAAGGGGTATAGGGGGGGGGGGGGTTTTTCCAATTAAAGTGACAATAATCGAAACGGGATTATTTATTAAAATTAAGAGTCGCCACTTGGGATAGTTATGGTGTCCCAAGTCACCGGTTTAAAATCCCGAATCGAGGAAGTTTGACTCTATTTTATAGTCCGTGAAACACAGAAATTCGGGTAAGGAATTCTGTTAACCCTGGAGAAGGTGTTTGGCATTCCCGGGTTCCATGGTTTTAGCACGGTCGCTCAACTATTATTAATGGCCTAATTATCTGATTAATTACATATTTTAAACCTACGTGCATTTTTAACTTTCTAACCGCTTTTAATATTTTTAGGAAAATTCATGGTCGTTATACAGTTGTTTGTTTTTGAAAACACATCGTAAACCATGCTACATGAAATGCACCCACGGTTCACGATGCGTTTATTTTATTTAACATTATTGGAAATTGAATTCGGGTCACATGAAATGCATACCTGGATTATATATCACAACTACGTCACGGGAATCATACCCGTAGCTATGATGGTTTATTATTAATCGCGCCTAAAGCAAGCTACGATGTTCTTGAGTTATGCAATCTCTGATTCAATGATTACGTGTGAAAAGGCCAGCGATTATAGAGTACTTTTACTAAATTTAATGCTCATTCCCTTTTAAACTTTTATTTCATGCATTCGACCAAGCCCAATTCTTAAAGGATGGGAACAAATTAATCACTAATGGGCTTTGGTCTCCCCACTTCCACGGCCCAACAATTAATTAAAGAGGAATCAAATAAAATGAGCATTTCAAACACATAAACTAGAAGGAAAACACAAATAACAATTAAAGGAAATAAATGGGGGATCCAAAGATGATAAGAGCTTTAGCTTCTTCTATTAACCTATGTTGGTTTTAAACGGCAAGCAAATCGGCAAAACTCCAGGCTGCAAACCCCGTGAAAATTGGCCAACATATAATGACTTTGACGAAAACTCAAGGATCCAGTAAAAGAAATGACTGCTAATGGCTATAATTGAAGAAATGCCTTTTGAACTTAATGAAACATTAAGGGATTCATCAGAAGTGCTAATTTTGGGACATAAAATTGGAAACTTCACTCTCAGCCAGGCATAGATGCAAACTAACTTTTGTTTTTTCATGTATGTGGCCAAGACCAAACCTAAAACATGTGAATACAATAATCACTAATGGGCTGGACTTCCCAATTCCCATGGACCAATGCAAGCAAGTTGTTTCAGTAGGTTGTGCGCACAGGAAACAGAAGAATGAGCTACAACAGTCCCAAACATAATTCAAAATCTGGAAAAAACGAATGGTGCACGGCTGCTACAAACTGAGATCTTGCAGAACCGGTGAAAAAAAACAAAACAATTGTGCAGGACTGGCTGCTAAATCTAGCTGCAACTGAAGTAATTTCTTTACTAAAACTTCGGCAGCACAATACCATTTAATCCTTTTAAAAAAACTAGAACTTTGCAACTCACAAATCGATGCCAACAATTCAAAACCAGTTAAATCATGATATGCCAACAAGAAAACTCCTTGGATCCTTAGCATAGTAAATCAGCCAACCTAACTACCTAAAATGAAACTAGTCGCCCGTTAAGAATGCCACAATCAAGCTTGTGTATTTGACAACATCAGTTAGGAGCAGCTTAGGGAACAACAGGTACGTGCAGACCAAACAATTTCATAGAAAACATGACACCAACTTTAAAACACTTCAGTTTGAATCACTAAGTCTTCATTTAGATATGGTGAAATCGGCAAAACTAAACAAGATGCCATGAAATCAGACAAGCTGGCCACATAAACTTCATCACTCTCAAGTCTTTAAGGAATTAACAATATTCAATTAGACTCATATTATTCCTTTAAATCTCGAACACAAAAAGGAAGAACCAAGCCTCGCTATATGGGTACAAACTGAACTTTTTTAAAGTACGACCTGACTAAAGCTTAGCAAGGAATTGTACAGTTCTAAATGCTAAGTCGAATTGGCTAGACCGACGATAATCAGTGAACATCAAATCAGCCGACACCTAAATTCAACCAAACATTTAAAAGATCAAGTAAGTATCAAGTATATGGCTACTTGAGATTATCTTTCATTTGTAGACAAAGAGTCGTTACGAATTGATGCAAGAACGTGGCAGAGGACATCAAAGGATGATTTTATAATTCATTTTTTCGAGTTCCAATTCAACCAAACAAGCTGAAATGTTCACAAAAGTACAACAATCACAAGACTCACAAACAAATTTGACCTTCATATTTTAATCTCAGAAACAAATACTTAATCTTAAACAAACGGGAATTACACAACTTCTATCCCTACTAAATCCATGGCTCTCATCGTATTTCAAACAACAAACAAAAAATAGATTAAGAAAGATTAGAGATGAACCTGAATCAACAAACACATTCGATAAACTTTGCTTGAACGCTAAATACAAGTGGAATCCAGCAGCGAAGATCAAAACAAATAGCAATAATATCGATCAGAAATCGCGAGCCAAATCAAAACCGCGAAACTCGGACAGAAACTCGAATCGCCACCGCAATTCCGAAGCCAAACACAAACTCAAACTTTAACTTCAATCAAACTCCATTTCTTAGAAACAAAACTTCGAAATTGAAGCAGAAGAGAAAGGATATTTCGTTTTTCTGATATTGAAATAGGGAAAAGACTGAATGAATTTTTTTTATATATTTTCAAGAAATAGACTAGAAAATCAGAAGAAAAATCTTGAAAACTCGACCTTAACCCTAGAAATTTTACCTCTCAAATTGTCTTTCCCCAAAAATCTCTCTCCGGAACCCCTTCAGACAAAAAAATCCTTTATATCTACTTTACCTCCAGATTCTTTTTTTTTCTTCAAGAAAACAGATAAGGCCCCTTTAAAAACGAGCACATGATGAATTTGAGGCTCGGATTGAATGAAATCGATCCGGCGCCTCTCACTCATCCAACGCACGTCCTGCAGAACCTTCAATCACATGATATAGCTTGTAGACAGGCGAGTGAGGGAGTGTGGTTGTCAATTTGGAATATTCTTCTATCAGAGACCGTTAGTGTTTTGTGACGTGGAAGAGGGATGGAGATGGGGTGACCATGTGCCGATTTTAGTGGTGAACTCACCTGAAACTCAGGCGAGTTTGGGCGAGCTTGGGCGAGGCAGAATCGGAGCTGGGGGTGGGCGCCGTTTCGATTGTGATGGGATTAGGTCTAGGGTTTTGTTTTGTGTTATAAAGGGGATTATATATGATGGTGCGATAAGACATGGGCCGTTGGATGGGTTGGGATGGAGGGCTGAAGAAACAGTTAGGGGAGTGGAGCGGGTCGCGGGTTAAGGGGTGTGTTGGGCTGGGCGGATTTGTGGATTAAATTGGGCTCAAAGATTTGGTCTTTGCCCAATTTCGGGATTTAACAAAGCTACTCTCTTATTTTATTCTTTTCTTGATTTTTAACCTACTAAATTTAATTAAAAATCCTAGACTAAAACCTAATTTGTAAAATCATATTAATTATTTATTAAAAACATAAAAATAATTAATTAACTTAAAGCTAATGCAAAGAAATTACTAATTTTAGAACTAAAAGGTAAAAATGTAACAATAGCAAATATTTTGGTTTTATATTTAATAATGCAATTAATTAACAACTTGAACCTAAAAATGCAAATATCAATCTAAAATTGCAATGCATGAAATTTGGAAATTTTTAAGGTATTTCCCATGATTTTTTAAAATATTAAATATGCACCAAAATGTAACTAAATGCCTACAATTACTAAACAATTACTATAAATTCCTACAATAATAAACACTGAAAAGAAAAATCCATTTGTGACTTTTATAGGAATATTATTATACGGGCAAAAATCACATGCTCACACTTAGTACTTTCAACACGGCGTCCTAAAGACTGTCAGAGCTCATTAACAAATCCATGGTTGATATCTGTGCTTGAGTTTTCTTCAGCCGCTCCTCCAAGGATGTCACGACCCAAAATCTACTAAGGGTCGTGATGGCGTCGGACGCCATTTTCAGGCAAGCCAACACCAATTAATTAGTAACTTCTTGTTTATATAACTCTTAATTTACTTCTTTATATATTTAAACAATAAAGAATAAGTTCCACTGAATAAATAAAAATATTTTTAACAATTTCAAATACTGAATAATCCCATGGACGTCCTAGAACCCGGTGTCACAAGTGCATGAGCAATTACTAAGAGGATCGAATAAAGTACAATCACTGTTCGGAATACAAATTAGACAGAACTAAATACAATACGCTGAAAGAGACTATACTGGCTGCGGGTCGCCTCGAGAAATGCAGCTCACCTAGTCTCTGTATCATCCATGCTGCTACGCCTAGTAGGCCGCTAGAAATACCTGTACCTGTGCAACAAAATGCACAGCAAGTGTAGCATGAGTACGAAAATAACGTGTACTCAGTAAGTATCCCGCCTAATCTCGAAGAAGTAGAGACGAGAGATCGACTTCGACACTTACTAGTGGTCCAATAATGATAAATCAATAATGTAACAAATTAAGCATGATTGTAATTCAATAAAGTGAAGCAAGTAAGTAATTCTTTCTTTTATAGGAAATTCCCAAATACCTTTTCATCATTTATACATTTATTCTCAAACTGGGATGAAACAATATCACTTCAATAAATTTCAAGGCAAGCAATACAAGCATGCGCAAATCATGCCGAGGATGTACAGCCCGATCCAACAATATTTAAACTGTGCACTGCCAGAGGGTCGAATGACGCGAACCATAGATACATCTATTACCCCGCTCACGAATCATACATGCGACGCGGTCAAACATAAATAAACAATCACCCTGATCGCGAATCATACATGCGACACAGGTACATATAGAAACACATACTCAAACAGTCATTCAAGACATTTATTAAGGAGACAATTATTCGAGGAGGTGTAAATTTCTCTTTTTACAAGCCATGAAAATGAAGTTTCACTCTTTTAGAAAATCATTTGCCACTTCGGTATGATTTAAGCAATTTAAACTATCAATAAGGTTACAATTATCACAAGTAAAACATGATTTTGGGTCCAAGACTACTCGGACATAAGCATGATAGTAGCTACGCACGGACTCTCGTCACCCCGTGCGTACTTAGCCCCCACAAATAGGAGCACATAACCAATTAACTCACCTATTGGGACAATTCCCTCTTACAATGTTAGAAAGCAGACTCACCTCGCTCCGAAGTTCCATAACCGTTATTCCATGCCCTTCCGAAAACTCAAATCGATGCACATTGCTCCAAAACTAGCCAATAATTATGTAAGCTCATTAATACATGATCAATTACTCATTACAATCCAATTTATAAGAATTCCTAACCCCGATCGAAAAGTTGACAAAATTGTCCTTGAGCCCACGTGCCCGGATTTCAAAAAAATTCGAAGATAAAGTCTACCCATAACCTCACGAACTCAAATATATAATTTAATCCCAATTTTGTGCTCAAATCGTGGTCAAATTCCAAGAATACAAAATTTCTAGGTTTTTCTTCAAAACCCCAATTTTCACTTATTTCCCATGATTGTCCATGTTAAAATCTAGATATAATCCAAGTAATTAACTTGCAATAGGTGGGAATCCCTTACCTTGACATGGATGATGAAAATGGAGCTCCAAAATTGCTCCTAGGTCGGCTCCCATGGAGGAAATGAGATGAAATGAGCCAAACCCATTTCTTTACACTTATACACTACCCAGGCGAATCTTCTTCGCGTTCGCGTGACCCTGGTCGCGTTCGCGAAGAAGAAAATTCCCCAAAACCATTTTTCAAACTTTTCTCAGACAGCCTCTAGTATAATAACCATAACTTTTTATACAAAATATCAAATGACAAATGGTTTAATTTTTTGAAAACTAGACACCAAGATCTACAACTTTCAAGCTTTGTAAATTTCCCAATTCCTTATAGATTTTGAGATATGAGCTGCCAAAGTCGGCCCTGTGCAACACAAATTTCTTCATCATCTTCTCGGATAGCCTGTAGTGTACCAGCAATAACTTTTAGTACACAAATACAAATGCTAAACAATTTAACTTTATGGAAACTAGACACAAAGGTCTACAACTTTATTTTTTGGATCATCTCCAAATTCTTTATAGATTGCGAGATACGAGCCTCCGAAGTCAGACCTGTGCAATAGAGATTTCGTTCTTCGCGAACGCGAGGATACCTTCGCGAATTCGAAGAAGAAAGTCCCTGAAGCCAAATCCTTCTTCGCGAACGCCAGAGGCTCCTCGCGAACGTGAAGAACAACACCAGATACTAGCATCAGCTATTGCAAAACAGCCCGAAATAATCTGAAACCACCCCGAAACACACCCGAGGCCCCCGAGACCCCATCCAATCACACCAACCAGTCCCATAACATAACACGGACCCGCTTGAGGCCTCAAATCACATCAAACAATGCTAAAATAATGAATCGCACTCCAATTCAAGGTTAATGAACTTCAGAATTTCAAACTTCTACATTTGATGCCGAAACCTATCAAATCACGTCCGATTGACCTCAAATTTTGCACAGAAGTCATATTCGACATTACGGACCTACTCCAACTTCCGTAATCAGAATCCGTCCCCGATATCAAAAAGTCCACTTCCGGTCAAACTCCTTAAAACCCTTCAAATTTCTATCTTTAGCCAAATGACTCCAAAATGACCCACGGACCTCCGAATTCACCTTCGATCGCGCTCCCAACACCAGAATCACCATACGGTGCTATACCTATACGCGGAATCCCAAACGGATATCGATAACACTGAAATGCACTTCAACCCAAACTTATGAAATTCTTTCAATAATGCCAACTTCCACAATAGGTGCCAAAACGTTGCTGGGTCTTCCAAAACCCGATTCGGGCATACGCCCAAGTCCAAAATCACCATACGAACCTGTTGGAACCTTCGAATCCCGATTCTGAGGTCGTTTACTCAAGAATCCAATCTTAGTCAATTCTTCCAACTTAAAGCTTTCGTAACGGTAATTCTCTTTCCAAATCAACTCCGAACTTCCCGTAATTCAATTCCGACCATGCGTACAAGTCATAATACCTGAAGTGAAGCTACTCAAAGCCTCAAACTGCTGAACGACGCGCTAGAGCTCATAACGATCGGTCTGATCGTTACAAAGGAATACTCTTTGGTCGACATTCTCTTCCAAAACTCGTCGTCTTCTGGGTCTGTTATATTCCTTTTTGAATTTGCTCTCCTCCTATGTTCCCTCTATTTTGCATCTTCAGGAGCGTAGCATCTCCCAGACCTAGTCATACCATGGGCTGCGGCAAAGTCTATCATCTTGGCCTTCCCCTTTTGCTGGTATGTCAATGGTACAATTTTGTATTATCGACTCTCTTCATCCCCTATAGCAACGGCAGGTTCGTTGATAAGCCTAAACTGTCATTGTACGTCTCACTTGTACTGTAATCATTGGAGCCCTTAAAGGTGGGATCCTAGCGGCTTCTGCATTTCTTATTGTGACAATCGTCCCTTTTGGATCATATTCTTCGTCCAATGTGATCATGTTGACTCCCTGGTTTCGATGATTTTGCAGCGGATTGCAATTCACATTGGGCAGCGCCAGAGTGAATTAAATGGATCCTCTCTTGATCAGTGTTTCAATCTCGTTTTTCAACTTGAAACAATCTTCAGTATCATGCCCAGTCACGTTGGAATGGTACACACACCTTTTAGTTTCATCAAAATACTTAGAGGGGTACTCAGGGACCCTTTGTTACACCCCACATTTTTGTACATAAAAGTATATCGTATATCAATTAATGCAAGCTTAGAAATGACATCCTCTTTGAAAGTACATAGAGTAAGTTAATCATGTGACCTTGGAGGTTACAAATATTTAAGATGACGAATAACAAGTACCTAGATGGTTGGAAGGCTCAGAAGCTAAACAAATTGAAGAAAACAAGTTTCGTCGGAAGTCGACAAGTTGGGAATGTTGTAACATGTACTTTTGGGGTGAGTGTAAGGTTCTTAACATGATAAGGAGGTTATTTTATGAGTTATTTCAGTCGTATGATAGTCATGTGTTACGTTTTGAAGTCAAGCAAGTTGTGGAGAAAAAGTTGGGAAAGGTCATAACAAGTCACAATGCATTAAACCATTTATCAATACAATATTGGAGTAGAGAGATATTTGCATTTTAGCAAGACCGCATAGACTGGTAGGTGACAAGTAGGTGTGTCACCTACTTGTTTAATAGAAGGGACCAAATAAATCCCCAAAAAGAGGCGGCCAAGGGGCCTTTTAAGGGATGAGTTAAACCATTTACTTCACTCATATTTCATAGTATGAACTTCAGACTAAACCCCCTGCAACTCCTCCCCCAAAAATCCTAAACAAACCCTGGGTGATTTCGGGTGATACGAAGTGATTTTAGTGTCGAAAAACCCGGACATCTTGCTAGTTTCACTTTCTCCTTCTTGTAGTTGCATTGGGGGACTGGTTATGGATGAAGATGCAGTAGGTTTCGTGGTTTCTCCTCATTCCAAGTTAAGTTTATGCTTCTCTTCTCTTATATAAACTTCTACGAGTTGTAGCTCGATCGTAAAGACTAGAACTTGCGAGTTTCGAAAGAGTAGTATGTTGTTTATTGTTGCGCCACTGTTTTTGGGTTGTGAACTTAATACAAGGTTGAATTCATGTCTGGTTTATACGAGAAGAGGCTTAGTTATGTACTGTTTGTAAACATGTGATTTTTGACCCTCCCCAAGATTTTACACATGTTTGCATTTAAATATTTAGTTTAGGTCTAATATAGCTATTTTAACTAGTTTTGACCCTTTTACTTTATTTTATCAAAAAATGAAAATTACAAAAATATTTCTTCTTTTTAGTTGCTGTTAGTTTATGTACCTTTCACAAAACTAAAAAATAGTACTTTATTTTTTTTTAATATGATATCTGAAAATACAAAAAAAAGGTTTTTTTTAACGACTAGTCTTATCTTAATAGTCATTTTACTTAAGTACGATGAATTGGTAAATGAGGTCGTATTTTTAGTCTTGTTCACGGAGAAAGAATAAAATTTCGGCTCAAACAACCCATTTTTTATAACGACCCGACCAGTCGTTTTGAGCTATTGCACCTTGTTCGCCAGTTCTCGGGCATGACTTGACCCGTGTAGTGTATTATGACTTATGTAAATCGTTGGCTTTGGGTTGCAGGATGATCAGAATGAATTTGGAAGAACGGTTCTCAGTTTGAAGCTTGAAATTTGAAAGGGCTTGACCAATATTTCACTTGTTTGTATATGATCTCGGATCGGAATTTTTATCATTTGGTTAGCTCCGCTAGGTGATTTGGGACTTAGGAGCGTGATCGGAATGCATTTTGGAGGTTCGTGGAAGGTTTAGGCTTGAATTGGCTAAATGGAGGTTTTGGCGATTTCCGGCTGGTAGACGAGATTTTGATCTAGGGGTCGGAATGGAATTTCGAGAGTTGCAGTAGCTTCGTTATGTCATTTGGGATGTGTGTGTGAAAATTCAGGTTATTCGGACGTGGTTTGGTTGGGTTTTTGATCAAAAATAGAATTTGGAAGATTTTTGAAAGTTTGGCTTGAATCCGATGTGTTTTGGGTGATTTGATGTTGTTTGAGGTGTTTTGATGATTGGAACAAGTTTGAATAAGGTATTGGGATATGTTTGCGCTTTTGGTTGAGGTCCCGGGGGCCTCGGGGTGATTTCGGATGGTTGATTGAAGAATTTGGAATTTGAGTTGCAGCTGAAGCTTTTGGTATATATATGGGACCGCAGGTGCGGAAATACCTGGGTCAGAAAGTATATATTGTTCCTTCGTGAAATTTAGCTAAATTCTCCATTTTTGAAGACGGGAAGCGAGCTAGGGCAGTTAATTCAAGGGAGAATCGAAGGGAATCAGTTGGGTAAGTACCCTAAGCCTCATTACCTATGTTTATGATCATTTTTCCATTGTTTAATCATGGTATTAGTGGAAATTAAGGAAGAAAATTGAGGAACTAGGGCTTGAGATTTAAGAGACCCTTGAGTGGGGATTTGAGGGGCCATTTGAGGTTCGATTTTGATGTTCTTGATGTGTATAAACTCGTGAGAGGATGAGGATTCCATTGATGTTAATTTAATCGGAGTTCGAGGCGTGGGGCCGGGTTGAGCAATTTCGGGATTTTTGGATGTAAATTGGATATTTTCGAGTGGACTCCGTTCCCTTAGCATATTTTAATGATTGTGTTCTGATTGTGCCTAGATTTGGAGCAGGCGGAGGTCGATTCGTGTGAGAAGAGGCATTGCGGGCTAGAGTTTGGAACGGATCGAAGTGAGTAATGGTTGTAAATGATGTTATGAGGGTTTGAAACCCCAAATTGCACATCGTAGTGCTACATTGAGGTGAGGCACACGCTTGATGACGAGCGTGGGGTCGTGCACTATTGGGGATTGTGACCTGGTCCGTCCCGATTGATGGTTTTTCCGTATATTTGATTGAAATCTATTTGCTATCATCATTATTTGGGCT
Organism: Nicotiana attenuata; assembly: GCF_001879085.1. Taxonomy (NCBI): domain Eukaryota; kingdom Viridiplantae; phylum Streptophyta; class Magnoliopsida; order Solanales; family Solanaceae; genus Nicotiana; species Nicotiana attenuata. The sequence continues at coordinate 96,765,570 of NC_031994.1, read as the reverse complement.
GAATGCCATATTTGGGCTTTGTGCCAATTATTTGAACCCTTCGGGGATTGTTGTTGATATTTCCTCACTGTTTTGACTTTATACTTGAACTCAGTCATGTTATTTCCACTGTATTCAAAACTCAGCCATGTTCACTCAGTTTTAATACTCAAATGATATTTAAATGATGTTTTGGGCTGAGAAACACTGTTTTACTGTTGCGCGAGAGGCTTATGTGATTTTTGACTAAGTAAGGCCGAGGGCCTGTGTTGTGAGGATATATTTTGGGTCGGGTTGCACGCTGCAGCGGTGATACTCTGATTTTGACTGATATGAGGCCGAGGGCCTGAGATTTGTACGCCATGAGGTGGTTTGATATTGATTTGATGTCGAGGACCTGTTTATGATGCCGCGGGATGGCTTGATATTGCGCTTGGGCCGTAAGGGGCCGCTCCAGGAGTCTGCACACCTCCAGTGAGCGCGGGTACCCATTGTGATGTAACTTATAGCCCGATAGGCTGGTTTGTTCTTTGTGATTGCCCGAGGGGCTGGTACTGTTCTGAGATATTGCCCGAGAGGCGAATTTGTTGACATTGTGCCCGGGGGGCGAACCTTATGTGTTTTTCTGTTTAATTACCTGTCATTTACCTGTTTAGTTGTGTAACTGTGCCCGAGGGGCGGATTCTCTATGCTTATCTGTTCTAGTTGTTTTGCATTCAATTGCTTAACTGTTGAAAAGCCATTTTTGAAGAAGTTTTAAACTGAGCTAAGTTGCTTTAAGAGATTTCACAGCTTCATTATTTTCTTACTGGTTTTGTACCACTTCTATACAGCATGTTGATGTACTTTTCGTGATTTCTTATCACTCAGTCTTTATTTATGGTTATTACTCACTGAGTCGGAGTACTCACTTTACTCCCTGCACCTTGTGTGCAGATTCAGGTATTTTCTGAACCCGGTGGCGGGTATTGGTTGATCGGAGGTAGAGTCATCGGAGTTAGCAAGGTAGCTGCTGGCGTTCGCAGCATTGCTTTTCTCCCTCTTTACTCTATTAGTGTGTACTTAGTACATTTTAGACTTCGCCAGTTGTAGTTAGACCTTAGTAGATGCTCATGACTAGTGACACCCCCGTTTGGGCTGTGTTTGGTTTGTACTTCCGCATTGTTAGGATATTATCTGCTGTTTAGTATTATTAAATCATGTTTTAGCCTATTTTATTGTTGTTTAGTTGCTTAACTTCGAATTGGAAATGTGTCGGCTAGCCTTGTCTTACGAGAGGCGCCATCACGACCGGGTCTGGGTTTAGGGTCGTGACAAGTTGGTATCAGAGCCTAGGTTACATAGGTCTCATGAGTCATGAGCAGGTTTTGTAGAGTCTCACGGATCGGTACGGAGACGTCTTTATTTATCCTTGAGATGCTACAGAACCTTTTGTAAAAAGAAAAAAAAATTCACATTCTTGAACTCTTATCGTGCGTCCTTGATTCAGCTTGAAATATAACTCTTTGAATTCCTTCCACGCATTCGTATGAGCGAACGAGCACTCATTATCAGATGTGCATCAATGGCTTGTGATTCCTTGATCGAGGGGCGAGATGTGAACTCAGTATGTTGATGTTGGGCCAGTCTAGAAAGACTTGAGGCCGAATTGTTACCTATAGCTTGAGCCCTAAGCGGTTGCTTGCGTAAGCATGTGTTTCTGGAACTATATATGCTGTTAAGCCCCTATTAAGGGAAGTAATGACTGGTTAGTACGTGAAGAGGGTGATGTGACTTCGAGATGTGATCATATGATTTGGAAGCGACGAGAAGGGTCTGCTGGAGGATAGATGATCTATTAGGTGTTTGATTTCCATTGTGATTGGATGTATAGCCCCGAGTTATGGGTGTCTGAAGAATCTTTTCATGCTTCCTAGTTGGGAGTGAAGCAAATTTCATGTTACGGTATGAGTCTAGAATCACGAAGACTAAGTAACAGCGTAATGGTCATGACGGTGGAAGGTATACATAAATGTTAGTTTAAGGCGAAGCAGATGGGTTACCTCCTGCGAAGTGTTTTGGAGTTGTGTGATCCTTAAGTTGTCTGTTAGAAGATCCCATTTACAAGTGAAATATATATGTGAATTTAATTTGGGTCGCTTAAGAGAGTGGGTTTAACTGTTGCGAGAGTGAATGCGAGATTTGCAGAAGCTTTAAAGTACTAGATGGTATGTGTTTCACGAGCTGTTGAAGGATTGAGTTTAATCTCACTATGGTATTATGGCGGCAATAGAGTATATGCATTATGAGTTATTGTGTGTGTTTCGATCTATGGCTTCGAACGAAGTGGGGGAATCTGCTATTGAGTTGTTATTGGTAAGGATGCTCAGTGCATAGAGCAGGAAGTTGCTTGGTTGTAATGGAATAATGTCATGTTCTACAGTGTCAGAGTGCTAATGAGGCACGGGTTGTTCAGTTCGTTTGTTAGGGCTAATTGCAGTTTGAGTAGAGTGGATAACTCTCGAGAATGATTCTAATGGGTTCAAGATATTACATGTAACAATTGGGTATTTTAAAGTTGTATATGTGGTTAGAAACTGAGTTTCAGTGGAAGATGGAAAGACTTGTGGTATTTCCTATATTAATTATGGGATTCTATACATCAGTATTAGGAAAGTAATGTCTTCAGATTCGCAGGAAGTCTTTTCAGGGTAGGTATTCTGAATGTGGTGCTTTTGGGAACATTTGAAAGAGTTCAGCGGGTTCTGAGCCTTCGACTGTGTGGTATTATGCTTGGGTCTCGTGTGGTGAGTCTGGGTTGAGGAATTGCGATGTTATAGCAAGAAGGAGTATCTAGTTGAAGGTAAATCAGAAGGGAGCTCGGATAGATGGGATAGCTTGGTAGTAGGCCAGATCGGTATAGTAAGGATATGATTAGTTCTTTGGGTGTTTACGAGGTAATGAGTGTCTACAGGTATTTCGCGGCAATGCTCTTAGGTTTTAGTGTCCTGTGTAGGTTGGTTGAGTTAGGAGGATTCACTCCTGACAGGCTTGTTTGTGCAAAAGAGGAGTCGGAGAGCTCTTGTTGTCTTCTACCGTAGCTAGAGATGTATATTTTCTGCTGGCATGAGGAGCAGAGGATGTGTAGTGATTTTCTTCTGAATGGGATCAATGGAAAGTTCTTGGTTGGTTGAGTACATAGTTGCTTGTGGCTCGGAAGGGATATGAAATTCTCATGTTATTTTAGGATGGATTGGTATATGCGGTATATGTGGAGGATTGAGATTTGCGTGTGTAATGTTACGGTTCAGTTATGAACGGAAGGCCATAAAATTCTTAGGCAGCACGGCAGTTTCAGATAATTAGAGAAATGAGCTTCAGATGATTAATGAAATGGTATTGCTAGTTGGAGGTAATTTGACGAGGGTATATGTTTTAGAAAAAGGCAATGTGATTAAGTTGATGGTACTTCGGTAGTATTGCGGCACTATCTTGTAGATCGACTGCTGATATCCGAGTTTTCTTGGAGGCACAGAAGAATGTTAGAGTATCTCTCGTGGAATAATTGTGTAACTAAAGATGTGGTATGTATTCGTACGGCGGAACTGGGATCAGGTATGGTGATTCGTGTGCTATATGGAGTTGGAGACTGGAAGTTCTCATATTCAGGTTATGTGGTGATTTTGGGTCGTGTGTATCGGCACTGTGTAGTGACTATCGGGGTCTGGATACCTGAGTGGATCTTTTGCAGCTTGGTATGTCAGATTTTGGATGTGATGTTGGGTGCAGACTGGTTGTCTCCGTGTTGTGTTATTCTGGACTATTGTGCTATGGCGGTGCTATTGGCTATGCCAGGAATGCCACGTATTGAGTGGCGAGGTTCGACAGATCATGTTCTTGGTAGAGTGGTTTCATATTGCAAAGAACCAGTGGAGGGCTGGGAAGGATTGTCTGCCTTGTTTGGGCTCTCGTGATGGATGTCAGTGTAGAGGCTCCTCATATTGATTCAGTTCCGGTGGTGAGGAACTTTTCGAAAGTGTTTCTTGTGGCCGGGCATGTCACCAGGCAAGGTTGTTGATTTCGGTATTGATTTGATGTCGGGCACCGTATTGTATGGCGCCGGCAAAGTTAAAGGAGTTGAAGAAGCAGCTTCGGGATTTTCTTGATAAGGAGTTCATTGGCAGGCCAATGTGGATGCATATTCTGATTTGAGTCGGCTTGGGTGGCTCCGGATTTGTATTGTTGAGGGATGTGTTGATTCGATTGTTATTGAGCTTATTAGTAATCTGGGGAGGTCTATGAGTTACCTTTCTGTGTTGCGAGGTGTTATGATTTGTTTGTTGTAGGCACATATGGTGCGGTTCTATTGGGGTCTCATAGTGGAAGTCGAGCGGGAAGAGTAATTTGGTGTTGCTCGATGAATGGCGTATCGGTTATGCCTTTCGGGTTGCGTGGTGTGATGATTTGCTTTGGTTCCAGACATCAATTGTGCGTGGTTGTCAATTTCGAGCATAGTGACTTGAGGTGTTGCATGTGGAGCAATATTTGGATAGGATCGCGCATTGCAGCGAAGTTATGTGGAGATATGACCTTGCGGGTTAGATACGTGTGTTCTATTTCTATGATGTGAGACGGGTTCTCAGCATTGTGTTGTGGTGGTACTGGTGAGCTTGAGGTACAACTCTTTCATTTGAGTTATTTTTCATGATTTGAGTATGTTCGGACTGTTGCCTATTGGTGTGTGTATTGTGCAAGTTGTGGCTTAGGCCTGTATTGATGTGTCATGTCACCAGAGTAGTGTGTTGGATTAGAGGAGATCGTTGGGATCATTAATAAATACGAACAGATTTGATTTCAGCATGTTGGAAGGATAATATCGAGCTTCGGCTCAGAAATTTGCTGTGGTATTTGCCAAAGGAGAAGTGGCTTCATGAATGGTTGATCTGGGAAATGGTTATGTCTTACCACGTGTTTTAGTTATCATTGGCAGTATATGAAAGTGTTGGGATGAGACATTAGTTGATAAGAGCTTTTCCATCGGTATTCGGGTGTTGTGTGCAACTGCTGTGGTTAGAAGTTATTACTACAAGTGTTTGAGTATGTGGTATATCATGTGATTGCACCTGAGAGAGCAGATATGGTTTGTTACAGCTTGTTCGGACTTATTCACAGTATAAATGTAAGATTCTGATCGTATCGATGATTTTAGAAGTGGAAATACGGTTCTATGGTTTATGGGCTAGATTGGGTTGTGAAATTTCAGTTACATTGTGGTATCGGATCTATTTGAGATAGGGTGATGTGGGATCACCCCCGGGTATATGCATGGTAAGGTTATTCAGCGATTGGTTGGCTTTTGGAACAACTATGGGCACGTTCGAGGACGAACGTATGTTTAAGTGATGTAACGACCCGACCGGTCATATTGGTTCGAGGGCAGTGAATTCAAGGGAGAATCGAGGGGAATCAGTTGGGTAAGTTCCCTATGCCTCATTACCCATGTTTATGATCATTTTTCGATTGTTTAATCATGGTATTAGTGGAAATTAAGGAAGAAAATTGAGGAACTAGGGCTTGAGATTTAAGAGACCCTTGAGTGGGGATTTGAGGGGACATTTGAGGTCCGATTTTGATGTTCTTGATGTGTATGAACTCGTGAGAGGATGAGGATTCCATTGATGTTAATTTTATTAGATTTCGAGGCGTGGGCCCGGTGGCCGGGTTGAGCAATTTCGGGATTTTTTTATGTAAATTGGATATTTTTGAGTGGGCTCCGTTCCCTTAGCATATTTTAATGATTGTGTACTGATTGTGGCTAGATTTGGAGCATCCGGAGGTCAATTCATGTGAGCAAAGGCATCGCGGGCTAGAGTTTGGACCGGATCGAGGTGAGTAATGGTTGTAAATGAAGTTCTAAGGGTTTGAAACCCCGGATTGCACATCGTAGTGCTATATTGAGGTGAGGCACACGCTTTATGACGAGCGTGGGATCGTGCACTATTGGGGATTGTGACCTGGTCCGTCCCGATTGATGATTTTTCCGTGTATTTGATTGAAATCTATTTGCTATCATCATTATTTGGGCTGAATGCCATATTTGGGCTTCGTGCCAATTATTTGAACCCTTCGGGGATTGTTGTTGATATTTCCTCACTGTTTTGACTTTATACTTGAACTCAGTCATGTTATTTCCACTGTTTTCAAAACTCAGCCATGTTCACTCAGTTTTAATACTCAAATGATATTTAAATGATGTTTTGGGCTGAGAAACATTGTTTTACTGTTGCCCGAGAGGCTTATGTGATTTTTGACTGATTAAGGCCGAGGGCCTGTGTAGTGAGGATATATTTTGGGTCGGGCTGCGGTGATAGACTGATTTTGACTGATATGAGGCCAAGGGCCTGAGATTTGTACGCCACGAGGTGGTTTGATATTGATATGAGGTCGAGGACCTGTTTATGATTCCACGGGATGGCTTGATATTGCGCTTGGGTGGTAAGGGGCCCCTCCAGAAGTCTGCACACCCCCAGTGAGCATGGGTACCCATTGTGATGTGAGTTATAGCCCGAGAGGCTGGTATTGTTCTTTGTGATTGCCCGAGGTGCTGGTACTGTTCTGAGATATTGCCCGAGGGGCGGATTTGTTGACATTGTGCCCAAGGGGCGAACCTTATGTGTTTATCTGTTTAATTACCTATCATTCACCTGTTTAGTTGTGTAACTGTGCCCGAGGGGCGGATTCTCTATGCTAAGATGCTTTAAGAGATTTCACAGCTTCATTGTTTTCTTACTGGTTTTGTACCACTTCTATACAGCATGTTGATGCACTTTTCGTGATTTCTTATCACTCAGTCTTTATTTATGGTTATTACTCACTGAGTCGGAGTACTCACTTTACTCCCTGCACCTTGTGTGCAAATTCAGGTATTTTCTGAATCTAGTAGCGGGTATTAGTTGATCGAAGGCAGAGTCATCGGAGTTAGAAAGGTAGCTGCTGACGTTCGCAGCACTGCTTTTCTCCCTCTTTATTCTATTAGTCTGTACTTAGTACATTTCAGACTTCGCTAGTTGTTGTTAGACCTTAGTAGATGCTCATGACTAGTGATACCCTGATTTGGGCTGTGTTTGGGTTGTACTTCCGCATTGTTATGATATTATCTGCTGCTTAGTATTATTAAATTATGTTTTAGCCTATTTTATTGCTGTTTAGCTACATAACTTCGAATTGGAAATGTGTCGGCTGGCCTTATCTTCACGAGAGGCGCCATCACGACCGGGTCTGGGTTTAGGGTCGTGACATTTTTAAGCCTTAGTTTCGGACCTAGCCTATAATTCCCAAGCCCATAATTCCTAGGCCCATACCCCTAACCTAAAAAAATACGTACAAAAACTAACCTAGGGACCCTGCTCTCTGACACAAAAAAAACCCAGCCGCAACTCTCCATCTCCTCACCCCTACTACCATCGCCAACCACGCCACCCTTCCTCCTCCGAGCTCTGACTCATCATCGACGACAGACACAATTCCAAACTCACTTCGGATACCGCAAAAAGGATCATCAAATCCCAAAACATACCCATCAGTAAAGTCATTAAGCTCTCGAAACTTAAAACTAACTAGAAACCCTTTGAAGCAAAAAAGGAAAGCTGTGTGATTCTTACGACCTTTTCTTGGTTGATAGATGGATTATTTATTTGCTTCCTAAGCTTTAGGGAAACAATCTTTCAAGAAAAAGAAGCTGCCTTTGCCATTGGATTTGACACACAAAATTGGAAGGAGCAAGTGGAGAGGGGCGACACAGAGTATCTTCTCTTGGACGGAGAACACTCATCTTCAAATCCTTGCTCTTTGTCATTATTCTCACGGGTCCATACAATATTCATCATATATTAACTCTTTAAAAAAACCACAACCACTCTTCTTCACCGTCTCTTTTGCAATTTCACAAGCACCTTTTTCAATTGATTCCGACTTCCTCTTCCGGCGAAGCTTTTGGTCTGTTCGAGGTTCCCCGTCAAAGCTCCAATCGCGGTCCAAAATTAGATCCGGATTTCTGTTTGGCGAAAACTCTTCAAGGTCCATTTCTAACTTTCTTCTTCATTGTTTCTTGTATGATTCATGTGAACAAGTTTGATAAAAATGGTTATTTGCCTTGAAATTTTATTTTAGTGTGCGATTTGGTTAAATTAGATGCGCTGCTAATGTGTGCGCGTGCTAAGTTGTGTTTGAGGAAAGTCATTTGAATTAACACATTAAGTCAGCAAAAATGTGAATTAATCGAGGTTTAATTTCTTTAAGTGGTTTGATTGATTTACTAGAGATTCAATGTTTTATCTTCGTTGAATAGGATGTATTGGTTTAATAGAACTTATGATAAATGTTTGTCCATGAGCTTGTCATTAAATGAAAGGAAATTAGAGTTTATTGTGTCTACTGCTTATTTAGTCAATTATTGGGCCACAACTTCTAATAATGCTAATAAAACAAACATGCTAAATTCCGGGTGTACATTTCATGTGACCCGGCTCTAATTTCCAACAAAGTTAAATAGAACGTGTCGTGAATCGTGGGTGCGTTTCATGTAGCATGTCTTGCGATGTGTTCTAAATAACCTTGAAATAATTCCTTAAATAAATAAAAATGGTTTGAAAGTTAAAAATTCACATAGGTTTAAAAGTATTTTAAAATCAGATAATTAGGCCAATAATAATAGTTGAGCGACCGTGCTAGAACCCCGGAACTCGGGAATGCCTAACATCTTCTCCCAGGTTAATAGAATTCCTTAATAGGATTTATGTGTTCGCGGACTATAAACAGAGTCAATCTTTCCTCGATTCGGGATTTGGTACTGAAGCAGTGATACCCGCTGAAGTTGAAATTACATCCCTTCGGATTGTTGCTGAAGCTGAAATTGATGATGATGAGTGGGTCAAAACCCGTTTGGAGCAAGTAAGTCTGATTGACAGAAAAGACTGGTAGCAGTGTGTCATGGCCAGTTGTATCAAAAGAGAATGGCAAGAGCATACAACAAGAAGGTGTGTCCCCGAAAATTTGAAGTGGGTCAGCAAGTATTGAAATGCATCCTGCCGCATCAGGCTGAAGCTAAAGGCAAGTTTGCCCAAATTTGGCAGGGGCCGTTCGTGGTAACGAAAGTGTTGTCCAATGGTGCTTTGTATTTAACAGATGTAGAAGGCCAATGTGTGGATATGGCTATCAATTCTGATGCAGTCAAAAGATATTATGTATGATTTATTTGGTTTGTTTAATTGCGTTGTTTTTATTTGGCATGCTTTGAAGATTGGAATGACGAAGGCATTTTATTCTGCTATCTAAACACGTTATCCTTTGTTACCCCTTTGAGCCTTATTTATTTTCTTTCATATCCCTCTTTTGGAATCAGAAGCATAGTTTAGAAATATGATACTGAATAAAACAAAAAAAGGAGAGAAAAGAGGAAAAAAGTAGAGAAAAAGAGAAAGAAAAAATGGAAAAAGAGTAAAGAAATGAAAAGAAAAGAAAAAAAGAGAAAAAGAAAAATAAAGAAGAAGAGAGAAAAGTATAAAAACAATGCAATTCCTATGACACCAACTACGTTTGACCTGATTCCTTTTAAGGATACCTAGGCAGCCTCACGGTTCGTCCCCATCAAAAAAAAAATTCAAAAGTCCCCAAGCAAGAAACTGGGGTAGAAGTTGTGGTTGTTGTAAGAGATCTGATTCCAAAAGTTGTAAATTTGAGCCCTTTTAAGCTGTTTTTGAGCCTTTATGATACCCTTTCTTTCTAATATCCAAAAGTCTACATTACAGTCCAAAGAAAGACCTTCCGATCAATCTTTGAGTAGTGCCAAGTCAAGCGAGTTAGAGGTATGATTCACATCAGGGGCAGCACTCCGTTCTACACACAGAAAACAAAAATGAGAGAGTCTTATCGGTGAAAACCTTCACAGGCACCATAAGGCGATGGTGAGTTGAGAGAAAGAACAAAATGAGAGAGGCTTGATGGTGAAAACCCTTCGGGCACCACAAGTCGAATGAGGATCGTGAATCAGCTAGGATGACCCTCGTCTTTCTCTTAAAACTCACCTCAGTCTCGTAAATGTCCTTCCCAAATCCTAGCGTAAGGTGTATGATCCGCCGAATCCATTGCTGACTTCACCATCCGAGCATTGAAGCCCAGTTTTACGGCAAAGATGGTACAACAAGAGTTGAACATTAGACTTTCTTGACAGATTAGGCCATTAGTCCAAAAATGCGTGTCATGGTCATTAGAGTTGGTATCCACATCTGATAAGTTTCTACTTTGTAGTTTTCTTGTTAGGAATCATCTGTTTCCATTGACCTTTACTCTGCACCTTTTGTTGTTCAAGTCCTCTTTTGAGTCAGTTTGGTCGAAATAAGTGAGAAATGACTTCAAAATACGCTACAAGCTTTCCAATTGCACAAAATGGGATCTGGCTAGCACATCAAAGTGACATCAGTGAGGAAAGGACAGCAAGCGCACTGAGTTGGTAACAATCAACGTACTTTGGGATTCATGTTAAATACAAAGGTTTAGTATATGAACAATGCAACAGATAGAGGGTGTTGGGTTTGAACAGATCAAAGGTATATTCTATGATAATGGTGACGGAGAAAGTGGTTAGTCAATAAGCAAGCAATGCCTTTCAAGGAGAAATCAAAGTTATCATGGGAAGTGAAGGAGAAATAGCCCTCAAAGTCAAGGCCACAAACCAACCACCATGTTTAGACTCACAAGTTTCTTTGTCTGTAACAAGGAGGAAGGCTATGTTCATATCAAAGCTTGGAAGCTTGAATTTTTCAGGTGTAATGCCCCAGTTCTGCTTACACAAAGGCTATTGAGATGACCACACATCGCCCCTAGGAGAAACACTTCCTAGTTTGGGTTTTCAAGTTATATTTTGTTGTAGGAGACGCACTTCCTTAATTGAGATTTTACCACTAGGAGACACACTTCCTAGCTTGGTTCATTCAAGTTCATTCCTAGGAGACGCACTTCCTAGCTTGAGTCATTAAAGTTTCACCCCTAGGAGACACACTTCCTAGTCTGGGTATTTCAGGTTATATTTTTGTTTTAGGAGACGCACTTCCTACATTGAGATTTTACCTCTAGGAGACGCACTTCCTAGTTTGAGTCATCGAAGTTTCACCCCTAGGAGACGCACTTCCTAGTCTCGTTCATTTAAGTTCATTCATGGGAGACGCACTTCCTAGGTTGAGTCATTAATGTTTCACCCCTAGGAGACGCACTTCCTAGTCTGGGTCTTTCGGGTTATATTTTTGTTTTAGGAGACGCACTTCCTAAATTAAGATTTTTCCCTAGGAGACGCACTTCCTAGTTTGGTTCATTCAAGTTTCACCCGTAGGAGACGCCTTTCCTAATCAAGGTCTTTTAAGATATTCTTTTAGGAGACGCACTTCCTGATCTGGTTCATTCAGGTTTTATTTTTAGTAAACGCATTACTAGTCAAAGTTTTTTGGTTTTACTCATAGGAGACGCACATCCTAGTCTATTCTTTAGTTTACTCTCATCATTGCATCAATAGTATAAGTGGTATACCATTTTTCTAACAACTCACAAATCTTCCTAGTGCAAACTGGGGCAGAAAATTTCGTTTGTTTTGTTTGTTTTGATTGCAGGCACCCACATGGAAAATAAGGGAACACAGAAAGTTTCAGCAATCAGGCGCCCACCTGGAGAGCAAGGGAAGATTGTTCAAGTTTCAAGGGAAGACAATTCAAGTTTCAAGGGAATGCAATTTCAAGGGAACACAGAAAGTTTCAGCAATCAGGCGCCCCCTGGAGAACAAGGGAAGACAGTTCAAGTGTCGAGGAAAGACAGTTCAAGTTTCAAGGAAAAGCAGTTTCGACGAAAGACTTCAAGTTTTGGCAATCAGGCACCCACCTGGAAAACAAGGGAATTCACTTCAGAATGCAATTCAAGTCAGCAACAAAAGAAGCTCGCGGTAAGAATTCGAGTCAACAGTCCGGGATGATCAACAGAAGTTAGTCACAATCCAGAATAAAAAAAGAATGAAAAGAAAAAAGAAAGGCAAGAAGTGAATCCAAATGCAGAAGTTGATGAATGATGTGAACTGCTCAAGACATGACTGAAGTCACAAGCATGGTGTGTCCGGTTTTGATCTGAAAAGCTGAAGAAGAATGAACTAGCACCTGCAACTAGCAAGCGTCAAGGTTCAAATCCAAAGTCTGCATGAAGAACCATTCAAGACTCAAGAGCAAGCTTCAGAAGACTAATTGATAGGAATCTTGTAACTCATAGTTGACAGGCTTAGTTAGTCTTTTTCATTTTTTGATTTTGATGTAATAACAAGACCGCAGACCTGAACCTCGATGGAACGGCACCTCGACCGGCTCTCCACCTCAGTATACTCCATCACTGTTCCTACTACTGAACTACATTCCTTTATAGCCAAGGATATGTAGGCAGCTCAGATACCAGGGCTCTGTCACATCCTCCTTTCTCTTAGTTTTTGGTCTCCCCAAATAAGGGTCGGGTCAAAAAACTTGTCTAGTCGTTCTTTGTCTGAAAATACTTCGTGTTTCCAGTCAAAGAGAGGCAGCTGTAGACATGTGATTTTTGACCCTCCCCAAGATTTTACTCATGTTTGTATTTAAATATTTAGTTTATGTCTAATATATTTATTTTAACTAGTTTTGACCGTTTCACTTTATTTTATCAAAAAATGAAAATTACAAAAATATTTCTTCTTTTTAGGTGTTGTTAGTTTATATGCCTTTCGCAAAACTAAAAAATAGTACCTTATTTTTGTTTTAATATGATATCTGAAAATACCAAAAAAATAAAAGGATTTGTTCTAACGATTAGTCTTATCTTAATAGTCATTTTACTTAAGTAGAATTAATTGGTAAATGAGGTCATATTTTTAGTCTTGTTCACGGAGAAAGAATAAAATTTGGGCTCAAACGATCCATTTTAAGCCTAATTTTCTGACCTAGCCCATAATTCCCAAGCCCATAACTCCTAGGTCCATACCCCTAACATAAAAAAAAACCTACAAAAACTAACCTAGGGACCCTGCTATCTGACACAAAAAAACCCAGCCGCAACTCTCCATCTTCTCACCCTACTGCCATCGCCAACCACGCCACCCTTCCTCCTCCGAGCTCTACCTCATCATCGACGACAGACACAAGTCCAAACTCACTTCGGATACCGCAAAAAGGATCATCAAATCCCAAAACATACCCATCAGTAAAGTCATTAAGCTCTCGAAGCTTAAAACTAACTAGAAACCCTTTGAAGCAAAAATGGAAAGCTGTGTGATTCTTACGACCTTTTCTTGGTTGATAGGAGAATTATTTATTTGCTTCCTAAACTTTTAGGGAAACAAATTTTCAAGAAAAAGAAGCTGCCTTTGCCATTGGATTTGACACACAAAATAGGAAGGATCAAGTGGAGAGGGGCGACACAGAGTATCGGCTCTTGGACGGAGAACATTCATCTTCAAATCCTTGCTCTTCGTCATCATTCTCACGGGTCCATACAATATTCATCATATATTAACTCTTAAAAAAAACCACAACCACTCTTCTTCACAGTCACTTTTGCAATTTCACAAGCACCTTTTTCAATTGTTTCCGACTTCCACTTCCGGCGAAGTCCTTGTTTCTCCGGCGAAGCATTCGGTCTGTTCGAGGTTACCCGTCAAAGCTCCGATCGCGGTCCAAATTAGATCCGGATTTCTGTTCGGCGAAAGCTCTTCAAGGTCCATTTCTAACTTTCATCTTCAATGTTTCTTGTATGATTCATGTGAATGAGTTTGATAAGTATGGTTATTTTCCTTGAAATTTTATTTTAGTGTGCAATTTGGTTAAATTAGATCCGCTGCTAATGTGCGTGTGTGCAAAGTTGTGTTTGAGGAAAGTCATTTGAATTAACACATTAAGTCAGCAAAAATGTGAATTAATCGAGGTTTAATTTCTTTAAATAGTTTGATTGATTTACTAGAGAATGATTGTTTTATCTTAGTTGAATACGATGTATTGGTTTAATAGAACTTATGATAAATGTTTGGCCATGAGCTTGTCATTAAATGAAAGGAAATTAGAGTTTATTGTGTCTACTGCTTATTTACTCAATTATTGGGCCACAACTTCTAATAATGCTAATAAAATAAACATGCTAAAATTCGGGTGAACATTTCATGTTACGCGGTTCTAATTTTCAACAAGGTTAAATAGAACGTGTCGTGAATCGCGGGTGCATTTCATGTAGCGTGGCTTGCGATGTGTTCTAAATAGCCTTGAAATAATTCCTTAAATAAATAAAAGCGATTTTAAAGTTAAAAATTCACATAGGTTTAAAAGTGTTTTAAAATCAGATAATTAGGCCAATTATAATAGTTGAGTGACCGTGCTAGAACCACGGAACCCGGGAATGCCTAACACCTTCTCCCGGGTTAACAGAATTCCTTACCCGGATTTCTGTGTTCGCGGACTATAAAAGTGAGTCAATCTTTCCTCGATTCGGGATTTGAACTACTGACTTGGGACACCATTAATTATCCCAAGAGGCGACTCTGAATTTAATAAATAATCCCGTTTCGATTGTCAGTTAAATTGGAAAAAACTCCTGTATACCCTTCCGGGGTGGTAAAAAGGAGGTGTGACACTGTTGGTTGTGTTGTTCTATTTGAAAGAAAAGACAAGTCAAAATCACGTGTTTTAATTATCTGAAAAATAAGTTTTAAGTTGTTGAACTTGTGGGACTGTTATAGGGTCATTTTAAAGTTGTATTGTGGCTGAAAATCAGTAGGGATATTTAATATGTGGCAGTTAATGTTGTTGGTAAACTCTGGAAGGAAGAAGAGGTTTAAACTATAGTTGTTTAGTCAGAAACCGAGCTTGCCGCTCGTCGGGATTGATAAACCGTTTTGTATACAGCGAAATTGGAGGGTCCAATTTCTCATCACTAAGGCATTTCGGAAGTTCATCTCGAAACCTCGAGGCTACAAGGCTGTGGTCGAGTCTCCTCATTCGGCGTTCGTCGACGCCCGACCTAGGGGTTTGTCGACACCTGTACCAGGGGCAAAGGTGACCCCGACCATGACAGGAAAGGGGAAGTTCCCAAGGTACACAGCTAGGACTAACAAAGCCTGCCGGTCTACTCTAAGCCCGAGTTAGGGTGTCATATCTAGTTGTCCCATCCCCGTATCTTTGCAATTAATGTACTTTGTACTATGTTAGGATTCCGTTCCTATATAAAGGGGGTCCATACCGCTTTGTAAACTTTCTTGCTCCAGCTGCTCCCCACGAATACACAAATAACTTTATCTCTTCTTTCTAACATACCTTCGTGTTATTATTGCTTCCATTTAATATCTTCATACTTGTTCTTCATTGATTGCTTATCATTGGCCATAAAGAGCCTTCGTTGATTACCTTATAACTGTTAGCCCCGCCCCCATTGTCCTTAATAGCTCGAGCCCGAGCCCTGGAATCGACCTCGAGGCCCTGTATCGACAAGCCCGAGGCCCCGATTGACCAGCCTATCGGTTTGAGTATAACTATATCTTTAGCTCTTATTTTGTTTCTAAGCCTCACACATCTAGCATCTACTGCTTAACAACTAGCATAAAAATATATCACGTATTTTTAGAGTCCCATCAACAAATTTAAGTTATTACCATTTTCCCGGTAATCAAGTTTTGAAAGAATTATTATGAGTATTTGTTGATGTTTTTGGGCTTTTTTGGCTTTTGTAACAAGTGGGAAGTCATATGATACGAGTTGGTTGTTGTAACTCGTAGCTTTCACGGTGCCCAAACCCGTCAAATAGTTGGTCAAGGCTCACCCATCAATCTTTGATATTTGTCAGACCTTGACTGTTGGCTAGGCCTAAAGCGTCCAAGAACCTGTAAACGGGCATAGTAACTGGAAGTATCGACTTCCTTTCATTGAACGGCAGCTCCGTGAAACTAGTAACTTCTGCCAATGTCGGTACTAACTCACAGTCGGCAAACTTGAACACCATCTTCGTTGAATCCAGAAACTCTATCAGGATGCGAGTGAGCGCCCTGCCTACTCAGATGTTTAGCAAAGCGGCCAATGTCCCCAGGTGTGTCCGAATCTCACCTCCGTGTTCCTAGCGAATGTTCTTCCACCACTATTTCAACTTGGGTAGCGCTCCCATCACCATGTTAATCTCAGGGATGTTTTTGTTGATTTCAATTTTCTGAGATGGGTAAAATAAAGGTGTTTGGTAAGTGTTTTCGTCAGATCTTTAAGTGTGTATTCAGGGTTTTTTATCTTTCCACATAAGTCATGTCGTTGGGTGCATGAACTGTAGACATTAGGGTGGCTTTCGTAGTTGTGCGTCGATGCCAAGCACCGACTCACCTAAGGTTTATGCAGTATGACCTATTTTACTACAGTAGAGTGTTTCCTACTTTCGAGTTAGACTGAAGGTTGCGAGAAGTTATGTCAGTTGACTTGACAAAGCCATTCGGAGGGGTGTAAAAGACAACCCTCGCGTGCCATTGTGTGTGATAGTTACAGACAAGACTCGATAGGAAGATATGTGATGATAGTGTATATATAAAGTAGTAATAGATAAGAGTGTAGCAACAAAAAGTATAGTAATAAGCATAAAGAGAAAGTAAAACAGGTAAGCACGTAATGGCAATTTTATCTACAATTAAGGCCATGTAACAAATAAATTTAAATGAAAATTTTAGTCTGCGTCTGCTAAGGTCAGAACCTAAGTGTGAAATCCCAGTAGAGTCGCCATACTATTGCACTAGTCAAAACAAGGTTCAACTTGTGGTTTCTCTGTTGTTGATAAAAGAGAGTCTCCACCTAATATTTAAAGGTATAATGGGGTACCTATTAAATTACAAAGTCATTCTTTATTAGTCTGCTAACCGGTGAGATTATGGGTAAGGGTTCTTGTTCTTCTAAAGAGAAGATGTTACGAACCCCTTAAAATCTACCTAAGGTAGCTCCATAGGACTTACACTAGATCTGGAATCAATTATTTGTACTATGCGTTAACTAATACTCTAAGGATATGGCTTACGCTTACAAAGGGAGGCTGTAGTTTAAAAGGGTATGAATTTATAGAGGAAAATAATGTTAGTGCATATATACTTGGAAAGAGATTTCAAAGAGTATACATGGTTTTTGTAAAAATATATAAAAAGGAAAACTATATTAAAATACTTGTTCCTAAATCATGGAGGTGCGTATTTTTCTAATGGGATGAAAGTGTTATAAGAGTAAACCTAAGATATACCTTGATTTTTAGACTTGAAGAAAAAACATTTGAAAATCTTTTGGGCGACAACACTTAATTTTTTTGAAATGATTTGATTTCCCTTTGAAGAACAGACTTGCGATTGAGTTCTGTTTTTCCTATTGAAAGAGGAGTTGTCGTGTCTTACTAAGATTTTGGGCTTCAAAATCTTTTAATAAAAAGTTAACAAAAGCATAGTGGAAATACATATAATTAGCGAATGTGGGATTTGTTACTAATTAATAGTTCTTTTGATCCTATATTATGTAAGGCTTGCCTAAGTTCTATATGTCTTAGTATATAAAGTAAAGCACTAAATGCAATATATAATTATTGTATACATGTGAAATAATATAGCAACAAGAACGCAACAAAATGCTACAAGGAAGTAAAATTATAGCATCAAAGCAGTAAATAATAAAGGAGTTTAGAGGGAGACGATTGGACTCTGGTATTTGGGCCTCAAAAAGGCAGGCCCAGTAGTAATAGGGACGGCGATAACTGACATCGAATTCCTTGAAACACAATGTTGGACTTGGGCCTGAATTCCTCAAGAACTCAGCAGACCCAAACAAATGTACATGTTCAAAAAAGAAAGAGAAGGTCATTAGATACATATTATTTATGCTCAAAAACTAAACCCAAAGAGAACAACAAGTGTCAATGAATTAAGGGATAAGGTGAGAGTTCCACTCAAGGTCGATGCCCCCTTTGAATCCCCTGACAATTGAAAGGTCCCAATGGTCTCAAGGCCAAGGAAAATGCTTATGCCGGGGAGAGCAGCGCAACCTAGAGTTAAACCCTACTCTCAAATACCCTTAGCCACTAATGAATCATTTTTATCCAAAGGTTTAAGTGCCAATGAGGCTCTTTCAATGTAAACCAATTACCATAATACAACCTACCACAGAAGTATACTTCTCTCTTGATAGAATAACATAAGAACACAGAAACAGTTTCACTTCCTGACTACATTTCCAATACTAAATGAGTGGAACACATATTAAACAAGTCTGACGGTCTGATTTCAAACACATATGGAGATAGAAACACTATTGTATTACTGCTAAGGAACCAAACACTTGGGCTCACATTTAAAGGATAGATAAAGAGCACACAGTTCAGATTTGCACCAACCCAGAAATACAGATGCCTCTTTCCTAGCAAACTAACCATAAACTAGTTAGCTCATGCCTGGCCACTATCACATGCAAAGGTTAACAATACTACTCGGAACTCTTTAAAGAATCAATAAAGGTTCAAACATACATTCATAGTTAGCAACCTCTTCAGGTGTTATTAAAAATACCAGAACATAATTAGAATTCTTAGCATGACTACAGGTTTACAGATTCACACATGGAATTCCTAGAGGTGCTTGATAGGATCACAGTTTATCAATCTTACTTCATTTTGGAATTAAGGGCAAAATCACATCTTCATAATAGTATTAACCTTAGGTAAACTATTATGTCCAAGCAGCTGTAGTGTAACGACCTGACCGATTGTTTTGAGAAATCAAGCTCTGTTTGGTGGTGTAAGGCCTGGAACAGCTTCATAATATGAGTATCGACTTTAATTCATGGTTGAATTCAGTTAACGAATAATTCATAGTCGAATTGGGAGAAGGAATCTTCTTTTGGAAGCTTAAGCGGTGAGAATTTGACCAAATTGGACCTTGGAGTAAACGGCTCCGGAATGGGCTTTGGATGATCTTAACAGCTTTGTATGGTGATTATGGACTTAGGCGCGCATCCGGATTCAGATTTGGAGCTCTGTAGGATAATTTGAGGCATTTTCAGTGAAACTTGGAAAAGATGAAGTTTGGAACATGGAAAAGTTTGACCGGTAGTGTACTTTTAGGATATCGGGTTCGAAATGAAATTCCGAGAGTTGGATCAGCTCCGTTATGTAATTTTGGACTTGTATGCAAAATTTGGCATCATTCCGAGTTGATTTGATAGGTTTCGGCTCGAGTTTTGAATGTTGGAAGATTTGAAAGTTTCTAAGTTCGATTCATGGTGTGATTCGTCGTTTCGGCATTGTTTCATGTGCAATGAGACCTCTAGCGAGTCTTTGTTAGGTTATATGACTTATTTGTGTGTTTAGATGGGGTCTCGGGAGCCTCGGGTGTGTTTTGGGTGGGCTATGGGTCATTTTTCCCATTTCTGGAACTGCTATTTTCTACATCTGGTATCTCATTCGCAAATGTGAACGACCTTTTGCGTTTGCGATGATTTGTTGCTGACCACCTAAAAATTCTTCTTCGCGTTAACGTTCTCGAAGCCTTGCATTTTCCTTCTTCGCGTTTGCGTCCTTTCCCACGCATTCGCGTAGGTTCCTGTCTTTATTCTCCGCGTTCGCGAGCTCATTGTCGCGTTCACGATGAGCAACCTGGGCAGCCTTCATTTCTCCTCTTTGTGAATGCGATCCTTCCTCCGCGTTTGCGATGCACAAATGGCTAGGCAGACAAAATATATTCCAAAATCGAGGGTTACACCATTTTCATCATATCTTGACTTGTGGAGCTCGGTTTTGAGCGATTCGTTGAGGGTTTTTCACACAAATCCGATTATGTAAGTGTTCTTCACCTAGAATTTAATATATTACCTGATTTTATATTTGTTTTTATTATTTAAATTGTGTTTTGGGTTGAGGAAATTGTGAGTTTTTGCAGAAAATTTCTAAAATGTAAAATCGTGATTCGAGGGACAAAATGGTATCGGAATATGATAATTTTGTATGGTTGAACTCATATTGGAATGTGTATTCAGATTTTGTAAAATTTGTCGGGTTCCAAGGTGCGGGCCCGCGGGTCGACTTTTTGACCGGTTTTTGGATTTTGTTAAAAGTTGAGATTTTATGATCCGAAATAATTTCTTATGTGTTTTTTGGTGCTTTGATGTTAATTTGGTTAGATTTGAGCCGTCCGGAGGTCTTTTCACCCGAGAAGTGCATTTTTGAGTATCGTTTTGTCATTTTTGAGGTAGGTATCTTGCCTAACCTTGTGTGGGGGGCTTCCCCTTAGGATTTGAGTCTTCTTTGTTGATTGTAGTTCGTATACGCGAGGTGACGAGTGCGTACTCGGACATATTTGCAGGGAATTGCCCTTTTTGGGTTCTTAGGTCCTTATATTCATATTGTATGGACTTATTCTTGATATGATTGCGTTCGTGCTTACTAGTTTCATCTCTACATGCTTAGATGGAATTAACAGCTTCATGATTCACTTTTATTGCCTAATTTTCATCCTATTCAATTTAACTGAAGAATTTCGTCTCTCCTTTGGTCATGCTACCTTTTTATAACTGCCTGGGTTATTTCAGATTTATTATCATCCTTTCTATAATTTTTTAGTTTAATTGAAGCTAAGATCACCTTTCCTTAACTGAATTGACGAGTATCCTTGTAACTTTCCAACCTTAAAAGGAGTTTGGATAACCTATACCTTCGTTGACTTGCCTTTATTTGGGACTACTTGACTCGTGTTGATTTCCTTGTTATTGACTTGTATCTTGTGGGATCGTTGCTACATGTTAATTTTCCCGTTGTTGAATTGTTCCCTTTATGTCAGCATTCTTTTCTGTGATTATTCTTTGCGAGCTGGTTCTACCGTTTCCTTGTGGTTTATAGTCCATGAGTTGATTTACTTGTCTAATCTTGTATTATTGTTATTGTTGTTGCTATACGTATTGTGGTGATGTACGAGTTTTTAGTTGTGCTGTAACTGTTGTTTCTGTTGGTTGCGCTACGTATTTACTTTGGGACTACTGATAGGTATTCCGTAGATCCCCCTGTATGTTTATATTTGGGACTACGGGACGACACCCGGTAGATCCCTCTGTACTGGATATTTACTTTGGGACTACGGATCTGTATTGCGGTAGATCCCCCTACATGTTTATATTTAGGACTACAGGACGACACCTGATAGATCCCTCAATACTGGATATTTACTTTGGGACTTGTTTACCTTGAAAATGGTAAACACATTTAGATTTGATTTTGTGATTCTAAAAATACATGATCTATTTTGATGCTAGTTGTTTAGGCAATAGATGCTAAATAAGAGATTAGAAAATGAGATAAGAGCTTGTAGATGGTATAATGACCAAACCGAAAGGCTACAAATCGGGGCTTCGAGCTGGTGTGTACGGGCCTCGAGGTCGAGTCAGATGCTCGGCTGTGGGAAATCGAGGGGGACTAACAGTTATGACAACTTTGATGGAAGCCCTTTATGACCAATAATGAGGAAAAAATGAAGAACTATCAATAGGACACAAAGAATATAAGCAATGAATGTAAGTAAAGCAATAAATGTAGGCAATAGAGCTAAATAGAGAGTATCTTTGAGTTAGATAGCAGAAAGAATGTTCTTGTATTGTATATTGAGTATCAGATGTCCCTTACAAAACGGTAAGGAAACCCCTTTATAGATAAGGGGACCCTAATATGGTACAAGTGCATGTATTATATAAATAACCGGAACAATCACTCAATCAGTCTGGCGCTGGCTGTCACTGTACGCGCAGATGTTGTCAGAAAAGGCGCTGCTTCTACGGAACTTCCCGCCCACTAGTGATAACCTCTGGTTCGTTCTACCCCGATATTAGGCAAGAATAGTCTTTGAAGTCTTTGAACCCCGTGCTATTTCCTCGGTCCCTAGGGGTGACATTGCACAATACCTCGCCGATCATGAAATCGGCCTTTCCAATTTTGGCTGCATACAGGACTACGGATCGGTATTCCAGTAGATCCCCATGCACATTTATATTTGGGACTACGGGACGACACCCAGTAGATCCCCCCGTACTTGATATTTACTTTGGGATTACGGATCGGTATTCCGGTAGATTCCCCTACATATTTACTTTGGGACAACGGATCGGTATTCCGGTAGATCCCTCTGCACATTTACGTTTGGGACTACGGGACGATATCCTGGTAGATCCCCCTGTTGCTATCTCTGTGCTCTGAGCTGTTGTTTTTATTGATCCTATCCTTATGTAAACAATATATGTGTTGTACGTCCTATTACTTACACTTACTAGCTGATATGAACTATGTTAGGACACTTGCACAAGCGTACACGTGGCTAAGCACCCTAATCGGATAGGAGGCTTCTTGGTATTGCCGAGTGTAGGCGCACACCATTGTTTATTTGTCTTCCATGTGAGAATGACTCTATTTGATACATGATATGTCAGTATGATTATGTGGTGTGATAAGGGTACAGGATGCCAAACGTTAGGGTTCAGGTATTGAGACCCGTATTATATGATTTTGAGATCACACGTCATAGGGTGATCTATATTCAAAGGGTATTTGTTCGAGAAGATTATATTCGAATGATATTTATTTTGAAAGAACTATTTTAAAAAAAAAGTTATTTATTGGCAGAAAGTATATATCAAAACACTGTTATTACTTGAAGGATTTGACTAATTTATTGAAGTTGGCTAGCTAAGACCAAATGTGAAGGTTGTCGTAGTTACTGAGTTATGACTTGTCTTTGCTGTATTTGCGATTTTGGAGTTGGGTTGTATTTCCGTTCACTTTTATGTGTTCTTATTACGGTGTTTACTTTTGTCACTTTCTATTTTTCTTCCATATTGTGATTGTTGCATTATTTACCATATCGTGTAGCATTTATATATACATCATGTTTTTTTATTCCTATGCTTTTAGTTGTACAATTTATTGGACTAGTAGGTGTCTTGATTGTTCCTCATCACTACTCCATCGAGGTTAGTCTTGATACTTACTGAGCATCGCTATGGTGTGCTCATGCTACTCCTCTGCATATTTTTTTGTGCAGACCCAGGTATTGCTCGTTTGTAGATGTGCGGGCCGTTGCAGAGGACACTCAAGGTAAACCTACTGCTGCGTTTGCAGGCTTTGGAGTCACCTTCCTATTTTATATTCCCACTGTTGTATTTATATCCATACAGTTGTGTTTAGGAGTCCTAGAGAAATTCTGCAGAGTTTATGACTTGTACTACCGGGTTTTGGGAACATGTTATTTTTTTTATAAAGATTTTCATTTCATAAGAATGTTAGATGTTAATTATTATTATTGTTTTTCCGCAAATGTTAGGCTTACCAATCCTTAAGACTAGGTGCCATCACGAAACCCAACGGAGGGGAAATTCGATCGTGACAAGTTGGTATCAGAGCTCTAATTTAATAGGTTCTACGAGTCATACGCGAGTTTAGTAGAGTCTTGCGGATCGATACGGAGACGTCTGTACTTATCTTCGAGAGGCTACGGAACTACAAGGACATTCTCACTTCCTTCATTCCTATCGTGCGAGCTTATTGATCTCGGAGTTTGAACATTTATCCTTCCATTCTCTCACCGACGGTGAGGACACGAGCTGCGGTTATCGATGACGCTACTCCCGGAGTAGGTGTGACTAGAGACAAAGCCAGTGGCAGAGGCCGGCGAGGAGTATGTGCCGCAGCTAGACCATATTCCAGAGCACCGAGTTCACGTTGGTCAGGTTCCAGTGTAACGACCCGACCAGTCGTTTTGAGCATTTGTTCTTCGCTTGCTAGTTCTCGGGCATGACTAGCCCCGTATTATGTATTATGACTTATGTAAGCCGGCGGTTGTGGTTTCAGGTTAATCGGAATGGATATGGAAGAATGGTTCTCAGCTTGAAGCTTTAAATTTGAAAGGTTTGACTCAGTCTTGACTTTTTAGTGTTAGAGCTCGGATTTGGATTTTTATGTTTTGGTTAGCTCCTTTGGGTGATTTTGGACTTAGGAGCGTGATCAGAATGTATTTTGGAGGCCCGTGGTAGATTTAGGCTTGAATTGGTGAAATTAGAATTTTGGCGCTTTCCGGTTGGTAGTGGAAATTTTGATATCGGAGTCGGAATGAAATTCCAGAAATTGGAGTGGGTTCGATGTGTCATTTTTGACGTGTGTGCAAAATTTCAGGTCATTCGGATGAGGTTTGATAGACTTTTTGATCAGATGCAGAATTCGAGAGTTTTTGCAATCCTTAGGCTTGTATCCTAGGGTATTTTGTTGATTCAATGTTGTTTTAGGTGCTTCAAAGATTGGTATAAGTTTTGTTAGTGATATATGACTTGTTCGTACTTTTGGTTGAGGTCCCGAATGCCTCGAGGTGATTGCAAATGGTTGACGGGTGGTTGAGAGTTAGAATTGTTGCAGTTGAAGCTGCTGAATTTGCTGTTGATCACGCCCAACTCTAGTCCTAAAAAGGATAAGCGGTCGCTGCAAATATAATCCGGTCTAAAAGTCCGGAGTCGAATCCCACAGAGAACTAAGGCTTAGCTGTATCTGTTTAATATCACCAAGAAGACAAGATTGAACAATTTTCTAAATTATAAAGATTGCGATTTATATTTCAAACTAATTAACTAGGAAATACTAGAAAGCAATAAAATTATTAACTAACGAGACAAAGGGTTGGAGACTAAATTAAGGAGGTAGAGTTATGATTTCCCCAATTGTTGATTTCATTAATTGTATGTTTCTTATAGATTTGACTTAGTTGCCTCTATCAATCATGAACTCTCCAGCTATCATAAATCTCTCTCAAGAAATTATGATAATTTACTAGACGCACTCTCTCAAGCTACGCTAGCTAGATTCACATTACAGTTCACTTAGATCGCACTCGAGGTATCGTTATCTCTAATCCAACCTCTAAACCCTCGGTTATGACTCTCGCCTATACTCCGCGAGTGATGTTGTTCAAACAACTACCTAAATATGCACTCTCTCTCAAGCAGATACATAATAAATAGGAATGTCTAATTGAGGATCCTTTCAATTAACCAAAATCAAAACGTAGTTGAACAAATAGAGATTAACAACTAACTCAAAACTATATTAATATAACAACCAATTCATCCCCAAAAGGTTCCATCAAAATCCTAGAAAACGAATTAGCTATTCATAATAGTATGTGAAACTACAATACTAAAAATCATAACCAACAATAAAATAGGAAGAAGAAGGGGAAAAACTCGTAGTTGAATCTTCCTCCTTGCACCTAACGTGTTCTTGCCTCCAAGGGTGTTGTCTAACCCTAAAGTAGTGTCTCTCCTCCTTAGTTCAAATATGTGTCAGAAATATGTTAAAAATATGTCTCTCCCTTCTTGGCCGGCTTCCTTCGTTTAATATAGGGTTTAGGGCTTAAAATCCCGTATTTTGCACTTTGGTCCCTGAAGTTTACGTGTCCTGCCGCGGTCCTACCGCGGTTACGCCAGGACCGCGGCCAGAGTGGCCTTCAGAATCTGCAGCAGTGTTCTGCCGCGGTCCTACCACGGTTACGCCCGGACAGCGGCAGACCAGCTTCAGTTCTGGTTTTGTCCCTTCGCTTGGTGCACTTTGTGGATATTGTATGATTGGCCTCCTTTTCTCCTTAATTGATCCCAAAAGTACTCCAGAGACTTCTTTTATTGGATATAGCCTGCAAAGCATGAAAAGCACTAATCAGAGCATCTTGTTATCACTTTTTACCGTAAAAGCTATACAAAAATGTGGTTCTTTAGGGCCTAATTATAGTCTAATTTACCTATTATCAACACCCCACACTTAAATCTTTGCTCGTCCTCGAGCAAGTTGAACCACACTTCTAGGACTAATCGTTTGATGCATTACCCTGTTTATGTCACACCCGCCATTATGAAAGAACAACCTAAGCAGTGCAACAGCCACACCTCAGGTGAAGACTCTAATGCCATGCCACACTCGTGCTTACTCTATGTACTCTAAACAGAGGTGAAGACTTGCTTTTTCTNCTTGCTCGTCCTACGAGCAAATCAAACTACACGGTTTTTTTTATAGACACGACCATTTTAAACAATTCTCCTAACTCATCACACCAAGAGTATTTAAAATAGACTAAGCACAAAAGCATAACATCTTCACCTCAAGATTTGACTCATAAGTACCACATATTATTCACAACTCACCCACTTACTCTAACATAGAGGTCACTGACATTACCTTTCCTTCATGAATCAAGTGCCCTCACACAACAAAAGAGAGTAGTTCCACACAATAAAATTTAAGAACACTTAGGAACTCAAGATAGAAAAAATTCACTCACTCTCAGAAATAACATTCATATGCCACAAAAGATGCACCATAAGCTTGCCCATAGTGTACACTCCACTAATCGAGCTCATTCAATCTAGGATCAATTAGGACTTTATTTGGTTGTAATTTAGGCTACGGGACGGGTAGGATATATTTAGATATAAGAGTGACTACACCTCCCTAAGCACTTTAATACATATACTTTAACATTCAAACCCCATACTTATGTCAAACCAAACTCCACCTTCACATCAATGTATATTACCCCATACTTCTTTAAGCACAATTACAGCAAGAGTCACCACTTATTAAAGAAATACTTTTTTTTTCATAGCAATACAACTATAATTTTTTTTTCAATTCAAGTGGCTCTTACTTGTTCAAAACAGTGCACCTTTCTCCTGATTTTATTAGTTCCACTCAAAAGCCAAGCCAACCACCCCACACTTTAACTTTTACATAAATCATCACAATTCAAGTGCTTATGAGAGGTTAAAAGGTTCAAATAAATAGTCCATTCAAACAAATGGGTAAGGCTTGTAATGTGGTTGCCAAAGAAACATGATTACAGGCTCAAAGGGGTTAACTACGATAATAACAATTAGGCGGATAAAATATACATATCTGGCTCAACAAAGAAATGCCTATATCACTTCCTAGACTGAATAAAATTACTATTTCGCTTTGCAAACACACGGGGCAAGTTCTAGGCATCAAATGCAATGCACGGAATATAACAAATCCTTACACACACATGGCACATAACTCACTAAGGATTGGTTTCATCAAGACACTCTAGTCAAAGCAGTTAAGCAAAGTTAAGATCATACAATTTAAGGTACTTATACAAGAGTCAAAAACTTAGCCTAAGCGTCACAACCAAAGTACTCACTATTCTCAAGGCATAACCAAGTCAAGAGATATTGCTTCAATTCAAAACACAACACAATGACTCCTACTCCCAAAAAAATAACTAACTACACTCGGTTCAAATAAAACCCTTGGAAAAGAATCGCGGTACAAAGAAAAACGAAGGGGGAATTATTACACTACCTACAAAGAAAATCTTTTTGTTTTTTTTTCTTTAGACTTAAATCCCTCACGAAAATTGTCTAATAGATCCATCGTCGGGAGAAGTCCAATTTTTTCAATTTAAAAAAAAAATTATTCAATTAAACTAACACAACTAAAATAGCATAGAAAATCACCCAGATAATCTCCTCACCCCACACTTAAAATTGTGCATTGTCCCCAATGCACACCATAACTAATAAAAGGGTAAAAGAGACTCTCTGGTAGGCCAAAGGCCGAAGCACTAACAACTAATGGGGTACTCAGACTTCTCTCAAGCTTGGTCCTTTGGCGGGTACCTCACACTTAGTTCCAACCATTTGGTTTGCCGTTGCATCCTTCCAATACCTTTTCTTTCCATGCTCCTAAAAAATAAAAAATTGACACTACAAAAATAATACAATTAAAAAAATAAAAAATAAATAAAAGAAAGCAATAAAGCTGGGTTGCCTCCCAACAAGCGCTTGATTTAACGTCGCGGCACGACGCGAATCACTTTTTGCCTCCACCTCGAGCTTATGAATTGAACCCCAAGTTTTGATTCAAGCTTATGATTATGTTCATGGGGCGGTGGAACGAATCTAACTGGCCCAAGGAAATAATGTAGTATTCTGCACTCCTTGGCCTTTGTATGAGGTATGTAATCCTGACTTTCTGGCAAGAAGAATTCCAGAATATATGCACCTTGTTCTTCCTTCCTTGACTCTTCGATTGGTTCAGATGACTCTATTTCCATATCATCATCCAAACATAATGTGGAAAAATACCAATGCGCTCAAACACATGAACTTCAGGACTTTCAACATCCTCAACATCAATGATACTAGAGTCAACAAAATTTATATCCTCAAAGTCCTTGGTTGGCTCTAGTCTCACTTCTTCAACATTGACATCCTCAAATTGTAGTTGGCTAGGTTGTTGATGTTCTACTCTGACCTCCCAATTAACACCTCAAATTCATGCTCTTCTTGGTTGCTATCCTCAATATTGGCTTGTTGAGCATTAAAAGCTCCAACCACTTGACTCAATTGAGCCTCCAACTTGCGAATAGTTGTCTCTTGCCTTTCTCTGTGCAATTTTTTCTCATTGTTTTGTTCCAGAAGACACTTTAGCATATCCTTGATCTCCTTCAGGTCCGCATTCCCAGATTTTTTGTTCCTATTAACTTCACAAAAAAAGGTAGAACCATCATAGTAAGGGGTTGGGGAAAATAAGAAATATAAGCACAACCATGAAGGTGACCATTTTTACCACCACACACATCACACACATTCCACAAATAAGATTGAGTTGGTGCACATAACTCGCTCTCAGGAACGTTTTGAAAATTTTGCCACGGGTGGTTTCCTTTACAATATGTATGGAGATCAATAGTAGAATTATCTACACCTAAATTCTCATAATTCCAAGATGTCATGTTTCTCAAATCAACAGTTATAAAAAAATACCAAGAAAAAACAAAACAAAATAAATGTTCAAACTTGAACCCTAGCAATATATACAGTTACAACTACACCGTTAGATTCCTGGCAACTGCGCCAAAATTTGATCTCGCCCAACTCTAGTCCTAAAAAGGATAAGCGGTCGGTGCAAATATAATCCGGTTTAAAAGTCCGGAGTCGAATCCCACAGAGAACTAAGGTTTCGCTGTAATTGTTCAATATCGCAAAGAAGACAAGTTTGAACAATTTCTAAATTATAATATTAAGATTTTTATATCTAACTAATTAACCAACAAATACTATAAAACGGTAAAATTTTCAACTAACGAGATAAAGGTTTGGAGACTAAATTAAGGAGGTCTAGAGTTGATTTCATTAGTTGTATGTTTCTTATAGCTTTGACTTAGTTGCCTCTATCAATCATAAACTCTCCAGCTATCATAAATCTCTCTAAGCAATTATGATAATTTACTAGACGCACTCTCTCAAGCTACTCTAGCTAGATTCACATTACAGTTCACTTAGATCGCACCTGAGGTATCGTTATCTCTAATCCAACCTCTAAACCCTCGGTTATGACTCTCGCCTATACTCCGGGAGTGATGTTGTTCAAACAACTACCTAAATATGCACTCTCTCTCAAGCAGATACATAATAAATAGGAACGGCTAATTGAGGATCCTTTCAATTAACCAAAATCAAAACGTAGTTGAACAAATAGAGATTAACAACTAACTCAAAACTATATTAATATAACAACCAATTCATCCCCAAAAGGTTCCATCAAAACCCTAGAAAACGAATTAGCTATTCATAATAGTATGTAAAACTACAATACTAAAAATCATAACCAACAATAAAATAGGAAGAAGAAGGGGAAAACTCGTAGTTGAATCTTCCTCCTTGCTCCTAGCGTGTTCTTGCCTCCAAGGGTGTTGTCTAACCCTAATGTAGTGTCTCTCCTCCTTAGGTCAAATATGTGTCAAAAATATGTTAAAAATATGTCTCTCCCTTCTCGGCCGGCTTCCTTCGTTTAATATAGGGTTTAGGGCTTAAAATCCCGTGTTTTGCACTTTGGTCCTTGAAGTTTACGCGTACTACCGCGGTCCTACCGCGGTTACACCAGGACCGCAGCCAGAGTGGCCTTCAGAATCTGCAGTAGTGTTCTGCCGCGGTCCTACCGCGGTTACGCCCGGACAGCGGCAGACCAGCTTCAGTTCTGGTTTTGTCCCTTCGCTTGGTGCACTTTGTAGATATTGTATGGTTGGCCTCCTTTTCTCTGTAATTGATCCCAAAAGTAATCCACAGACTTCTTTTATTGGATATAGCCTGCAAAGCATGAAAAGCACTAATCAGAGCATCTTGTTATCACTTTTTACCGTAAAAGCTATACAAAAATGTGGTTCTTTAGGGCTTAATTATAGTCTAATTTACCTATTATTGTCATAACCGCACTTACGGTTTCGGGACCGCACGTGCGGGACCGCATAAGCGGAAGAGTAGGCGCAAATGCAAAAATGGGCGAGAGGAGGTGAAGGCCCAGGTGCGGAAGGTTGATCGCACCTGCGAGACTGCAGGTGCGGAAGGATATGCGCAGGTGCGGCTTAGGGAATTAAGTGAAAATTGCATGAGCGGTTGCTTCGCCACAGAAGCGGTACCGCAGGTGTGGTAAAGTGGTCGCAAGTGCGAAAACCCTGGGCCAGAATGTATATAAGTCCTCCTTCGCAAATTTTTGGTTATTCCACCATTTTCACATATGGGTTTGAGTTTGGGAAAGCAAATTGAAGAGGGAAATCAAGAGGGTTTCGTGGAGGTATGGTTTTTGGACCCTAAACTTGTTTCTATGATGGTTTTTAACTGTTTAAGCTTGAAATTTGTGGTAATTAGTGGATTAAATTTGGGGTTTTAGGGCTTGGAAATTGGAGACCTAAATTTAGGGTTTGAGGGGTCATTTGTGGTCGGATTTTGGTATTCTTGGTATGTATGGACTCGTGGGAGGATAAGGGTTCTATCGACGTGATTTTTATTGGATTCTGAGATGTGGGCCTGGGGGTCGGGTTTTTCCAATATCGGGAATTGTGTTGTAATTTGATTATTTTCGCATTTGCTTCGTTCCCTTAGCATATATTGATGTTGTGATGCTGTTTTTAGATAGATTCAACGCGAGTTGAGGCCGAGTTGAGAGGCAAGGGCGTTGCGAGGTAGTATTTCACCCGGTTTGAGGTAAGAAACGATTGTACATTGGGACTCAGGATATAAAACCCCGGTATTTCATACTGTTTTTGATAAATGAGGTAACGCACATGCTAGGTGACGGGCGTGTGGGCGTGCACCCATAGGTATTGTGACTTAGTCCGTCCCGGGCGATTGTATAGTTGCATATTTTGATATATTGTATATGATATCCATGAGTTTAGAAGTTGTTTTGTTAATCTGGGTTGAATGCCATGTTTGGGGCTTTTGTGCTGATCTTTTTAGACCCTTAGGGGTGTTTTACTGATTTTCCTCACACTATTTTGATTCGAAAGCATAACCTCAGTCATGTTTACCTGTTATTTGTTAAATCCGGTTTCATTACTCTACTTCTTAATATATGAAAATTGTTTAGGCTGAGTTCCCTAATTTGTACTAAAATTCCCGAGTGGCTGTGAGGTTAATGACTGAGAGAGAGGTCGAGGAACGGATGGTGAGGACTATACTATATATTTATGGATCGGGCTGTACGCCGCAGCAATACTTATATTTATGGATCGGGCTGCACAATATATATATATATATATATATATATATATATATATATATATATATATATATATATATATATATATATATATATATATATATATATGGAGCGGACTACACGCTGCAGCGATATATGGATCGTGCTGAAGGAGCCCCTCCGGAGTCTGTACACCCCAAGTGAGCATAGTCGACTATTTATATCGGATCGGGCTGCACGCCACAGCATTTATCATTATTATTTTTACCATGAGATTTTTTTTGAACCAGAGTGCTGAGTGTGAGTACTGTGTGACGAAAGCTGAGTCACAAGTAGCTGAGAGGCTTGCCCGAGGGGCTGTACTTATGAGTGATATCATGCCCAAGGACCCTGTTGACATTTTCTCTCTTTTCACTATTCTTATTTACTGAGCCTCTACTAAAACTGTTGAATAAATGTTTCAAAGGATTTTTGACTGAGACTTGAGTTTTTACGAGTTAAATTGATTATTGAACTGCAGACTTTTGACTTGATATTTTTGTTTAGATTTCGTATATGATTTTTAAATGCTCGTCACTACACTCAAACTTTATGTACTTTAGTTACTTACAGAGTTGGCGTACTCACGTTACTCCCTGCACCTTATGTGCAGATCCAGGTGCTCGTGCATCAGAATGAGAGCTTCCAACACTCTCAGAGTATTTCTGGAGATCGCAAGGTAGCTGCGCGACATTCGCAGCCCTGTCATCCTCCTTCTTATCTTAGCATTTTATTATCTCAGTCTTGTATGCGGTGAAATCAGAGGGCCCGATTTCCCGCCATCAAGCCATCTCAGGGAGGTACCTCGAGACCCCAAGGACATGACGCCACCTCGGGAAGATATCCCGAGACCCCGAGGATATGAAGTCACAACTTAGTCCTCTCCTTCGAGGCTTGTCAAGGTCCGATTCGAGGCTGAGATAAAGACAAAGGGGGGAAGCCCCCAAGACATGCGGTTCAGTCTGACAGGGTCGGCCTATCCCTAGCCTATGCTGGGGTGTCGAGACAAGCCATCACATCTCCATATTTCGTAAAATTAGATATACATGTATTCGTTACTAAGTTTCCCCTCCTATATAAAGGGGACTCGCCCTACCTTTTAAGGGACTAATGTTGCTACAACAATTCTACAAAGTGCAATAATATCTCTCTCTGTCTCTCTCTTCTTACTAAAACTTGTTGGCTCTCACTGATACTGAGGATATCTCGATATCCTTTGCCTCTATATGTGTTCTTCATTTTATATGTGTTGTCCAACGTACAAACTTAATTTCGGTTGTAGATAGCTTCATCTGATTATATCTCTAGCTGTTATACTACTCCCGAGTGTCCCCGATAACCCGAGTTCGACCTCGAGGTCGACCTCGAAGTCCAAATAGACCAAGCTTATGCCCGAGTAGCAGGCCCTTTGGTTTGCTCGTTACCTCGTTTATCTCTCGCCCCATCGTTAAATTTCATAATACTAGCATCATCTGCTCTAACAACTAGCTTGGGAATAGATCACGTATTTTTAGAGTCCCATTTCATAAATTTAATTGTCGCTGCCATTTTCACGGTAAACAGTTTGGCGCCCACCGTGGGGCTAAAAATAATAGTGATTATATTCTTGTTAGTTTCATCACACAAACGCATATCATTTTTCACACTTTTTCTTCTCCAAGATCCTTTGATTTCATGTAAAAAAATGTTTGGCTCAGTGAACAGAGTTGTGAACGACCGCCTCGAAGATCACGGGGAAAATGGTATAGCTATCCCGGCCGCCGGAGCACAACTACAGGACCCCGATAATGCACACGGACCAATACTAGAGGACGCGGACTCACAGGACGCACAGCAAGTCAACGAAACCTCTCACGCCGACAGAAGCGTGCGACACAGCGACCGACAGGAAGTTCAAAAAACCCCGGCCCGGGAAGAACAAGAAGTTAGTCTTCACAATATTTTTGAAATGTTGTAGGAACATCAACTGGCCATTCCTCAATTACAAACCCATCGGAGCGCCCCCATCATAGCAACACCGGAGACAGCTTCCCCTGAGGAGCGCACCATCACTCACGCATGCACGAACAATAGCAGCGACTTTCAAGATGTCCCCGCCGCAGAAACATACGCAGATGTCGTCGAAGCAACAACGGCGGAAACCGACAAGTCAGAGGCCGAGTAAAGAAAAGAAGTAACACCACAAGAAGTCGCATCTTGCTCCCTGATAGGACGAGTGAGATCGCATTCGGCTTCGAATGAACAGACAACCCTGGCCTTTGGTCGGGGATTAAACAGAGCATACCCGCCGACCCCAGGTCTTTTCAAACGACGTTTAGCCAGATACCCAGCTGAGATTTGGCCATACGTCCGTACCTAGCACCGGCCACCAATCGGGGCCATGAGCGGCCATCCAGAATCTTTGCAGAAACAACACACCCAAGTAGGTCTTCCACAAAGAAACTAATGCCGAACGGATGGAGATACCGTCCATGCGCCGCTAGTGGGAGGAACACCTCAAGATCGAACCTACCTTGCAACGGCAGGGGAGTAGTCCGAGGGCGACGTCCCCAGGGAACCTCCAGCAGAACCAGATCCGTAGAGGCACAGCCGGCAGGCAAACCTCACCCGGCAGAATGCGGGCTCAACTTTGTTAAGCCAAATATCGTAGTCACCATAAGCGAAACTAAGAATGCTGAGCAACTCAGGCCTACTCAACCATGGCCCCTTCGAAAGAACCAGGACCCGACGCGGAATCCGCCGGACGCAAGCGGCAGCGGGGCCACGAATGACTCACGTCCCGAAAATATGACAGTCGTGCTACTCAGTCAAAATCGCCGACGAGTACTATCGAACCGTCAAATCTGGCCCCGAGGAAAGAAGACTGCCGGGGAGGATGGAGTGAACAAGCTACAACGTATCGCCACGACAATGGAGGAGTGGCTACACCCTCCGAGAACTCATAACGTGGGAAGCAAAAGTACCCACCACCGGGACAAAGACAGATCCAGGGAAGTATTTCCAAGGATACTCTTGCGTCCAAGGAAGAGGGCACCACAACTCCACCCTAGCGTCACGTCAGCACATTGGTAAACCTCTCCCTCATCTGCTTAATCTTAAAATAAATCATGTGTTCCAAGATTCAGGAAGTTCGGTCACCCACAACGACGGCATCGGACTAAAGGTCAACAAAGCGGTCTGCATTAACGAACCAAATCGCCCCTACATCCCGAATCCTTGGTGAACTCCAAATGACAAGTCGCCGAAAAGACCATTCTCTCAATATAGCCCGCCTGAATCCGAGCTGGGACCTCGAGCTTTACACAATCAAAGGAAGCACAAGGTATAAACATTTTATTCAGACGACCACCGACACTCTACTCGAAGGCGTCGACGGTCCCATCTCGACAAAAGAGCGAGATTCCTCGCAAAGGGCAGAACTAGAATAAGCCGACGGGGACGCACCGAGTCCCGGAACATCGCCTACACACCCTGCGGTAAGAAAGAATTGCTTTTGCTCCTTCGTTTTCTTTTTACTAACCTGAACGCAGACAGCTGGCTAGGATGTTCGGAGGTTCTCAAGACTCTACCCGGAGATTCCTAGACCGCATATAGGCGACTACCGTATTTTCTCCCTTCAGTCGGGCTTCCGCCCCGAAAGGAACCATGTCAGCAAGATTATTGGCAGAACAGCATACCAGAAGAAGGTTCGATGATATCACGGGCTTTATTCCGATAGCCCAACAACGAACGATGGTTTGCCACTAAAAGCATCCCCCCTTGGAAGGACCCAGATACGGCGGACTAAACCCCCCTCGGGAATTATATGCTGGGCCAGAACGGTCCAAGAAGCCGTGCACGCACGGATCGAGTTCACAATGGCAAAACAATGAACATCTATACCAAGCAATAAAAGGATATTTTCTCGGCATTTTATTCTCCGGACAAAGAAATCTGAAGTATATCCCCGGCAGGGGGCCCCCTTCCACCGACTACATTCAGAAATACTCGGAGACTCGATGCCTACAACTATGCACTCGCGCGATCTCAGGATTGAAACTCCGGGCTCATAAAGCCCCTACAAGACAACTGCGAGCTCACGAGAAGCGGTCTTCACGCTTAAACAACTTGATGACTCGGAGACTGTCGCCATTCACCATATGCTGGAAAATCCGAAACTGTAAGACCCTTAACGGGCAGACTTGGAATAACCAGGTCCATTCTACATCACCCAAGAACTTTAAGACCTCAAAAGGCATGACAAACTGTAAGACCTCAACAAGCATGACATACTGTAAGACCTCAACAGGAATGAACATCCTGAAGTTTAGGCTATACGTCGCATTTGTAAGAATCCCGAAAGGGCATACCCTCGATGTGGACGCCAAAACTATCACTCGGGATAAAAAATGGCTACGGCAAAACGCACATGAACACGGTCAAAACGGCTGATACAGCCAAAATAACACGACTCGGGGACGCCCGACCATCGCTAAACAAAAAATTGCAGCCCACTACTTCGAATATACTTCGGAAAGAACCGGTTAAAACGGGCTTCCCTCAACAGGCAAACAACGGGCTATGAACCTTCCGAGGTGCTCAAAATATCGCCGGTTACGACTTGAAATCGAGGTTCTTCTAGAACCGACAACGGGTCAAGCAAAAATCTTTCAAAAAGACCTTAACGAGCGGAAAACAAAGCCTACAAAAAGCCCACGGACAAGAACAACGTAAGAGCCATTGCCGCCAGCTAAGCAAGCCTATGGGCCACATATTAAAAGGTCTCTACGACCAAAGAGCGTAAGAGCCATTGTCGCCAGCCAAATTGACAACTTGAGGATTATAGTGAGCTAGGAGCGTAACTCCATTCGGAGACCGGATCTAAAATAGTTAACTAAATAAGCCTACGGGCCACATATCAGAAGGTCTCTACCACCAAAAAGCGTTAGAGCCATTGTCGCCAGCCAAATTGACAACTTGAGGATTAAAGTGAGCTCGAATCGTAAATCGATTCGGAGACCGGATCCAAAAGTAGTCAACTAAGCAAGCCCCCGGGCCACATACGGAAAGGTCTCAACGACCAAAAATCACGTGCAAAGCACTACCCCATTCAGGAAATCAAAAGGCGTGTAAAGGTCAATTACAGCCGAATCGCAAAGCGGCTCGGAGAACTCGACCCGCAATAAGCGCAAAACTACAGCATGCCTAAGGGCACGGCACAAACGCCACGATCGCCAGCCGAGTGAGCCCCCGGGTCACCTGCTTATAAGGTCATTTCGACCCAAGGCAAAGAAGGCCACCGTCACCCGCCCGTGCGAACAGGGAAGAGCCTAAAGGCTCGTAACAGCTCGACGCACAAAGCGACTCGGAGACTGGATCTCAACGGCCGGACAAAGCGTAGGGACCGCAACGCTCGATCGCATCAAGAACCACACCTAGGAGCCCTGGGCTAGCCCGGTTGATCCCATACCTGTGAGGATCCCGCCAAACATCAAAACCGGCCTGGTCGAAGACAATAACATAAGGAGATGCAGAAGAAGTAAGGCTTCAAAGTATCTTCTTATTTCACGTACACAGAGGAAAAAGGGGGTAGGAGACACACTCTCCATAAACAGACATGTTCTACATATATCAAAAACAAAGCGACAAAACGGCACAATCTATGATCCGTTCGGAAGAGCTACAGCTTGCCGGCTTCACTCCCCGCCCCGTCAGCAAGAAATGACCAAGCGTCACTCTCATCCGCCCTTTCTCGGTCCAAATCATCGGAAAGAATAAAGCCCCTCGCACCAATCTCCTCGAGTACCTCCCTTCAGGATCTGCAACGGACGTATTCCTCGATCTTTTTCTCCCGGTCGAGGGCTCGCTTCAGCTGGGCCTTAGCGTCCGCAGCATCCTTCATACGGACCGCCATCTCCTGATCAGCGTTGGGTCGGCTTTGCATCGCCCTAGCCCGGGCATCAATTACCTCGGCCCTGGTCTTCGAATGTTTGGATTCCAATTTCTCGATCACATCTGCTTGGATTTTGGCATTATCTCGAGCCATGCATAGTTGGACTTCTAAGGTAGGAACCTTGGCCAAGGCATTTGTCTCCTCTAAAACATAAGCTTGCACCTGAGCCCTTAGCTCGCCACAAGCATTTCTGGTGCGATCAATATCGCTCTTAAGATACTCTATGGCCTCCGCCTTTTTCTACAGCTGATATAACAGAGAAGGGCGTTAACCTAAAATGGCCAAAGAAAGCAAAGCTTGAGCTGCATAAAGTTACCTGCTCCATCAAATAACTCTCATAATTAGAGCACCGGTACGCTTCGCATCGCTAATGCAGCAACTCGCCCTTTTTCTCCTCGCTAAGCAGTCTAAGAGATTCTTCCTCATCCCGAACTTTCTGAAACTTGGCCCCTTGACGGACCAGCTCAGACATCAGCCTGTCACAGGCCTGCACAAGGAAAACTCAATGACGAACGAAGGACGCGGAATGCAGGGAAACTATGCCTAAACTCACCACGAAGTGAAGCCGGCGGACTTCCTCGAAGTCCGAGCATAGTCTTGTTGATCCTGTTCCTTCGCCCCCGGGAGGGCCGGCCTCGGGCAAAGTATATCCGCTCGAAAGCATCGACGACCTAGAATCAGGTACTCCGAGGGCAGCGGACACAGACATGCCTTCTCCTTAGAGATACTGGCCTGGTCAGCACCACCGGAAGCTCCATCACCTCGAAGGGCGGGAAGAGAGGTCAACAACTCCTTCCCTCTTCCGAAGAACACTGTCTCATCCCAAGGAACTGCCCGGTACCTACAAGCAACAGATCCAATACAAGTAGAAAAGGGGAAAATATTACCTCAAATACATGAGGGACGAGGCAAAGGCAGCACGCACAAACTTTGGCATTTCGCTCCCTGCCTGACGCGGAGCACAGCTCGCCACCGACGCTCGTTGCAGGACGAATGGATCACCACCCTCCGGACCCAGCCGGGCAGATCAGAAACTTCGCCTGGCGTCCATGAAGTTGCTACAACAAGGTAAAAGCACCATTATTTAACTAACTTCCGCTATAGATACAACCTAAAAAAGCACCAGACGCTCCACTCACATGCGTAATTCCACCCTTCGGGGAACGGCAAAAGCTCCAAAGGGATGATGTCGATCGTCCGGTCCCGGACGAACCAACCGGCCCATTCTCGACCCCCCTCCTCTTCGTCATTGACAACAAAGGGCGGGGATGAAAAACACTCCAGGGTTAGCAGGCCCTGGTGATGAAAGGGCCGATACAGCCGGATGAGGTGATTGAGCGTAAATTCGAGATCGGCCTTCTCCGCAAAGAACCTCATCATCAGCACCACTCGCCAAAATGACGGATGTACCTGCACCAAAAGTAACCCGATACTTCAAGCAAAAATCAAGCACGACCCTGTCGAGGGGGCCAAACGCGAAAGGATACAGGTATACACTAAAAAATTCGTCAGCGAAATCCGCAACTTCTCTCCCAAAGGAAGCACCTGCAGCGCTACCCCCACACTCCATCCGCAGTATTTTCTCACCATCTCCAAATGCTCCCCCGTTATCAAAGAAACCGTCGTCAGAATGAAATCCCTCAGCTCCCGAGCGCCGAGAACAGCACTCTCCGGTCTCTGCCATGCCGCCCCCAAAGTGGTTGCCATGACTATGGTAATATTAAACAGAGCAAAGCAAGGGCGCGCACCAATACTTCTTGCACCTAGGGAAATGAGGAACCCTATGCCAAAGCAGGAGCACAGCTACCTCAAAATAGTGAACTCCTACGAAGAAGCCGAAGCCGCCCCACTTATATGATAAGAAACGACAACGTTTTTCCTGCCTGGAGTCGGCCCCGGGGAGAATACGACGTCGATATAGTCCAATAGGATAATATCCGATCCCGAAAGTATCCCCTAACAAGAACCCAAGACTCGAGGAACCGTCCGCATTATCTCCGAGCTCGGGATGGCATCCCGCCTCGAGGATCCCCACCGAAGAGAAACCAAAATTTGTGAAGTTCTCCCTGTCGTCGCTCAACGCGAGGTAATTTCAGATTTTGTGATTTTTTTTGTTTTTTAAAAAAAGGGGAAAGAATAAGTGCAAGAAGCTCCAATCGCGAAAGCTCCGCAAAAGTTCAAAGCGTTGCCTGAGTGTAGGCAACCGCTCAGCAAAATCTATCTCCTATATATCCAAAGGAAGCTGTCCACATCGGAAATCAAAGGGGACCCCCCGGTACCCAAAGCTGGCCTT
Source organism: Nicotiana attenuata (assembly GCF_001879085.1). NCBI lineage: Eukaryota > Viridiplantae > Streptophyta > Magnoliopsida > Solanales > Solanaceae > Nicotiana > Nicotiana attenuata. The sequence continues at coordinate 96,725,740 of NC_031994.1, read as the reverse complement.
CATCCAGGATAGCATCCTCGAAGGCCCGGAAGTTCGACACATTACCTCCATGCGATTCAAAAGGCGTAGACAGCCCTGACCTAACGGATCAACCCAGGGTTGCCCCGAGGTACAACGATGGCCTCGAAAGAGATCCATGTCGATCAGTAGAAGAACTAAAAGAGTGCTCGCACCCCGGCCAAATACCAGCAGTCGAGATGCAAAAAAGAGGCGTTCAAAAGGGCCTCAAGGGGTATAAAACTTGCAGTTACTCAGCGCAAATCGAAAGCAGAGATCAAAAGGATATATTCATATTCATAAAAGTTCATGTACAACAGCCCCTGAAGGGTCATGACATACGTTACACAAGCCCACGGAGGGTCTCTACACAGAAGTAAAAAAGCAAAAGTGTACATATGGTGAAGGCCCGGGTCCTAGTCCAAGTGGTCGACGATCCACCTCGATGTCAAACTCCTCCAAGAACCATTTTTACCCGGACACGTGACCTCAAAGAAAATTTCTCCCAAAGCGCCCTCGGAAGCTCTGCCCCGGCTTTCCACAGTGATATCCCCAAAGGATAAACCAAGGAGCGGGAAGGGATGAAAAAAGACGATAGCTCTCCGAAGCCCGAGGACCTTCTTTGGCCAAAGAATCCTCGAAGAGACAGCGGCCCGAGCAACCCTCAGTCCCGCTTGTACGTCTACTTAGAATCCACTTCTTGGAATATCTTAAATCGAGCCATGCAAGCTCCCGGCTCGGGCAAGAGTTCCACGTCGAGCCGGGGTACGGAGGTGAGCAGCGGTGTATAATCTGAGCCCCCTTCTGAGCAGCGGTGTATAATCCGAACGACTGTCTACATAAGAGGAAGACCGATTCCCCATCCATCGCCACCTCGGGCCAACGGCAGCAGCAAACACCAATATACTAACGACCGTAGTGGGACAACGCGATTATGCTCAACAACGGGACGTCCCGACGAAGGGCCGTAGCATAACTTAAGGGAACTCCTCCTAACAATCTTGAGGCTATATGCCCTAAGCACGATGTTCAAGGACAAAGGAAGATGATAAGAAGGAATAGGCAAAACATACCGATGAAGACACCGGGATAGGAAAAACAACGCCAAGGCACCCCATTAGGGGGCAACAACACGGTCGTCGAGGCTCCGAAAAACTGACCGACGAATGCAATTATTGCATCCTTGAAAAACCAAATCGACGGCAGCACTTTTTTCCTTGAAGAACAGAAGTGACAGAGTATTGGGCAGGAGTCTATGAGATACGCCATCTATCACAAAAGATTGCGCGACGTCGCGGATCGCCAATGTACTATCTCCATGAGGAGTTCGAGGAGTCAATGGTCATAACCGTTTCCCATCGCTTCGTTCTGAGAAAAACGGAGACTATCTTTTCGCGGTGAAATCAGAGGGCCCAATTTCCCGCCATCAAGCTATCTCAGGGAGGTACCTCGAGACCCCGAGGACATGACACAACCTCAGGAAGATATCCCGAGACCCCAAGGATATGAAGTCACAACTTAGTCCTCTCCTTCGAGGCTTGTCAAGGTCCGATTCGAGGCCGAGATAAAGACAAAGGGGGGAAGCCCCCAAGACATGCGGTTGAGTTTGACAGGGCCGGCCTATCCCTAGCCTATGCTAGGTTGTCGAGTCAAGCCATCACATCTCCATATTTCGTAAAATTAGATATATATGTATTCATTACTAAGTTTCCCCTCCTACATAAAGGGGACTCGCCCTACCTTGTAAGGGACTGATGTTGCTCCAACAATTCTACAAAGTGCAATAATATCTCTCCCTCTCTCTCTCTTCTTACTAGAACTTGTTGGCTCTCACTGATACTGAGGATATCTCGATATCCTTTGCCTCTATATGGGTTATTCATGTTATATGTGTTCTCCATCGTACTAACTTAATTTCGGTTGTAGATAACTTCATTTGACTATATCTCTAGCTGTTATACTACTCCCGAGTGTCCCCGATAACCCGAGCTCGACCTCGAGCTCGACCTCGAAGTCCTAATCGACCAAGCTTACGCCCGGGTAGCAGGCCCTTTGGTTCGATTGTTACCTCATTTATCTCCCGCCCCATCATTAATTTTCATAATACTAGCATCATCTGCTCGAACATTTAGCTTGGGAATAGATCATATATTTTTAGAGTCCCATTTCATAAATTTAATTGTCGTTACCATTTTCACGGTAAACAAGTCTACTTTGTAATATTCAGACCGTGTTTGGTTGTACATAGAGGCTCATGACTAGTGACACTGGATTCGGGCTGTGTTAGTATATTTTGTACTATTTTCCGCATATTTCTGTTGATGTTATATTACATATGTAGAATTTGAAACTTAAAACGGTTCTAGAAAAATGATTTTTATAAAAAGAACTTGATGTGGTAATTTTTAAGTTGGCTTTCCTAGTACTGTGATAGGCGTCATCGCGGCCGGGGTATTTGGGGTCGTGACATCCAGGTGTCAGGGCGACACAGCCTGTGGTCCCAGTTCAGCTCATAGTCAGGGCAGCAACATTTGAGGAAGGGCAATTTAGATTTGCAAGGTTCAAGGACTACGACCCTCCTACATTCAGTGGTTGGGCTTCAGAGAGTGCACGGGGTTTATCGAGGAGTGTCATCGCATTCTACGTAATATAAGTATTATTGAGATGAGTGGGGTTGCAATTACTATGATCCAGCTTAAGGGAGCGGCTTATTAGTGGTGGCGGGCATATGAGTTGGGTAGCCGGCCGATGCAGCTTCACTTACATGGTTTCACTTTTTAGAGTTGTTTTCAAAGAGTTTGTACCTCAGTCACTTTGGGATGCATGGCACATGGAGTTTGAGTTGATGCGTCAGGGCACCGTGTCAGTTCTAGATTATGTCGTCAGATTCAACAATTTGGACAGACATGCACCTGCCTTGGTAGCTACAGTTAGAGAGCGAGTCTGTGGATACATTGAGGGGCTCAGCCATGATTTTTGGTTCAGCATGGCTTGAGAGTTGGAGTCAGATGTTTCATTTCAGCAGGTGGTAGGGATCACTCGCCAATTAGAGGGCATGTGGGATCGGGAGCGAGAGCAAAGATGAGATCAGGAGAGAGAGAGTATAGGGAGGCGAGGAGGCCTCGTAGACTAGAGAGATCTGCTGACCCTTATTCTGGAGGCAGGGTGCGACATGGTGGAGGTTTCATCAGTCAGCCAGTTCAGTTTGGACTTCAGGCTTTATAAAGTGATTCAGGTGTTCATGGGTCTCAGAGTACCCATACCGCACAACTCCCACAACCACATCAGGAGAGGGGTTGCTTTGAGTGTGGAAATACTAGCCATTTGGTGAGAGATTTCCCTAAATTTTGGGCAGATGTGTCACAGCAAGGTATTCAGGTGAGTAGAGGGCGCCCACGAGGAGGAGGCCCAGCCCATTAATGTGTTTCATATGGCAGGCTTAAGGCCGTTACATCAGATGATGCCATTCAGATATGATTTTGATTTGTTATAGAGGAGCACATATGTAGTTCATTACAATTTTGCTTATCGGGGTGAGTTCCCCTATTTGTTGCTTCACTTATGGGCGCATTTCATGATTTGAGTTCAATTTATGTGTTACCCTGTTGGGAGGTTCTATGAGTGATAGCCGTGTTTATCGTCTATTTTATTTGTTAGCGAGAGTTATGAGACTAATAGTAAATTCCTATAGTCCATTTCGGTAGGCTTGATGTGAATTCTGAGTATTTTTGGCTACGAGCTGTGATTTTTATGCTCCACCGATATGGGGGCCAGTGCTTGTTGTAATTTGTGTCAAAAATTGTTCTAGTGAAAGTTTCCACTAGTTTGATATATATCCTACTTGTGATTCAGAGTTGAGGGTAAGACCCTCATGATTTCATATGATTTGAATTGTTTGAACCGGGTTGTGTACCGCGGTGGAAGTTATTCCAGTATGAGATCCTTCTGAATTGTTCATATTCTTTGATAGTTCTCCTATGTGTTTCTCTTTTCATATTAAGTTATTTTCGTTATGTGCTTCTTTAGTTAAAGCTTGCGGGTTTTGTGCCCAGTGGTGTTAGTTGTGACTTATTGATTCGGGTGTTTGGTTATGAGGCCTTCGTGTTTCTTGCATCATTGTCAGTGCTATGGAGGTTTGAAACAAAGTACTATCGGATATGAGGCTAGTGGCCGGTGCAGGATTTGATTTTTGGAAGGTATTGTGATTAGGAATGTTATTATAGGCCTATGTGTGGTGTGTATGCTGTGTGGTCGTACAATGTGGTTGTAGGCATAGTGGTTGCAGCTAGTTGAGACTGATACCGTATATGGCTCTAAGGCTTATTGGTATTTCTAGGAAGGCTAAATTACAGTTGAGATTGTGTCGTCCAGTTTATGTGGATCGGGGTGATGTGGGATCACCAGCAGGTGCATGTTGGAGGTGTGCATTCAGCAATTTGAGCGCTTCGATGCAAATCCTGGCACGTTCGAGGACGAACGTTGGTTTTATGGGGGGAGATGTAACGACCCGGCCGGTCGTTTTGAGAAATCAAGCTCTGTTTGGTGGTGTAAGACCTGGAACAGCTTCATAATATGATTATCAACTTGTGTTCATGGTTGAATTCAGTTAACGAATAATTTAGAGTCAAATTGGGAGAAGGAATTTCGTTTTGGAAGCTTAAGCGATGAGAATTTGACCGGAATTGGACCTTGAGTAAACGGCTCCAAAATAGGTTTTGGATGATCATAACATCATTGTATGGTGATTTTGGACTTAGGCGCACGTCCGGATTCAGATTTGGAGGTCCGTAGGGTAATTTGAGGCATTTCGGCGAAAGTTGGAAAAGTTGAAGTTTGGAAAATGGAGAAGTTTGACCCATAGTTGACTTTTGGGATATCGGGGTCGGAATGCAATTCTGAGAGTTGGAGCAGCTCCGTTATGTCATTTTGGACTTGTCTGCAAAATTTGGCGTCATTCCGAGTTGATTTCATAGGTTTCGGCCCGTGTTTTGGAAGTTGGAAGATTTGAAAGTTTCGAAGTTCGATTCATGGTGTGATTCGTTATTTTGGCGTTGTTTGATGTGATTTGAAACATCGAGCAAGTCTGTGTTAGGTTATATGAATTATTTGTGTGTTTAGACGGGGTCTCGGGGGCCTCGAGTGTGTTTCAGCTGGGCTACGGGTCATTTCCCCATTTCTGGAACTGCTGTTTTCTGCTTCTGGTATCTCCTTCGCGATCGCAAATGGCCTTTCACATTCGGGATGCTTTGTTTCTGACCACCTCGAAATCCTTCTTCGCGTTCGCGTTAAGCACATCGCGTTCGCGAAGCCTTGCATTTTCCTTCTTCGTGTTTGCGGCCTTCCCTACGCGTTCGTGTAGGTTCCTGTCTCTCTTCTCCATGTTAGCGAGCTCATTGTCGCGTTCGCGATGAGAAACCTAGGCATCCTTCATTTCTCCTCTTCGCGAACCCGATACTTCCTTCGCGTTCGCGATGCACAAATGCCTGGGCAGACAGAATATATTCCAAAATTGAGGGTTACACCATTTTCATCATATCTTGACTTGTGGAGCTCGGTTTTGAGCGATTCTTTGAAGATTTTTCACACAAATCGATTGAGTAAGGTCTTCACCTAGAATTATAAATATTCCATGATTTTATCTTTGTTTTTATCATTTAAATTGTGTTTTGGGTTGAGGAAATTGTGAGTTTTTGAAGAAAATTTCTAAAACGTAAAAGCGTGATTTGAGGGACCAAATGGTATCGGAATTTGATAATTATTGTACGGTTGAAATCATATTGGAATGGGTATTCGGATTTTGTAAAATTTGTCGGGTTCCGAGGTGTGGGCCCGTGGTTCGACTTTTGGACCGGTTTTTGGATTTTGATAAAAGTTGAGATTTTATGATCCAGAACAGTTTCTTAAGTGTTTTGTTTGTGCTTTGAAGTTAATTTGGTTAGATCTGAGCCATCTGGAGGTCTTTTCACCAGAGAAGTGCATTTTTGAGTATCGGTTTGTCGTCTTTGAAGTAAGTATCTTGTCTAACCTTGTGTCGGGAACTTCCCCTTAGGATTTGAGTCTTCTTTGTTGATTGTAGTTCGTGTACGCGAGGTGACGAGTGTATACTCGGACTTATTTGCGGGGAATTGGCCTTTTAGGGTTCTTAGGTCCTTGTATTCACTATGTATGGTCTTATTCTTGATATGATTGTGTTCCTGCTTAGTTGGAATTAATTGCTTCATGATTAACTCTTATTGCCTAATTGTCATCCTATTCGATTTAATTGAAGAATTTCGTCTCTCCAATTGTCATGCTACCTTTTTATTTCTGCCTGAGATATTTGAGATTTATTATCATCCTTTCCATAATTGTCTAGTTTAAGTGAAGCTAAGATCACCTTTCCTTAACTGAATTGTCGAGTATCCTCGTAACTTTCAAACCTTAAAAGGAGTTTAGATGACCTATACCTTCGTTGACTTGCCTTTATTTAGGACTACTTGACTCATGTTGATTTCCTTGTTATTGACTTGTATATTGTGGGATCGTTGCTACATGTTAGTTTTTCCGTCGTTGAACTGTTCCCTTTATGTCAGCATTCTTTTCTGTGGTTATTCTTTGTGAGCTGGTTCTACTATTTCCTTGTGATTGGCAGTCCATGAGTTGATTTACTTGTCTTATCTTGTATTATTTTCATTGTTGTTGCTATACGTATTGTGGGGATGTACGAGTTTTCTATTGTGCTGTAACTGTTGTTTCTGTTGAATGTGCTGCGTATTTACTTTGGGACTACTTATCGGTATTCCGTAGATAACCCTGTAGATCCAGGTCACATGAGTTTTCTATTATCCCGGTCACATGTTTATATTTGGGACTACGGGACGAAACCCGGTAGATCCCCCTGTACTGGGTATTTACTTTGCTACGGATCCGTGTTCCGGTAGATCCCCCTGCATGTTTATATTTAGGACTACGGGACGACACCCGGTAGATCCCCATTACTGGATATTTACTTTGGGACTATGGATCTGTATTCCGGTAGATCCCCATGCATATTTATATTTGGGACTACGGGACGACACCAGGTAGATCCCCATGTACTGGATATTTACTTTGGGACTACGGATCGATATTCCTGTAGATCCCCCTGCATATTTACTTTGGGACTACGGATTGGTATTCCGATAGATCCCCCTGCACATTTACATTTGGGACTACGGGACGATATCCTGCTAGATCCCCCTGTTGCTAAATCTGTGTTCTGAGCTGTTGTTTTCATTGATCCTATCCTTGTGTAAACAATATATGTGTTGTCCATCCTATTTCATACACTTACTAGCTGGTATAAACTATGTTAGGGCACTTGCACAAGCATACACGTGGCTAAGCACCCTAATCGGATAGGAGGCTCCTTGGTATTGCCAAGTGTAGACGCACACCATTGTTTATTTGTCTTCCATGTGAGAATGACTCTATTTGGTACGTGAGATGTCAGTATGATTATGTGGTATGATTACAGTATACAATGCCAAGTGTTAGGGTTCAGGTATTGAGACCCGTACTATATGATTTTGAGATCAGGCGTCACACGGTGATTTATATTCAAAGGGTATTTATTCGAGAGAACTATATTTGGAAGATATTTATTTTGAAAGAATTATTTTTTTTTGAAAAAAATATTTATTGGCGCAAAGTGTATTTCGAAACACTGTTATTACTTGAAGGATTTGACTAATTGATTGAAGTTGGCTAGCTAAGACCAAATATGAAGGTTGTCGTAGTTACTGAGTTATGACATGTCTTTGCTGTATTTGCGATTTCGGAGTTGGGATGTATTTCCATTCATTTTTCTGTGTCCTTATTACGCTGTTTCCTTTGTCACTTGCTGTTTTTCTTCCATATTGTGATTGTTGCATTATTTACCATATCATGTATCCTTTATATATACATCATGTTCCGTTGTTCCTATGCTTTTAGTTGTACAGTTTGTTGGACTAGTAGGTGTCTTGACTGTTCCTCGTCACTACTCCACCAGGGTTAGTCTTGATACTTACTAAGCATCATTGTGGTGTACTCATGCTACTCTTCTGCATATTTTTTTGTGCAGACCCACGTATTGTTCGTTTGTAGCTGTGCGGGCCGTTGCTGAGGAGACTCAAGGTAAACTTGCTGCTGCTTTCACAGGCTTCATAGTCACCTTCCTATTTTATATTCACACTGTTGTATTTATTTCCATGCAGTTGTACTTAGGAGTCCTAGCAAAATTCTGTAGAGCTTATGACTTGTACTACCGGTTTGGGAGCTTATGTTAATTATTATTATTACTTTTCCGCAAATGTTAGGCTTATCTAATCCTTAAAACTAGGTGCCATCACGGAACCCAACGGAGGGGGAATTCGATCGTGACAAGTAGTAGGAAGTTCTCTTAGAATTTATAGACCAGATTCAGTTTACATTAGTAGGGAAAGAGAGGACTAAGTGCAATTTCAAAACAATGTACAAAATATGGGATCATGAAGACAAAAAGAGGTACATGCAGCATTTCCACTCAACTACCTATAGATACTTCAAATAAGGTTATGATCTTGCGCAAATAGGGTGAGTTTCATTTCTTAAGAGACCAAGTCAACAATGTCATAAAGGGGTTACAGACAAAGAAGATAGTGTATCAAACCGATTTAACTCAGTTGTATAGACGAAGATTAATACCTAATCATGAGGCAGTTATGTTCAGCTTGAAAATAGTTATCATTCATCTATAACAAACATGACTATATCCTATTTTTATGAAAGAACTTGATCATAATAGAATATATGCAGAAAGATTACTCATGTTCGTAAAATTTCACCTTACTGAGATTGTTTCACATAGAGAGACCTAGAGATGCAACTAATAGTTAGATATAGACACAAAACTCTCATAGCAATAACTCACAAGCTGCTCTTAGAGTTAGCAAACACTTACATAAAGAAAGAATCATTTTAAACATTTAAACTTCACATGCTTCAGCTAAATGGTGAAGGATTAAACTATGATCTTTAGGGTTTGTTCTAGTTAGAGTTATCAAACAACAGTCTCGACTACAGCAAAACACGATGCAAAAAATAGTGTAGTGGAGATAGATATCACAGCAGAATAATTAACAGAAAATCTGAAGCCTGGGCAAAAATGAGAAGTCACTGAGGCATATTAAGGAAACTTAATTATGTATACTATCTAAAACCAGAATGAAAGTTACTAAGGTCACATAACAACTTAATCAATACCACTTAGAGATACCCAAAATATAACAAATGACCACAAGTTAACAACACATTATCAAGAACTGGAAATAACATCTATACATTAATGACAAACATCATGCACGAACACAATCAATAAAAGAAACAGCATATTCGTGATACTTGAATAAAACAATCAAAAGAGGAAAGTTGGAGGTGTACTGACCTTCTCTAGGGCAGCAGACCAAACTGAGATTCTTTCTAATTTTCTAGTACCCAAAGCTTCAAGCTTGAGCAGTGAAAGCACTCAAAAATGAAAAGAGAAAAGATAAATCAATAAGAAAACCTAAACTTTTTATGAAATCTTAGTATTGCTTTGGTGTTCGTGTTAGGTCTGGTCTATTAAGTGAGAGCATTGAAGGCTCCTTTTATAGTGGCATTCAATGCCTCTAGGGTTCAACAAACTTGAAAAATGATAGTGGAAGATGATGATGAGCTGATGATATGAGCAAACTGAGTGAAACAGAGAAGAGTAGAGGAGAAAGAATCGAGTATTTTTACGTGAGGAGAAAGAGATGACCACTGAAGGCAGAATACCATCGGTCGAGACGTAAAACCTAAAGGCCACTGCGTTTGACCTATGGATAAAGACTTCTCATAATGAATCCATTGAAAAACTCCATGCATGCTCTGATTTGACGGAGCAAGAGAGGATTCATGTGATTGGAAGTTACATCTTCAAGCTAGGGTTTCAGATTTGAGTGGTTTTTGAACCTAATCAATGAAAATGGAAAGTGAGTCACTGGTCTCATAGCCTAGGGACAAAGCGGACGATTCTGCATGTTTGGATTTGAAAGAACGAAGATGAAATGAGTGTTCCTATTTTACTGGCCATGTTTGGTGTTTTAGATTTGAAGAGGAATAGGGAAAGATCAGCAGGATTCTCGGGTGAGGAAGCGAGGAAAGACAATTTGACGAAGGATTTTTGTGACCTTGCACTGATTTGTGCAAGGTTCCATGACTGATGGAGGTTGAAGGGAAGAGAGAAAACAGAGAGTTTTGAGAAAAAGGGGTGGCTGGTCTTTGGAGAAAATGATTAGGGTTGGAGGTTCTCTCCAGCTTTAAAACTGGAGATGGAATGGAAGCCGTTGGATCATTGTGATCAACGGCTCCGACATTTCAGAGATGAAAAAATTTATTGGGAAAAAAGTGAGACCGTTGGATCTCTTTTAATCCAAGTGTAGAGACAATTCACTGATGAAAAAATTAGTAATTGTGAACCGTTGATCATTTGGATTAACGGTCCGGATGAAGTGTGTTTCTTGTGTCTTTGAGAGCGATGACGTGGCACATTCTGATTGGTTCAAATATGGTGGCATGGATTGCCATATTGGAAAGAGAGGGTTGGACTTGGACTGGTAATTCTGGATTATGCTTGGGTATTGGGCTGGTTTTGATTTATAGAATGGCCAATTTGTGTTTAATAGAGAATTGCAATTAAAACATTTACTCTCTATTGATTCCCTTTATAGTTAAATTAAATAAGCTTAATAATTTTCAATAAAATATAGTAAAATTATTGTTATTATATATATTACTAAGTATTGTAATTAATTATTTATAAATTCTTTACTTTTCGAATTATACATTAATTTCAAATTATTAACATAGTAGTCTAATGAACTAGAACTTAAGGAGTAATTCGTAAAATTAATTATAAGGCATATGTGATGTATGTAAAAGTTATTTTATTAATCTTAAAATAGTAAGTATATTTATAATTACACAGTACTAATACTAACTGATTATTTTAAAACTAATACTTAATTAATTTGTAAAAATAGGTATTTATAAATAAAAAATATTTTCAAAATATTTATTCTAAGTTATCAAGTATAAGTAAATTAATTTAAAAGGGAGGATCAAAATTGACCGTCAACACAATACTTTGATTTATAGGGTGATCCACCTACAAAATTGAAGATCTACGACTCTAGTTTCTAACTTATTAAACCGTGCGTCGTTACGACGTCGGAGTAGAGAGGTATTCGCATTTTCGCGTGACTGCGCAAGCAGCACCCTTGGGACGCACAAAGTCGATGTAAAACTCCAGCTTGTATATAAGTCAATTCTAAGTCATTTTATCTCATTTTTTCTCGACCAAAACAGTTCTTAAACCTTCCTAGATGCTCTCAAAGGTTTCCTCCATGGTCCTAAAATGAATCCAAACATAAACCACGCAAGTTCGGCGTAAAGAATATCGTGGATACTATTAACTCCCTTTCCTTCTCGTTGTGACGACTTAGGAAGTTACTCGCTGTTGAAGTGAGTTAAATAACACAGGGTTCTTGGTATATTTGAGGTATGTTTAATCTTTCATAACCTAATCTTAAGTTTGTACAAGTTTTGGGTTGAATTTTGTTAGATGATTCTTGAAGAAAATAGTAACTATGAAACTTGAAGATGAGTTATGTTGTGTGGGCTGTTTTTACATATTTTAAGATACCAAATGAAATTGTAAAGGCATGGATATCATGGTGAGGATGATGAAAAGTGAAGATGAAGATCATTGTGCTAGAACATGTTGAATTGAAGCTATATAAGACCCTATGAAGTTATGCATATAAGTCATTCGATAAAATGGCTAAATGAACTTCCCTATAGAATATGAAGTCGATATTGATACCAATCCTTTGTATGATATATATTGCCATCCATAAGAGGTGCGAGGACTTGTGCAACATTTGTAACTTCGTTGATAAGGTATGTTAAGGCTATCCCTTCTTTACTTTTGGCATTATCCATATGGTACAACAAATCGAGCAAACACACAACATTCACAAATGACCCTATTCTTAGAAGTACTAGGGTTGCCTATGTTCTTGATTCCCCATATGTCCTATTATCATATCGTCTGTTCATGGGTCTCAAAAAATACGTAAGTTAATAATGTTTATTTGTTGATATTAATCGAAAGCATATTGATCTTATGACATTCCGAGAGATATTATTGACTTACTTCATTATGTATTGCATTCATTTATACATGTATATTGACCCATGACCAGATTGCGTTATATACGTGTATATTATAAGTATATGAGGTATGGAGAAAGGTTCTGTCGTTACATATGCACCACCACCTGATCAGCTGGCATACGTTGATGATTTCGCCCGCTAATGTCGAGATGATATGATGGGATGCCCTCAGAGGCTTGATAATGTTATGTACGCATATACCTATGCATGATATGATATTTATACGCATATGCATGACATTATAAATGTTTCATGATTCACAGAGCTATTGTGACTTACAGGTTGAGTCCTTTATTCAATATTTCTTTCATGTCTTTTATGTACTAATTTTTATGCCATACATACTCGATACATTATTCGTACTGACGTCCCTTTTGATCGGGGCGCTACATTTCATGCCTGCAAGTCCTGATAGACAGCTGTATAGACCTTCCCAGTAGACAGGGTCAAACATCAGCTTGGTTGTCCGTTGAAATTTGTTGGCCTTACTTGTGATATCCCATCTTGAAAGAGTGCTCCAATTGTTACTTGGTTGGACATGATCTTTTCTCATTAGTTGTTAAGCAGAGATAAAAGTGTGAGACCTATTTTGATACCAATTAAGAGTACAAGAGGGGAGGTGAATTGTCAATTTTTCTTTTTGTATCCTATTTAGTTGACTATTTTATTAATTAGTCGGGTGGATTTAAGAACATAATAAATAAAGTGAAAGTAAAAATGCAGGAATTAATGACACCAGAAGTTTTATACTTGTTCCGATTCAATGTGAATCCTACGTTTAGTCCACTTGGGTTGTAAGGGTGTTCTCTTTCAGTATTTGAAATTTTTTGATACAAGAGAGTTGATGTAGTTATACACCAACAACTTAGTCACTATGTTACGTTTCGCTTCTTGGTACAATGCTTCCCCAATAATTTTCTATCTTTCTTCTCTCCCTAGTTACACAGTAGATCTAGAGTAGTCTATAATTTAACAGTAGAACAAAAACATTGATAGTGGTTCGATCAAAGTATGTCCATTCTAGGCTTGTACAGTGAGTATTAATACTCTGTGAGGTCTTCTTGTCTTGTAAATCTTGAGAGATTGCACACCCAAGGAAGTTGATCTCAGAAGGAATCATGGATTGATTCTTTCCAAGAATAGGATATTGCTTCTGTTGATTTGTCTTGACTTGTGATCTTGATTGGATTTTTCCTTCACTGAGCAGATATTCCCGTTATTTGAAGTATCAAATCAAATTCCTTGATTCTATCTTCGATTGACGTCCTTAGATGGAGGAATCTCCAGTGCATAGTTTTGTGCCCTTGATTTCCTTTGATTGAGGTCTTCCTATAATTTACTCCTTGATCTTCTATCAAATCCTTGATTTATTTTCTGCTACTCCTTCCTTTTCCATCTTGATTTTTCAATGCTTCCTTTCCACTACTTAAGGAGTATTTATGCACATAAAGGTTAATGTGTTATTTTGCATCATTAAAATAAATGTAGATGTAACAGGGTTGACTTTGTTAATATCGGGTTCGGATTGTAGTTCTAATAGTGGTATAGATCTATTGTGTTATTTGGGACTTGCATGCAAACTTTAAGGTCATTCCGAGTGGATTTGATATGGTTCGACATGAGTTTTTGAAGTTGAAAGTTCATTAGTTCATTAGGATGGAATTGAGGTTCGATTTGTAGTTTTAATATTGTTTGGTGTGATTTAAGGCCTCGAGTAGGTTTGTCTCGTTATTTGGGATTTGTTGGGGTGAGTGGACAGGGTCCCGAGGGTCTTGGGTGAGTTTTGGATGGGTTTCAGATCATTTTGGGTGATTTTGGCAGCTTAGTTCAGTGTTTTTCCACATGCGACACTTGGTCCGCAGGTGCGAGTCCGCAAAAGCGGACAGTGGACTGCAGATGTGATGTTGGTTGGACTAGAAGCTTCAGGTACAGTAAAGAGGAAAGATTTAGCACAATGGTTCTAATGTTGGTGCATTGGGAGCGTTTAGACGGTACTTCACTTTCAAGAAAGTTGTAGCGCATGTTTATGTTCTGAAGAATGAAGCGATTGTAAGTAAAATGAGTAGATAATATTGACTAAGAACAAGAAGGAAAGAAAAACAACTTATCAAAATACTGTGTCGTGGCAAGCCACTGCCTTGAAAGTGATTTCGGCCCGACTGGGTGCAAATCGTTAAGACCGGTCGCTCCCCAAGGTTCCATAACACCTCCAAACACGTTCACTCGTGACTGGAAGTTTTAAATTTGCACAAAATAATTTCTCAGAATTCGAAAGGTGTTTTTTATGTGGTGGATAATTCACAAAGAAGACTGCCTTTTTATAGGCAAAGTTGTTGGACAGTTACAGATAAAGAAATTAATCTATAGTTGTTATAGAAATTAAAATGGAGCTGTTAGAAAATTAACCACAGCTATTACAAGAATTAAACACAGCTGTTACAGAAATTAAAGCACTGCAGTTAGAAAGAAATAAATCGAACGTTACAAAATTCAATTCAAAGAGAATGAATTTAGGCCTCACGTATATCTAGGCGCGGGGGGGGGGGGGGGGGGAGGGAATTCACTTATTTTGCCTTCAGGATCAATTTCTCATGTGCGTGAGACCATTCCCTTTTACTAGCTCTTTACAAGACCAACAAAGAGAAATTCTATATAAAGAGAAGGAAAAAACTTTCCACCACCAATGAGAACACTTTGTCTTTCACAAAAGACAAAGAAGTAAAGAAAGAAAAGGGACAACAAAGAGATCTTTGGTTTTGCATTAACAAGATTAATAATACCAACAGAGATTACTCACTTGCTTAGGAATTTTTGTTCCCGGAAAGATTGACAGAGTTCAAAAAGGAAAGATATCAAATACGAGGTAAGATGCTTCGAGATAACGTCTTGTCTTTCAGATTCAAGCGAGTTACTCTTTGGTGCTCGAGGCTACATGTAATTCCAAGCCACCGGTAGAAATGTGAAGAACCATTGCAAAAGTCCAAGAATGCTGAAGAGACTTCAATTTATATAGGATTTGAACTGGAGCAACACTCTCATGTCTGTCTTATTTTTATGAGTTGCAGCTGCAAGTTAAAGCAACATATGAAAATGATATCAGAATATTAGATTTGCAATCATATTGTGTATTTCTATTTACCTTGAAAATGGTAATAACAATTAGATTTGATTTTGTGGTTCTAATAATACGTGATCTATTTTATGCTAGTAGTTAGGCAATAGAAATTAAGTGAAATACATGAAACAATGAGATAATAGCTTGCAGATAGTATAATAATCGAATCGAGTGGCTGGAAATCGGAGCCTCGAGCTTGTGTACCCGGGGCCTCGAGGTCGAGTTGAATGCCCAGCCAAGGGCAGTCGATGAAAGACTAACAGTTATGATAAATTCGATGGCGGCTCTTTGTTGACACCCAATTTTTCCCTATATATTTTTCAATATGCAAAATACTTTCAAAAGAGCATATATAAGTATGTCCAAGTGTTTTATTATTTTTTCATAATTTTTAGAGATTTAAATTGATTTATTTTTTCCCTTTGTTATCTATAAAATCTCAATAATTACTTCCAAAATTATTATTTTGGTAATTTATCTATTGTATTCTCATATTTATGCTAAAATATAGCCAAGGAAAATTTTGCGCATTTTTACAAATTTATTTAGTATTTTTAAAGCTAAATTGCATATAATTGCAATACTAGCATCTTTTAAGATTTAATTGCATTTATGTTCACAAAATTAGGTTTGCTATTTTTAAATAATTAATTATGTACTATAAACCATTTTGGTACCTTTAATTTATTTACAGAAATTATTTTATTTTTTTTATAAATTAAATAGGAAAAATTGGATATTTAAATGCTAGCCCAACTTTATTTCAATTATAGCCTAATTTTTAACCCAATTGAACCCAATTTGAACCCCAATTACCCCGACCAAAACCCTATTCTATTAAACCGCCCCACTTACCCGTTCAATCCAGACCGTTGATCAAAATGATCAACGGCCACCATTACTCCTTTCCTAATTAAACCCAAAGACCCCCCAAACCCTTTTCATTCTCCCTAATCCGCCGCCTCTGAATTCCCCTCGTCTCTCAAATCCTCTCTACACCACCCTCAAACCTTAGTCGCCGCCACCCCACTCCGCCCTAACCTATGGTCTTCCAAGGTCATCGGAGACTTATGCCGGCTTTCCATGGCTCCCTTGTGTTTGTTCTTATGATTTCAAGGCCAGAACATGAAGAACTCTGGTCCAGCCTGTGTTCGTTGTTAGTTCATTGCTGTTCTCCGATCATCTTCTCCGGCCGGCCATGGCTATTTGAGTCAGACATTTGACTCTCCTGCTTAGATCGATGGTTTTCAAGGCCTTTCTCATCATTTGGGTTCCTTCTGAAACCCTAATCTCTAAGGTTCTTCGATTTCTTTTAAGATCTGCTTCATATCTATGTTTGTTTTGAATTTCTAAATGTTTTTCTCAAAGCTTCTTTTAAAACTCTGCTTTCAAAACCCTTTACCTTTTCTGATTAGTATTTTCTTATTAAGTTATTTCGAAGCTTTTCTCTGATTTTTAACATGTTCTGCTATGTTTGCTCGTATTGTTCCCCTCTCCGAGTCTGCCTGATAAAAACCCTAATGTCTTCTAAATTTTCCTTAGTCCATTTGTATTTATTTGATTGATTTACTTGTTTATTATCTCTAGGCTCGATTGGTATTGCAAACCCCAATTTTTGGGTTTATTCGAGCTTCTAGGATTACTTATTTGTTTGATTTAATTGTTCATCATATCTAGACTCGATTGGTTTCAAAACCCTAATTTCTTTGGGGTCTATTCAAGTTACTGAAAATGCTTATGCAATTCATCTATTTGAAATGCTCGACTTGATTTGGAATTCTTTTGTTTCAGCATCTATTTCTTTATGTGATTCTGGATTCTTGATATCATTGAAACTCGACTATACTTTTTCAGAAGGGCTTTCTTTTCACTTGACCCTTTGCATGCTTCTAATTACTCTCTCTTTTCTCAATTACTAAGTCAATAAAGTGGACCTGCGTGACTATCATGTTTCGAAGGTTTGCTAACTTTGTGTTGTTATCGCATGCTGCTTCTCTTTGCCATAGTTTGGCCTCGCATGTCTAACGTTTGTGCACTCTATTTATATGCTGAATTTCCTTCTTTACTGATCTTCCATCTTGGACTGATTTCGAACCTTTCTTTTGTGAAATTCTGATTTCACTCGTCTATTAAAGTTTAATTGATTCTTTTCCTTGTCTTGCCTTGCTGAATCCCTTCCAAAAATTAGTATATTCCTGTACTTAGACTTGATTATTTACTCAATTGTTTTACTGCTTCTTTTATGGCAACTGGCAGTTTACCTACAAACTGATTTCTTTCCTTAATTATGAGCCTGTTAGTATCCGTTAAGCAGTGATTCCACTTGTGTGGATTGATTCTGATTATGATTATTTCCATGTATGTGCCAAAACTTTACTTATTACCTTATTCTTCACTCGTTTTCAAAACTATAAATACCCTACCCTCTTTTTTTTAAACACACGAACAATTAATGTTCTGAACACACACTTACACTCAAAAACTCTCTCTTTCTTATTGCTACTTGTGCTACTGCCTGTTTAGCCGGCTGAAAGCCAAGGCTATACTTTGAGGTCCTGCTTACTTTTCTTTACTTCACTTTGCTTCTTTGACTAGTATGTTCTGATTAATTTTCAGCACCAACAACAACATGTTTCTTTACTGTTTCTTTCATTCCTGTTTGCCTCCTGTTTGTATCTAAATAAGTTCCATCATTAAACATGTTGTATTCTGCCTTTTCTATTTTGAATTAATGGTTTTGTTATTTACTTATCATAGCTTATGGACTTTGAATCCCTATCCCTAATGTGTTTGGTATTTATGGTTGGTTTGGGGCATGACAGCACCGGACATTGCTGTTCATAACCCAAACTTGATCCCGTTGGGATCATAACCTCCATGTTTTCTAGTTGTTGTGAGTTCTGGTTGGCTTATTGGCATGCCAGCATCTTCTATTGTTGTACATGCCTAAAGTTGACCCTTGCCTAAGTACATGGGCTCTTTGAATCCTCAACCCCTGACCCCTCTCTCTATGAAGTTATCAACTCTGTATTTTGCTAATTACTGTTTCCCTATCACCCTTTACCCCTTTCCTTTCCCCTCTCAGTTTTTAAACTCTATTCCTGCACTTCCACTATCCTCTTGGACTTAAGTTCTTCCCCTTTTATGTGAGCCTTGCCTTGGGACCCATGAGCTCCCTCTGAACTTAGACACATAAGGGCTGGCCCTTCCACACTGCACTCATCTCTATTCTGGTTATGTAACTTGGGTGTGAGCACTGCCCGGGGTCCTTTTGAAACCCTTAGGGAACATCGACACACTCAAGTATGAAAAGGCTTTGAAGCAATGGCAGCTTAAGGAAGTTTATCCCATAGCTCAGGGAGGAACCAAGAATCAGGCTTCCTCTTGATGTATCTTTTATGTATTATCTGATGTAATTCAGTATTTCTGGCTTGTAATAATTTGTAATAAACAACGGGGATGGCTAGTGAAAAAAAGGGTGGGTAATTATGCATGTCAAGGGTAGAAAATATGCCTATAGAACTACCTTTAATTCTGCATACCCAAACTGCATTTAGATATCATGTCTATAGGACTTGCAATTCTGCATGTGTGATTCTGCAATTTAGAAACCATGTTTATAGGACTTGAGATTCTGTATGCTTAATTCTGCACATTAGAAATCATGTCTATAGGATCTGTTGTTATGTTTACTTCTGCACTTTAGATTCCATGTTATTAGGATCTAAATGGTTAAAATCAGATGTTATTAAAATCAGTACCCCTTCGTAGAAATCATGCCTATAGGGATTCCCAAAGCAAGTAAACAAGAACCTGATTCGTTTTCTATTCACGCTTAATGTTAGATATCATGTCCATAAGGTTTAAAATCAGCAACAGTAGATACCATCGTCTGAGGAAATTGAAACTAGTCTAATTTTAAAATCGGTCTACTCTGAACCAGTGCTTAAGTAGCTTAATCTCTCTTTGTTAACACGATTCAACAAGCATGCCTATTGGATTTCAAACCATTCGTTTTAAGTTGTGACCATGCTCAGAATCAATAATAGATGCATGTCCCTAAGGTTTCCCCTAAACACTTAGCAAGCCTTAGGCAGTAATAATAATAAAACAAAACTCGCTTCCGTTATTTGTTTAAGTGCTACAACCAGCAGGCAGGCCTGATTCGTGCTTCCTAACTGAGTCATGTAATAGACCGAGCCTGCTATAATAACAATGATCTCTTCCCTCAAGTATTTCTAGAATCAGACCTTACTTGTTTGTTTAAGTCATGCTATTGGATTATTTTGTTTGAGGAGGTATACTTGAGCCTTACGTGTTTATGTGCCTCCCCCTTGAATGTGCAGTCTTTTATATATTTTGTATGTCGCCTTAGACTTTTACCTTTGAAACTTCAAGTCAGCCTAATATCCATCCCTTTTAGGATTAGTAGTCCTAAGTACCTCCAGGACTGATAGGAATGGGACGGGTAATAGCATGCAATAGCGATCGAGACCAATCCGCTCTTTAATACCTCAACAGGTGGGAAGGGTAGATATGGATATGATTACCGGTGTGCTAATACCACGTGTAGCTCCTCTTTTGAGGAGTGATTACCGGGTATTGCATTGATGTGATCCATATATGATTAAACCTAGGACCCCCTTTCCCTTTCTTTCTTTGTCTTAAAAAATATCTTGATTTCTTTTCAAAAATCAGCCTTTTAATAATTGCTCTTCCATACTTTGTTTATTTCCAAGCATTTGTGTATCAAAACCCCCTCTTACGTGAGCCTTATTGGTTTACTTGTTAATTGAACCAAATTCACAAAAAAAAACTATCTGGCCGGGAACAACACTAGTGGATCTTGAGGGGTACCTAAAACCTTCCCCTTGGGATAATTTCAAAGCCCTTACCGTATCTCTGGTTATCAAAAGCGTAGTAGTAGTTGAATCTTGTAAGGTGTCCTAATGCACCATAAATCATTAGGTGGCGACTCTCCAAAAATGCAAAACCCAGTTCCCAAAAGGAATGAGCTGTCCCATACCCAAATGTCATAAAATCGATTCTCCCACCGCGAGGAGGGATAAAAGGGGGCGTGACAGCATGGCGACTCTGTTAGGATTTTAGGCTTTTTACCATTTCAGATTGTTATTGTGAATTTGTACCCTCTTTATGTGCAATTACTTGTTTAATTCCTTTATTTTCTTCTAAAAAAAAAACAAAACTGACTTATCTTCTTTGTTTCTTTCTTTTATTGCTTTAAATTATGAAACTGTTGTATTTATCGCTTTCTTGATGTGAAAATACATGTCAACATGCTTTTATTTATTGCATAATCATGCTCAACATCATACTCCACTCGTGCCAAAACAAATACCATAGCAACGCTTATAATGAGTGGTTGCGCTCTTCCTATATTATTACCCCTAAATTCGGAAAGGCATATTCGGGGTAAAACTAGTCGATCAGCGGTGCGGTCTACAGTTCCGAGCCTTCCCCCTTGAGTTGTCCGCTGGTACCAGTCTAAAACCCCATAGAAACCTTACTCCATTTAAATTCTACATGCATGATGGTCAAACCTAGCCGGATCAGTTGTGTTGTCCACATAATAATCCTTTAAGATAGCCTTGTCCAAAGTCCACTGGGTTTCCCTAAACCCAAACGGACATCATTACGTTCTGTGCATTTATTTGGAGAACCGAATTCTTAATGCTAATTGTTGATGTTAAATAGTCGAGTCTGATGGGGGTATGGTCTAACCCTTCTGTTTTGCAGATAATGAGGCACGGAATCCCCAGATTCGGCATGGTTACCAACATCCACCCAAGACTGCTAAGCTGGTTGAAAGATCTTCACTCTAGTGATCAGACCCTCGTCCGAAAATATCTAGGAAATCTACCTTCCCTCCTGGAAGTCCAACCCAACAACAAAATCATAGAAGCTGCCACATTGTTTTGGGACTGTGAAAGGGCTGTGTTCCGCTTTAGGGACATTGAGATGACACCCTTGCTAGAAGAAATAGGAGGATTGGCCGGTTTGTTATGGGAAACTCCGGGTTTGTTGATGCCTGAGAACCGCAAGGGCAGAGGCTTCCTCAAAATGATGGGTCTAAGGAAGAATCCAGAACTGACATGCCTAAAAGAATCCTATATCCCCTTTGACTATCTGTATGAGAGGTACGGTCACAGCAAATCCTACCGTACCTATCCCGACGAGTTTGCCATCATATCATTAGGGCATATTAACCGAAGAGTCTTTGTATTCATGTTTTGTTTCCTGGGGTTGATCGTGTTTCCAATGAAGAAAGCAAGAATCCGCACCAGACTGGCCATGGTCACTAAGACCTTAATGGAAGGAATTGGCGGGCAACCATTCAGCATTGTGCCCATGATAATTGCAAAAATATACCGAGCCCTAGAAAAGTTTCAACAGGGAGTCGGTCACTACGAAGGCTGCAATTTGCTACTTCAACTTTGGCTCATAGAGCATCTCCAAAAAGGTGAATACCGACATGAGATTCAGCGAAGGGACTGGGACGATCACATCGCTTTCCATCACCCAAAGCGAATGAATTATATCCCCGATATGTTTGCTCAACCAGAGGATGCTAAAGGATGGGTCAAACTGTTCGATAATTTGACCGAGGAGCAAGTACAATGGATGTTCGAGTGGTTTCCGACCGAGGAATTCATCGCCCAATCCAGAGACGCACCTTTCCTGATATTGATCGGTCTGAGAGGAACATACCCTTACGTCCCTCTTCGGGTTATGAGGCAAGCTGGCATGAAGCAGGTTGTACCCAGGGTCGACAAGATGAGTCACTTCCGGGCTGACTTCCAGGATGATGATAGCCCTTACAAGTGCCAAGCTCAGCATATGTGGCACTGCAAGATCGTCATGGGGAGGGATACCATCGAACCAGATAGATACCACGCTGGTTGTGCTCCCTACTACTCCGGCTGGTTGGAGGATAATCATGATGGTCTGGGCCAGCCTGGGTTTGTTTGAGGTCACAGGGTCATAGATGAAAAGGCTGAGGCACATGTCAAATACAACAAACTGCGCAAGAGGATCCGGGAATGCGAAAGCGAGCACCGTGAGATACAAGAAGCCAATCAGAAGTTAATTGAGAAGTGGAAGGACATGGCTGTCAGTGCCAACAAGCGACTGGGATACTTTGAGCGAGGCATAGTGGAGTTGGAAAGAAAGTTTCTCAAGAGGGTCGAAGGCTGTCGGAGTGCTGAAGGAAACAAAGGCGGACATCTAGCCAGGGCTTACCTATTGCTGGGACTTCACGAGCTGGGGAAGCTGTTCGACGGAGCCAAGGATGCCCAATCTGGGGAAGGTCCTTCTGGGACCAAGTAGATAGGAGTTTATCTTTTCGCTATATCAAATGTAATAAGGCCAATGGACATTAGTGACTTTTATTTCCCGTTGATTAGTGTCGATTTGGGGATTCGTATTATTTTCTATCAATAAAATGAGGCGTTTAGCATTCTGAGTTCTCCAAATTAATTTGTCGCTAGGCCTACCTCGGGCACAAAGAGGTCCCCAAATTAGGACGCCATTTACATTCTCGCACTATGTGTATAAATATTGCAACGCTTTTTATAAACCCAACTAACTTGGTTACCTTTTTGTTTTATTTTGTTTTGTTATTCCCCTCCCCAAAGGTTAGTTCGAGCACTCTGGCGACATCATCCTATTCCACAAGATCCAAGGGCCCTCCACCCACTCCTCCTCTAAGTCCTGTTAAGAACAAGAACAAAGGCAAAATGGAAGATTTGAACAGCGTCAGAAAGGAGAATTCAACTGAACGGGTAGAGGTCACTAATGGTCACGGTACTCAGGTTCCTAAGGAGAGTGTATCCCGGTTTGAATAGAAATTGCTAAAGTTCCAGGAAGAGCTCAACCAGGTTCGGAATCTGGCAAGTTTGTCATTCTCGCTCAGTACCCCAAATATCACCTTTCCCACTACTCAAAACCCTACACTACCCCAAAATATCCCAAAGTAATAAAATCATCCCGTTCCCCGTACTATTCCACCAAAGACCCAATGCAACACTTGCCATACCACAAAAAACACCCCATTGCTCCTCCCAGAACTCCAAAACTCCACAAATGAACACTTCCACACCCACCATAACACCCCCATCTACGTGGAGATAATGCCACTCTCCACCCAACCCATCTCAGGCACACCCGAGTTTGATGATAAAGATCTGCTTATCAGGAACCTGGCTGAAGAACTTAAGAAATTGACTAGCCAGATCCAGGGCGTTGAAGGAAATAAGGGAATTGAAGGGTTGAATTATGAAGATCTCTGGATACAGCCCGATGTCAAACTGCCCGAGGGGTACAGACCTCTATAGTTCGAGATGTTTGACGGTACAGGTGATCCCAGTGTCCATTTGAAGACGTATTGTTACAAGCTAGTTAGGGTAGGAAAAGATGAGAGAATCCGCATGAAGCTGTTTATGAAGAGTCTAAAAGGAGATGCGCGGTCTTGGTACATCAGTCAGGATCAAATGAAATGGTCAAGCTGGGTAGGCATGGCGTCCGATTTCATGGATAGGTTCAGGTTTAACACACAGAATGCGCCGGATGTATCTACATTCAGAATCTGAAGAAGAAACCTATAGAAACATTTTGCGAGTATGCTACTCGCTAGAGATCTGAAGCTGCTAAGGTTAGACCTGCCTTAGAGGAGGAACAGATGAATAAATTCTTCTGGGCCCAAGACCTGCAATATTATGAATGACTAATGGTGATCGAAAGCCACAAATTTTTGGACATTATCAAGCTGAGGGAATGAATTGAAAAAGGAATTAAGAGTTGTATGGTTACAAACTTCGAGGCCTTGCAAGCTACAAATAAGGCCTTGCAGTCCGGTGGTGTGTCCAAATAGAGAGACGTAGGAACTGTGATGGTTGCACAAAGAACCAAATCTCCTATCAAATACAAAACCTACCAGACACCTCCACTCACATATCAGCGCACTCCAAACTACCAAGTTCCCTCACCGCCCGCCTATCAACCATCTCCACCTCCCATATATCAGCCTACTTCACCCAGATATTCCCAACCCCCACATGTCTACCAAGCTTACAATACTCAACCATCCCACTATCAGTCACCTCCTCCTCGTCAAAACTTCCCTAGACCACGACCAAAGTTTGACCGCAGGGCTCCCAAACAATATACAGCCATTGCTGAACCCATTGACCAACTATGAGAGACTCAAAGCCGCCGGTTATGTCACCCCCATCCTTGCTTCAACCCCTGAGAATCCTTCTCAGTGGGTTAACCGAAACAAATCCTGTGCATACCACTCCGGCACGAAGGGACACACCATCGACAAATGTCGCTCCTTGAAAGACAAGATCCGGTCTCTGATCGATAATAAGGTTATTGTGGCAAAAGAACCCACCTCGAATGTCCGCAACAACCCTCTGTCGGACCATCAAGGCGGGGATATTCACATGATTGAAGTAGAGGATGATTGGGATCCCGAGGGATCCATCGGGTTGATCACGGAAGGCGATGATCAAAAGAAGCCAGTGGTTACTCTCAACCCTATCAGGGTCAAGATCCAACCATCAAAGGTCACTGAGGTAGATGTGTCCATCTCTTTTGAGTTCGAAGCAGCTCCATCAACAAAAGCACCGGCATGAAGTTGCAGTTTTACCACCCAAAGAACATGTCCCATTCGAAGTAAAGGTAGCCGCACCGATCCTAGTGGTGATGTCCGTTATGCCTTCATTCCACACAAAAGCTATACCCTAGGATTACACAGCCGAGGCTAGGAGGAGAGGCAAGGTCAGGTTCGAAGAGACTATTGCAGCACAGGGAATGAAAAGAACGGGGAGAGTCTATACCCCTGAATACCTAGCCGAGTCCAGCAAATAGGCCTCCAACCGGCCGCCCATCATCGAGACAGGTCCAGACGACCTCTGGAGAAAGATACAGGCCAAGGAGTATTCAGTCATTAACCAGCTGAACAAAACAGCAGCAAAGATATCCATCCTCTCACTGCTGCGGAATTCCAAGACACACAAAAATACTCTATTGAAGGTGCTAAGTGAAGCCTATGTACCAAGCGACATCACCGGCGGAGAAATGGCCAACATGGTGGGACGGGTATTAGAGAGCCACAAAATCACCTTCTATGAGGACAAGTTGCCGCCTGAAGGGTTGGGTCACAACAGAGCCCTGCATATCACCGTACAATGTGAGGACTATTTCATCACCAGTATCCTGGTTGACGAGGGTTCCAACCTTAACATCTGTCCTCTGGTAACGCTCAAGAAGTTAGGCAAAGGTTTGCACGAGATAAAAGAAGGAGCTATCAACATAAAAGCTTTTGATGGATCCTAGAGGGCCACCATCAGTGAAATCAGCCTGTGTCTTCAAATGGGACCAACTTGGTTCGAGGTTGACTTTCAAGTGATAGATGTGCCAGCATCCTACAACCTGTTGTTAGGACGCCCTTGGATTCATTCTACGGGGGCTGTGGCTTCAACACTGCATCAGGCCATGAAATTTGAATGGAATCACCAGGAAGTGATCATTCACGGTGATGGCAGCAACCCTATATACAGTCGTCAGACAATTTCGGCAATAAGGGGGAAGAAGAAAGTTAGGTGGGGAAACCTACCACTACATCGAGCGAGTTAATGTTGTTGACAAAGATAAATGGTGGGACAACAAGATCGAGAGTATATTGAATTGGAGTGGGTACGAACCTGGCAAGGGGCTTGGCAAGAACCTCCAGGGGATTGCTAAACCCATAAAGCTCAAGAAGCACGTCACTACTTTTGGTCTGGGATACGAATACACTTGGGAAGATTTCAACAACTGGTCGCCACCATGGCGTGGTCCTTACTACCCGCTGGAGCAACCGATATCGCACTTAGAGCAGACTTTCCAACAGGCTGACATCATCTATGGAACGGACGAAGAAGAGGTGCTAGCAGTAGTGAAAAATTTGTTTTTAGTAGACAATGATATGGATTGTTGTGTTATCCTTGAGGAGGAGGGGGAGGAAGGCCCTTCCATACAGGCCGTAAGCAGAGGAGCGCGCCTCAATAACTGGTCTATCAGAACAACCAGAGCCCGGTGAGCCTCGGGGTAGCAAGGCTATACAGCCATCATGCACTATTTTTTTACTAGACGATTTTCTTTTTGCATTTTTGTTCTCGCAATAAGATCTTCAATGTTCAAAACAATTATGAAATTTATCAAAAACATTATGACTTTTCTTATGAATCGACACTTATTATTATTTTTCTCTTACTTCATTTATACAGCATTACTATTACTTATCTTGATGAACCAATGACTGTGACATGCAATGAGACAACGCAACAAACAGACATTGATTCAGAGAAAGATGATATACCAGAGGAAATTGTCAAAGAAGTAGAGAATTTTGAGAACAGACCTAGGTGCAACCTGGACGAGACAGAAATTGTTAACCTGGGAGATGCAGAAAATGTCAAGGAAACACTAATCAGTGTTCATTTGTCGCCATCCGAGAAGAAGGATTACACAGAATTTCTAAGGGAATATGAGGACATATTCGCCTGGTCATATGACGACATGACTGGTCTAAGTACATCTATCGTGGCTCATAAACTGCCAACTGATCCAACATGTCCGCCGGTAAAGCAGAAGCTCAGGAAGTTCAAGCCTGATATGAGTTTGAAAATCAAGGAAGAATTCACTAGACAAGTCAAAGCTAAGGTTCTCAGGGTAGTTGAGTACCCGACATGGTTAGCCAACATTGTACCAGTACCAAAGAAGGACGGGAAGGTCAGAGTCTGTGTCGACTACCGGGATCTCAACCGAGCTAGTCCGGAAAATGACTTCCCTTTGCCGAACATACACTTCTTGATTGACAATTGCGCCAAGCATGAACTCCAGTCGTTCGTAGATTGTTTCGCCGGTTACCATCAGATCTGGATGGATGAGGAAGATGCTGAGAAAACAACTTTCATTACATTGTGGGGAATGTATTGTTACAAGGTGATGCCATTCGGCCTGAAGAATGCAGGGGCCACCTATATGAGGGCCATGACTACCATTTTTCACGAGATGATACACAAGGAAATTGAGGTATATGTGGATGACGTTATCATTAAATCCAAGAAGGCCACTGACCACATAAGAGATCTGAGGAAGTTTTTCAATAGATTGCGGAGATACAACCTGAAACTAAATTCGGCAAAGTGTGCATTTGGGGTTCCTACTGGGAAGCTGCTTGGGTTTATTGTGAGCCGCCGAGGAATAGAACTGGACCCATCAAAGGTCAAAGCCATTCAAGAACTACCACCTCCAAAGAAGAAAAAGGACGTGATGAGGTTCTTGGGAAGACTCAACTACATCACTCGGTTCATAGCACAGTCCACAGTCATCTGCGAGCCAATCTTTAAGATGTTGAAGAAGGACGCCGCTACCAAATGGACCGACGACTATCAAAAGGCCTTCGACGGAATCAAGGAGTACTTGTCGACACCACCAGTCTTGGTCCCGCCCGAGCCGGGTAGACCCCTACTACTCTACATTGTGGTGTTGGACGGAGCTTTCGGTTGCGTTCTGGGGCAAGATGATGAAACAGGAAGGAAGGAACATGCAATTTATTATCTCAGCAAGAAGTTCACTCCATATGAGGCCCGGTATTCTCTTTGGGAACGCACCTATTGTGCTTTGACTTGGGTCGCTCAGAAGCTGGGGCATTACTTTTGTGCCTATACTACATATCTCATATCAAGGATGGATCCGTTGAAGTACATCTTTCAGAAGCCCATGCCCACCGGCAAGTTATCTAAGTGGCAAATCCTGTTGAGTGAATTTGACATTGTCTACGTAACTCAGAAGGCAGTCAAGGGACAGGCACTGGTAGATCACCTTGCTGAAAATCCGGTAGATGGAGAATACGAACCTCTAAAAATGTATTTTCCGAACGAAGAAGTATCATTCATAGGAGAAGACATTGCAGAATCCTATGATGGTTGAAGAATGTTTTTCGATGGAGCAGCAAATTTCAAAGGAGTTGGCATAGGAGTAGTCTTGGTATCAGAAACCGGCCAGCATTATCCAGTGTCCGCCAAGCTCAGGTTCCACTGCACTAACAAGATGGCAGAGTACGAAGCCTGCATCTTAGGGCTCAAGATGGCCATTGACATGAACATTCAAGAGCTGCTAATAATTGGAGACTCAGACCTACTCATACATCAGGTACGAGAAGAATGGGCGACCAAGAATTCCAAGATACTCCCGTATTTCCATCATATACAGGAATTGAGAAAGAGGTTCACAAAGACAGAATTCCGACAAGTTCCCAGAATCCAGAATGAATTCGCTGATGCATTGGCTACCCTGTCATCCATGATACAGCATCCCGATAAGAATTTTATTGATCCCATACAGGTGAAAATTCAGGATCAGCCAGCTTACTGCGCCCATGTTGAAGAGGAAGCAGACGGAAAACCTTGGTTCCATGATATCAAAGAATATTTGGCGAAAGAAGATTACCCGGAACTTGCCAATCATACCCAGAAGCGCACGCTGCGGAGGTTGTCTAACAATTTCTTTCATAGCGGAGGAATCATGTATAGGAGGACTCCGAATTTGGGATTATTAAGGTGTGTCGACGCAATGGAAGCATCCAAGCTGCTGGAGGAAATTCATGCAGGGACCTGCGGTCCACATATGAATGGTTTTGTTTTAGCAAAAAAGATACTCCGGGCTGGTTAATTTTGGATGACTATGGAGACAGATTGCATCCAGTACGTCCGGAAATGCCATCACTGTCAGATTCATGCCGACATGATAAAGGTGCCGCCAAATGAGCTCAATGCAACAAGCTCTCCTTGGCCATTCGCCGCATGGGGAATGGATGTCATTGGTCCAATTGAGCCTACTGCTTCAAACGAACACAGGTTTATCCTAGTAGCCATCGATTATTTCACCAAGTGGGTCGAAGCAGCGTCCCATAGGGCAGTGACTAAGAAGGTCGTGGAAGACTTCGTCCGCAACCGTATTGTTTGTCGATTCGGTATCCCAGAGTCGATCATCACTGATAATGGCTCCAATCTCAACAGTCACCTAATGAAAGGTATGTGCGAAACCTTCAGAATCAGCCACAAGAATCCACAGCCTACAGGCCTCAAATGAATGGAGCTGTGGAAGCCGCCAACAAGAATATCAAGAAGATATTGAGGAAAACGATAGAAAAGCACAAACAGTGGCACGAGAAGTTATCGTTTTCTCTATTGGGGTATCGCACCACAGTCCGCACTTCGACCCGGGCAACCCCTTATATGTTGGTTTATGGTACAGAGGCCGTCATTCCCGCCGAAGTGGAAATTCCTTCCTTAAGGATCATATAGGAGGCTGAGCTCAACTACGTAGAATGGGTGAAAAGTCGTTACGAGCAGCTAGCTCTTATAGATGGGAAAAGAATGAATGCAGTGTGTCATGGTCAACTTTATCAGAACAGAATGTCCAGAGCCTTCAATAAGAGAGTCAATCCGAGATAGTTCACACCAGGGCAGCTGGTATTAAAGAAAATTTTACCGCATCAAGATGAAGCCAAAGGGAAGTTCTCTCCCAACTAGCAAGGTCCATATATGGTTCACCGGGTTCTGACAGGAGGAGCCCTCATACTTGCAGAGATGGACGGAGAAGTTTGGTCAAAGCCGATTAATTGAGATGCAGTCAAGCGCTACTATGTGTGATCTTTATGTTTTTCCTATATGATGTAATTGAGCTACGCCAGACCTGATTCCCGTTTAAGAGGGGATACGTAGGTAGCCCTATGGGTTCCGAAGTAATTTCAGCCAGTCATAGCAAGCAGCAGTCAGAAGCGTCAAACCAATTAAATTGGGGCAGAATTTTGAGGGGGACCCTCAAAATTCTGTGGCAAGAGAGGTTGCAGTGTCTCAAACCGCGTCACAATTGTCGGTTCATCTAAAAAAATATTTAATTATACATCTATACTTTTACAAAATCATGCATGTCTATTATCGAAATTGCTTTGTTCAGCAACGCTACCCCAGTGATACGTGCAGTATCACCAGATCAAGCCCAAGTAGGTCAAGCAGAGCCAGCGGGGATACGAACTAACCCCTTTTTTTTTACAAAACTCACGATTTTTCTTTTGATGCAGGCGTTCGGATTGCGAAATCATCAAACATGCTGTACACTCACAAGACAAACATTGTCCACGAATACAACTCTCAGAACCATTGCGTTTACTCACATCTGCTATCCACACACACCAGTGACATTCCGTGTGTCACAGTGTCCCAACAGTCACGATATCACAATCTGCTATCAGCTAAGAAAAGCCTTGTTACCATTTGTCCTTTTTATTTCTTGCATAAGGCTACCATTCTGCCTTCCGAGGTTAAGCTCTACCTCTATCTGCATCTGTATTGCACAGGGCAACCATTCTGCCCTCCAACTTGCATAAGGCTACCATTCTGCCTTTCGAGACTAAACGCTGTCTACATTGCATTTCTGCATCTGCATGGCTGAAAAATCGCCACATTGCATGACTGAAAGATCGCCTCATACTGCATCTGCATGGCTGAAAGATCGCCACATTGCATGGCTGAAAGATCACCTCATACTGCATCTGCATGGCTAAAAGATCACCACATTGCATGGCTAAAAGATCGCCTCATACTGCATCTGCATGGCTGAAAGATCGCCACATTGCATGGCTGAAAGATCGCCTCATATTGCATCTGCATGGCTCAAAAATTGCCATATTGCATGGCTGAAAGATCGCCTCATACAACATCTGCATGGCTGAAAGATCGCTGCATTGCACGGCTGAAAGATCGCCTCATACCACATTGCATGGCTGAAGGATCGCCACATTTGCATGGCTGAAAGATCGCCATATTGGCACGGCTAAAAGATCGCCACATGCTACTGCATCTTTTATGGGCTAAAATATCGCCAACTTATCCAAAGCCGTCATCGTTCTGAGGCACCATCCTCATAGCCCGAGAACACCGTGTCATAACCTGAGGATCCCTTTCAATCTCTTGCATATCCTTATTCAAGGGCATCATGGTTCGGAGGCATCATTTTCATAGCCCGAGAGCATCATTTCATAGCCTGCGAATCCTTTATTACATACTTCATGGCCCAGGACGTCATGGCCTAAGGACGTCATCCTAACCGTTTGAAGGCAGCATTCATGGTCCAACGGGAACGTGCATCATGTCTAATTTTATGCACAGTATACGCTTGTATTGTTTCTATTTGCAGGTAAAACCGGCATGCAACGGCCATCCCGGCAGGAGCCCGCTCCAGCGCTCGCAGCCACATCAAACCTAACCATTCCAGTAAGCCACTCACTCGACCGGCCCGAAATATTGCATCCATTCTTGGAAGATACCCGTCGGCATACTCCGCCGACGGATCCTGAACTACATACGACCTGATTCCTGTAAAATCGGGGATATGTAGGCAGCTCAGAAGCCAGGGTGCGGGCTGAACCTCTCCCAAACTGTTTTGCTCGGTCAAAATTGGCCATCATATCTTTACCCGAAAATTCTTTCATCATTCCCGGGTAAAGAGGGGCAGTTGTTGACACCCAATTTTTCCCTATATATTTTTCAATATGCAAAATTCTTTCAAAACAGCATATATATGCATATATAAGTATGTCCAAGCATTTTATTATTTTTTCATAATTTTTAGAGATTTAATTTGATTTTTTTTCCCTTTGTTATCTATAAAATCTCAATAATTACTTCCAAAAGTATCAATTTGGTAATTTATCTATTGTATTCTCATATTTATGCTAAAATATAGCCAAGAAAATTTTTGCGCATTCTTACGAATTTATTTAGTATTTTAAAACTAAATTTCATATAATTGAATTACAAGCCTCTTTTAAGATTTAATTGCATTTATGTTCACAAAATTAGGTCTGGTATTTTTAAATAATTAATTATGTACAATAGACCATTTTAGTGCTTTTAATTTATTTACAGAAATTATTTTATTATTTTTTATAAATCAAATAGGAAAAACTGGCTATTTAAATGCTAGCCCAACTTTATTTCAATTATTGCCTAATTTTGAACCCCAATTTGAACCCCAATTACCCCGACCCAATTGCAATCTAAACCAACCCAAACCTTATTATATTAAACCGCCCCACTTACCCGTTCAATCCAGGCCGTTGATCAAAATGATCAACGACCACCATTACTCCTTTCCTAATTTTACCCAAAGGCCCCCCAAACCCTTTTCATTCTCCCTAATCCGCCGCCTCTGAATTCCCCTCGTCTCCCAAATCCTCTATACACGACCCTCAAACCCGAGTCGCCGCCACCCCACTCCGCCCTAACCTATGGTCTTCCAAGGTCATCGGAGACTTATGCCGGCCTTCCATGGCTCCCTTGTGTTTGTTCTTATGATTTCAAGGCCAGACCATGAAGAACTCTGGTCCAGCCTGTGTTCGATGTTTGTTCATGGATGTTCTCCGGTCATCTCTGACCTTTCTCCGGTCGGCCATGGCTATTTGAGTCAGACTTTTGACTCTCCTGCTTAGATCGATGGTTTTCAAGGCCTTTCTCATCATTTGGGTTCCTTCTGAAACCCTAATCTCTAAGGTTCTTCGATTTCTTTTAAGATCTGCTTCAGATCTATGTTTGTTTTGAATTTCTAAATGTTTTTCTCGAAGCTTCTTTTAAAACTCTGCTTCCAAAACCCTTTACCTTTTCTGATTAGGGTTTTCTTATTAAGTTATTTCGAACCTTTGATTAGGGTTTTCTTATTAAGTTATTTCGAACCTTTTCTCTGATTTTTAAAATGTTCTGCTATGTTTGCTCGTATTGATCCCCTCTCCGAGTTTGCCTGATAAAAACCCTAATGTCTTCTGAGTTTTGCTTAGTCCATTTGTATTTATTTGTTTGATTTAGTTGTTTATTATCTCTAGGCTCGATTGGTATTGAAAACCCCAATTTTTGGGTTTATTCGAGTTTCTGGGATTACTTATTTGATTGATTTAGTTGTTCATCATCTCTAGGCTCGATTGATTTCAAAACCCTAATTTCTTTGGGGTGTATTCGAGTTTCTGAAAATGCTTATGCAATTCATCTGTTTGAAATGCTCGACTTGATTTGAAATTCTTTTGTTTCAGCATCTATTTCTTTATGTGATTCTGGTTTCTTGATATCATTGAAACTCGACTATACTTTTTCAGAAGGGCTTTTTTTTTTCACTTGACCCTTTGTATGCTTCTAATACTCTCTCTTTTCTCTATTACTAAGTCATTGAAGTGGACCTGTGTGACTATCATGTTTCGAAGGTTTCCTAACTTTGTGTTGTTATTGCATGCTGCTTCTCTTTGTCATAGTTTGGTCTTGCATGTCTAATGTTTGTGCACTCTATTTATATGCTGAATTTCCTTCTTGACTGGTCTTCCATCTTAGACTAATTTCAAACCTTTCTTTTGTGAAATTCTGATTTCACTCGTCTATTAAAGTTTAGTTTATTCTTTTCCTTGTCTTGACTTGCTGAATCCCTTCCCAAAATTAGTATATTCCTGTACTTAGACTTGATTATTTACTCAACTGTTTTACTATTTCTTTTATGGCAACTGCCAGTTTACCCACAAATTGATTTCTTTCCTTAATTATGAGCCTGTTAGTATCCGTTAAGCAGTGATTCCCCAATTAAAGTGAATCACTTGTGTGGATTGATTCTGATTATGATTATTTCCATGTGTGTGCCAAAGCTTTACTTATTACCTTATTCTTCACTCGTTTTCAAAACTATAAATACCCTACCCTCTTTTATTTAAACACACGAACAATTTAAGTTCTGAACACACACTTACACTCAAAAACTCTCTCTTGCTTATTGCTACTTGTGCTACTACCTGTTTAGCCAGCTGAAAGCCAAGGCTATACTTTAAAGTCCTGCTTACTTTTCTTTACTGCACTTTGCTTCTTTGACTGGTATGTTCTGATTAATTTTCAGCACCAACAACAACATGTTTCTTTATTGTTTCTTTCATTCCTGTTTGCCTCCTATTTGTATCTATATAAGTTCCATCATTAAGCATGTTGTACTCTGCCTTTTCTGTTCTGAATTAATGGTTTTGTTATTTACTTATCATAGCTTATGGACTTTGAATCCCTATCCCTAATGTGTTTGGTATTTGTGGTTGGTTTGGGGCATGACAGCATCGGAAATTGCTGTTCATAACCCAAACTTGATCCCTTTGGGATCATAACCTCCATGTTTTCTAGTTGTTGTGTGTTCTAGTTGGCTTATAGGCATGCCAGCATCTTTTATTGCTATACATACCTAAAGCTGACCCTTGCCTAAGTACATGGGCTCTTTGAATCCTCAACCCCTGACCCCTCTCTGTATGAAGTTATCAACTCTGTATTTTGCTAATTACTGTTTCCCTATCACCCTTTACCCCTTTTCTTTCCCCCCTCAGTTTTTAAACTCTATTCCTGCACTTCCACTATCCTCTTAGACTTAAGTTCTGCCCCTCTTATGTGAGCCTTGCCTTGGGACCCATGAGCTCCCTCTGAACTTGGACACATAAGGGTTGTCCCTTCCACACCGCACTCATCTCTATTCTGGTTATGTAACTTGGGTGTGAGCACTGCCCGGGGTCCTTTTGAAACCCTTAGTGAACTTTGACACACTCAAGTGTGAAAAGGCTTTGAAGCAATGGCAGTTTAGGGCAATTTATCCCATAGATCAGGGAGGAACCAAGAATCAGGCTTCCTCTGGATGTATCTTTTATGTATTGTTCTGATGTAATTCAGTATTTCTTCCTTGTAATAATTTGTAATAAACAGCGGGGATGGCTAGTGAAAAAAGGGTGGGTAATTATGCATGTCAAGGGTAGAAAATATGCCTATTGGACTACCTTTAATTCTGCATACCCAAACTGCATTTAGATATCATGTCTATAGGACTTGCAATTCTGCATATGTGATTCTGCAATTTAGAAACCATGTTTATAGGACTTGAGATTCTGCATGCTTAATTCTGCACAATAGAAATCATGTCTATAGGATCTGTTGTTATGTTTACTTCTGCATTTTAGATGCCATGTTATTAGGATCTAAATGGTTAAAATAAGATGTTATTAAAATCATTACCCCTTCATAGAAATCATGCCTATAGGGATTCCTAAAGCAAGTAAACAAGATTCTGGTTCGTTTTCTATTCGCGCTCAATGTTAGATATCGTGTCCATAAGGTTTAAAATCAGCAAAAGTAGATACCATCGCCTGAGGAAATTGAAACTAGTCTAATTTTAAAATCAGTCTACTCTGAACCAGTGCTTAAGTAGCTTAATCTCTCCTTGTTAACACGATTTAGCAAGCATGCATATAGGATTGCAAACCATTCGTTTTAAGCTGTGACCATGCTCAGAATTAGTAATAGATGCATGTGCCTAAGGGTTCCCATAAACACTTAGGCAAGCCTTAGGCAGTAATAATAATAAAACTAAACTCGCTTCCGTTATTTGTTTAAGTGCTACAACCAGCAGGCAGGCCTGATTCGTGCATCCTAACTAAGTCATGTAATAGACCAAGCCTGCTATAACAACAATGATCTCTTCCCTCAAGTATTTTTAGGATCAGACCTTACTTGTTTGTTTAAGTCATGCTATTGGATTATTTTGTTTGAGGAGGTATACTTGAGCCTTACGTGTTTATGTGCTTCCCCCTTGAATGTGCAGTCTTTTATATGTTTTATATGTCGCCTTAGATTTTACCTTTGACACTTCAAGTCAGCCTAATATCCCTCCCTTTTAGTATTAGTAGTCCTAAGTACCTCCGAGACTGATAGGAATGGGATGGGTAACAGCATGCAATAGCGATCGAGACTAATCCGCGCTTTAATACCTCAATGGGTGGGAAGGGTAGATATGGATACGACGACCGGTGCGCTAATACCACGTATAGTCCCTCTTTTGAAGAGTGATTACCGGGTATTGCATTGATGTGATCCATATTATGATTAGACCTAGGACCCCATTTCCCTTTCTTTCTTTGTCTTAAAAAATATCTTGATTTCTTTTCAAAAATCAGCCTTTTAATAATTGCACTTCCATACTTTGTTTATTTCCAAGCATTTGTGTATCAAAACCCCCTCTTACTTGAGCCTTATTTGTTTACTTGTTAATTGCACCAAATTCACAAAAAAAGAACTATCTGGTCGGGAACCACACTAGTGGATCCTGAGGGGTGCCTAACACCTTCCCCTTGGGATAATTTCAAAGCCCTTACCCTATCTCTGGTTATCAAAAGCATAGTTGTAGTTGAATCTTGTAAGGTTGCACCATAAATCATTAGGTGGCGACTCTCCAAAAATGCAAAACCCAGTTCCCAAAAGGAATGAGTTGTCCCATACCCAAATGTCATAAACCCGATTCTCCCGCCGCTAGGAGGGAAAAAAGGGGGCGCGACACTCTTTTTGGCCAATAATGAGCAATTAATGAAGAACAATAAATAGAACACAATATATGTAAGTAGTGGAATCAAGAGAATTTGTTAAGTTAGAAAGCAAAGAGAATATTCTTGTATATTCAATGTTGTGTCCCAGATCCTTTACAAAATGACAAGGGTCCCCTTTGTATATGAGGGGGGATCCCAACATAGTAAAGATGCATTTATTACAAAGATAGATGGTTGGTACAGCTATTTAATGCCACGATACGGGCTTGAACTAGGCAAATAGACTAGGTCAGCTTTAGTCACATGCCTTGGGAGTTTCCCACTTTTTCACCATAACTATCGATCTACACTGCCCCGAGGTCGGATGTCGATAACCCCTCGGGTGTTAATCTCGACCATAATCTCGAGCCCATGAGAACGTGCTTATGAAGCATCGTAATGAACAAAAATTGGATCCTCCGATTATACCGTATACAGATAGTCCCCGCGTTTCTTAGAGTTAAACGATAAGAAATGACTTTGATATGCATCTCTTCGAACTTCCCGTGATGGTGTCATACTTATGACGTAAGCCTTCGTGATAACTGAGGCGTCCTGTTGGTTCATCTTTCCAGAATTATTCAATGTACCGCCGATTTATATCCTCTAAAGTGATAATATCGCCGCCGGCCCATTTCCCAAAACGCATTGATTGTGCCTGTCGATACGTCTTTCAAAGACATTGATTGCGCTGTCGGTTACACTGCTACCCTTTTTTTTAAATGGAAGCCTTGTTGAACCAAACTTCATTCAAACGTTCTGCAACAGCCTTTTGCCCCTTTCTTCTCTTCATCCTCATCCGTTGTTAATTTCCCATGTTTAAGGGACATGTCCTTAAGGTCACATAGTAGTTTTCTCATCAATTATGCCATGGCCTTATCCCAGAGTTTTCCTCTACTGAGCGGGATTGTACTGGTTTGTTGTTGTTGCTGTTGTTGTTGGCCCGAGGTAATGAGAGAGAAATCTCAAATTATCTTCGCATTAAAGGATATGCGGACTACGAACTTCTACTCATCTCCCCTAGTGCTCCTTTTGCTTTCCGCGGAGTGAGGTGGTGCCATCTATGTGTTGTTCAGTTGTATTTCATCATATCGTGTTGGTTGTTCTATGTTCAGAGTGGTCTTAGAGAGGAATGGGACACATAGTCTCTTATTCGAAAGCTTAAGTTGGAAAAAAGCCAACCAGATGTTGACTTATGTGTAGAAGGTCTCGGATGTGAATTCTGATGGTTCCGATACCTTCGTTAGGTGATATT
Source organism: Nicotiana attenuata (assembly GCF_001879085.1). Taxonomy (NCBI): domain Eukaryota; kingdom Viridiplantae; phylum Streptophyta; class Magnoliopsida; order Solanales; family Solanaceae; genus Nicotiana; species Nicotiana attenuata. The sequence continues at coordinate 96,687,652 of NC_031994.1, read as the reverse complement.
GGACTTGGGAGCGTATTCAGAATGTAATTTGGAGGTCTGTGGTAGATTTAGTCTTGAACTGGCGAAATTGGAAATTTGGCATTTTCCAGTCGACAGTGGAAATCCTTATATCGGGGTCGAAATGGAATTCCAAAAATTAGAGTAGGTCCGTTGTGTCATTTCTGATGTGTGTGCAAAATTTTAGGTCACTCGGGGTGAGGTTTGATGGGTTTCGGCATCGTTTGTGGAATTCGGAAGTTTGGAAATCCTTAGGCTTAAATCTGAGGGTGATTTGGTATTTTGATGTTCTTTTTAGTGTTGCGAAGGTCGAATAAATTTGAATGGTGTTATGTGACTTGTTGGCATGTTTGGGTGAGGTCCTGAGGGCCTCGGGATTAATTTGGGTTGTTGACGGAAGATTAGAATTGAGTTGATGCTACTGCATTTGCAGCTTCTGTCATTTCCGCACCTTCGGATTGGGGACCACAGGTGCGAGGTCACAGATTCAATAAGGAGATCGCAGATGCGGAGTTTTGGCCATCAGGAGAAGAACCGCAAATTCAGTCAGTTGGACGCATATGCGGCACCGCCGATGCGGTGAATGTGGCACAGATGCGGTCTTGGTCGTTTAAATGGATACCGCAGGTGTGGCTGGTTTGACCGCAGAAGCGCAAGTGCTGGGCAAAAAAGTATATAAGTTCCCCTTGCGAATTTCAGTCCATCTTCCACTATTTTTGGACGATTTTAGTGCGCCAAGCAGTGATTTCAATAGGGAGTCGAGAGGTTTCAGTAAGGTAAGCTACTTGGGCTTTATATTTTGTGTTTGTGATGATTTTTCACTATCTAATCATGAAATTAGTGGGGAATTTGGGGTGATGTTGAAGGTTAGGGCTTGAGTTTTGGAGAGCTTTGATTGGAGATTTGAGGGGCCATTTGAGGTCTGATTTTGATGGTTTTGATATTCATAGACTCAGGAGTAAGAGGAGTTATTAGTTTTGAAATTTTTATTGGATTCCGAGACATGGGCCCGAGGGTCGGGTTTGAGTCAAATTTAGGATTTTGGTCTAATTTGATTAATTTTGTGTGGAATTTATTCCTTTAGCGTATATTGATGATAATATATTGAGTTTGGTTAGATTGGTAGCATTTAGAGGCCGAGTCGAGAGGTAAGGGCACCGCGGGTTAGAGTTTTGTCCGGTTTGAGGTAATTAATGAGTCTAAATCTTGTCCTGAGGGTATGAACCCCCGGATTACACATTGTTTCACTACCTTAAGGAGACGTACACACCAGATGACGAGCGCGAGGGCATGCGCTGTTGGGGACCGTCACTTAGTCCGTCCCGTAGCAACTATTAAGTTGCGTATTTGACTGGAAACTATTGGATACTTATGTATTTTAGAAATTATAACTATGTTGTGGGCTGATTGCCATATTTGGGCCTGGTGCCAAGCTGTTTGGACCCTTAGGGGATTTTTACTACTATTCCTCAGTGTTTTGATTTAATATATATAATCAGTCATGCTATGTTTTACTGATTTCAAAACTCAATATTATTTACTCCGTTGAGGTATAAAAATGATATTTTGGGCTGAGCACCTTGTTTTACTGTTAGCCCGAGTGGCTTGAGAGGTTTCTGACTAAGTGAGGCCAAAGGCCCGTGTTGTGAGAATATCATGGGATTGGGCTGCGCGCCACAGCATGTTGTACTTATTTGTGATATAGGAGAGGCCGAGGGCCTGATTTATTATGCCACGAGATGGCTTGTTAAAGCGTCTGGGCTGTAAGAGCCCCTCCGGAGTCTATATACCCCCAGTGAGTGTGGGTACCCTGAATGAGTGCTATGATGTTACCCGAGGGGATGTTCTTGATTCATGTTGTACCCGAGCGATTGTGAGGTTTCCCTCACGGGTGGTTCAGAGAGATGTTATGCCCGAGGGGCGGTTTATGACACACGCTATTCATGATTTTCATCATTTTTACTCTAAACTTCATTGAACTTTTGTTGGAACTGTTAGAAAGACATTTTTCAAAGGTTTTTACTAAAATTGGATTTTTAACGAGATGATTTGATTTATGCATTGTTTCGAAAACATACTGTACATACTGTGGTGTTATGACGTGGATTTATGTTTTTCTTACTGCTCAGTCTTTATTTACTTTTATCACTTATTGAGTTGGCGTACTCACATTACTCCCTGCACCTTGTTTGCAGATCCAAGACTTGCAGGTCGTGATAGCGAGCGCTGATCCTTCATCCGTCGCGGATATCCGGAGTCGGCAAGGTAGCTGCATGGTGATCGCAACCTTGGTCTTCTCCCTCTTATCTTCCTTAGACTATATTAGTATTTTCAAGATTGTGATAGTCTTAGTTGTATTTAGGCAGTCCTTAGAAAATGCTCGTGACTTGTGACACCCCGATGTTGGGCTCATGTTTCTTCCGCACTTGTGATTTAGACTCAAGTTATGAAATTTTTATGAATTACTAGCTTCAAACATCCTTATGATGAAATATTGGTTTGATTTGGGATTGTGTCAGCTGGCCTAATTTCATGATAGGCTCCATCATGACCGAGTTTGTTTTGGGATCGTAACAAGTTGGTATTAGAGCCCAGGTTACATAGGTATCGCGAGTCATGAGTAGGTTTATTAGAGTCTCTTGGATCGGTACAGAGACGGCTGTACTTATCTAGGAGATGCTGCAGCACCTTTAGGAAAAACTTCACATTCTTGAAATCTTGTCGTGCAAATCTGTTGATTCTAGTTACTAAACTTCTGTTATTCTATTCTCTCACAGATGGTGAGGACACGTGCTAGCGACCACCAGTACCACCAGTTGGGGACACTATAGGCCAAGGTTGCGGTCGAGGCCGTGGTATGGGCAGAGGTGTAGCTCGCAGAGCAGCTAGGGCAACACCTGTAGATCCACCAGTCGCCCCAGTTCATGATCAGGTCCCATTTGTGGACGCTTCAGCAGGATCAGCTCAGGCATCGACTGTACCTATTGTTATCCCAGGCCTTCAGGAGGCCCTAGCCCAGATTCTATCACTATGCACTGGCCTGGCTCAGGCAGCCTCAGCTACTACAGCCGTAGCTACTTCTCAGACCGGGGGAGGCACTCAGACTCCTGCCGCTCGCACACCTGAGCAGGTTATACAGGGACTTCAGACACCGGGGGCACCTCCAGCCCAGCCGGTTGCAGCTGCTCAGGACTATGTAGATCCTGTTATTCCAGAGGACAAGCAGGGCATATTGGAGAGGTTTGGTAGGCTCCAGCCTCCGTCATTCAGTGGTGTTGAGGGTGAGGATGCACAGGGTTTCTTAGATAAGTGTTAGAGGATGCTTCGGATCGCAGGTATTCTGGAGACCTGTGGGGTCTCATTCACTACTTTCCAGTTCTTCGGGGCTGCACTTAGTTGGTGGGAGGCTTATGAGAGGTGTACGCCGGTTGGCGTAGCGCCACTTTCTTTGCAGCAGTTCTCCGTTCTCTTTCTGGAGAAGTTTGTACCTGAGTCTTGCTGAGAGGAGCTGCGCAGGTAGTTCGAGCAGCTTTATCAGGGTGATAGGTCTATTACACAATATGAGATGCGGTTCTCAAAGTTGGCTCGTCATGTGGTCTGGTGGGTTCCCACATACTGAGAGAGTATCATGAGGTTTATAGTTGGCCTCCGTTTTCAGCTTTGGTTGCTTATAACAAGAGAGAGAGTATCTGGTGCTACTTTTGATGAGGTTGTTGACATGGATCAACAGATTGAGATGGTGCGTGGTCAGGAGAGGGTTGAGAGGGAGACCAAGAGTCCTCGTGGTCAGGGTGGACTTAGTGGTGCTCTTCATGGGGGTCAGTTTCAGCACGGCAGAGGCCATCCATTCAGGCATGCTCAGTCAGCTCACCCAGTTTATCATAGGGTATCATCAGGCTATGGTTCTCACGGATCTCATTACGTCCATTCATCACTTAGTGCCCTTCCAGTCCAGAGTTCATCCCGTGCTCTATCAGTTCAGGGCTCTTCCATGCCAGGTTCTTCTGCTAGTCATTTCGGTCTTAGGGGTTCCCTTTAGTCCCAATCTCCAGCACCAGGGGTTGGTTATGAGTGCAGAGAGTTAGGGCATATGTGAAGGCAGTGTCCTCGTCGTCATGGGGGTCTGCCTCAGTAGAGGAGTCATCCATCGACTTCAGCACCAGTTACTTCACCACCCACCTAGTCAGATAGGGTCAGCTACAGGTCGCTCTATAGGGAGAGGTCGATCAGGTGGTGGTCAGGCCCATTTCTATGCCAGACCAAATGCCATTGCTTCAGATGTTGTGATTATAGGTATTATCTCAGTCTGCCACGGAGATGCCTTTGTGTTATTTGATCCTGGTTCCGCTTTTTCATATGTGTCATCATATTTTGTTCGTTATTTAGATTCGCCCCCTAAGTCTCTTGTTTCATCTGTTCGTGTATCGATTGCAATAGGCGATACTATTATTGTGGACCGTGTATGTCGGTCGTGTGTGGTGACTATTGGGGTTTTGGAGACCCAGGTGGACCTTCTATTGCTTTGTATGGTGGATTTTGATGTTATATTGGGCATGTATTGGTTATCTCCGTGTCGTGCTATTTTGGTATGTCATGCTAAGACAGTGACATTGCCCATGCCGGGTGTGTCAAGGATTGAGTGGCGAGGTTCGACGGATTATGTTCCCAGTAGGGTGGTTTAATTTTTGAAAGCCCAGTGGATGGTTGGGAAGGTTTGTCTTTCTTACTTGGCCTTCGTGAGGGATATCAGTGCAGTGACTCTACCACTGATTCAGTCCCAGTAGTTAGGGATTTTCCAGATGTTTTCCTGCAGACCTGCCAAGCATGCCACCGGACATGTATATTGATTTTGATATTGATTTGGTGCCGGACACTCAGCCCATTTCTATTCCATCGTATCGTACGGCACCGGCGGAGTTGAAGGAGTTGAAGGAGCAGCTTCATGAACTCCTTGATAAGGGGATTTATTCAGCCTAGTGTGTTTCCTTGGGGTGGGCCAGTTCTATTTGTGAAGAAGAAGGGTGGCACGACGAGGATGAGCATTGATTATGGGCATTTGAACAAAGTCACAATCAAGAACAAATATCATTTGCCTCGTATCGATGATTTATTTGACCAGCTTCAGGGAGCGAGGGTGTTCTCCAAGATTGATCTCAGGTTGGGGTATCACCAGTTGATGATCAGGGACTCAGATATTCTTAAGACAGCTTTCAAGACCCGATATGGTTATTATGAGTTCCTTCTGAGCTGACCAATGCCCCAGCAATGTTCAAGCATTTGATGAACAACGTGTTTTGGCCCTATCTCGACTTGTCTGTTATTGTATTCATTGATGATATTCTGGTATACTCGCGTAGTAAGGAGGAGCACGCTGAGCATTTGAGATTTGTGTTGTAGCGGTTGAGGGAGGAGATGCTTTATGCAAAGTTCTCCATGTCTGAGTTTTGGCTCAGTTTAGTGGCTTTCTTGGGGCACGTGGTGTCCGGTGAGGGTATTCAGGTTGATCTAAACAAGATAGAAGCGATTCAAAGTTGGCCCAGACCATCCTCAACCACAGAGATTCGCAAATTTCTTGGGTTGGGGGGTTATTACCGTCGGTTCGTTCAGGGATTTTCATCTACTGCATCACCCTTGACCAAATTGACTCAAAAGGGTGCTACTTTTAGGTGGTCGGATGACTGTGAGGAGAGCTTTCAGAAGTTCAAGACTGCCTTGACCACAGCTCCAGTGTTAGTTTTGCCATTAACTTCAGGTTCTTATACAGTATATTGTGATGCTTTTAGAGTTAGTATTGGGTGTGTGTTGATGCTGGAGGGTAAAGTGATCGCTTATGATTCTCGTCAGTCAAAGCCCCATGAGAAAAACTACCCTATTCACGATTTGGAGTTGGCTGCCATTGTTCACGTGTTGAAGATTTTGTGGCACTATCTCTATGTCGTGTGTTGTGAGGTGTTTACTGATCATCGTAGCCTCCAGCACTTGTTCAAGCAGAAGGATCTCAATTTGAGGTAGCGAAGATGGTTGGAGCTGCTAAAGGACTATGATATTACTATCTTGTACTATCCTGGGAAGGCCAATGTAGTGGTCGATGCCTTGAGTAGGTAGGCGGTCAGTATGGGCAGTTTGGCATATATTAATGTTGGGGAGAGACCTCTTGCAGTTGATGTTCAGGCCTTCGCCAATCGGTTGTGAGGTTGCATATTTCGGAGCCCAGCCGGGTCTTAGCTTGTGTGGTTTCTCGGCCTTCCTTGTTTGATCGCATCAGAGAGCGCCAGTATGATGATCCTCATTTGCTTGTCCTCAAGGACAGAGTTCAGCACGACGATGATAGAGATGTGACTAGTCAATGATGCAGTATTGAGGATGCAGTGCCGGATTTGTGTGCCCAATGTAGATGGGCTTCGGGAGTTGATTCTAGAGGAGGCCCATAGCTCGCGGTATTCTATCCATCCGGGTGCCGAAAAGATGAATCAGGATTTGAGATAGTACTACTGGTGGAGATGAATGAGAATGATATAATGGGATTTGTAGCTCGGTGTCCCAATTGTCAGCAGGTGAAATATGAGCATCAGTGACCGGGTGGCTTGCTTCAGTAGATGGATATTCCAAAGTGGAAGTGGATGCGGATCACCATGGATTTCGTAGTTGGACTCCCACGGACTTTGAGGAAGTTCGATGCTATCTGGGTGATCATAGATCGACTGACCAAGTCCGCGCGCTTCATTCCTGTGTGTACTACCTATTCTTCAGAGCGGTTAGCTGAGATTTATATCCGAGAGATTGTTCGCCTGCATGTTATCCCAGTTTCCATCAATTCAGATAGAGGTACTCAGTTTACTTTGTAGTTTTGGAGAGCCGTGCAGCGAGAGTTGGGTACTCAGGTTGAGTTGAGCACAGCTTTTCACCCTCAAACGGACGGACAGTCGAGCGCACTATTCAGATGTTGGAGGACATGTTGCGCGCTTGTGTCATTGATTTTGGGGGTTCATAGGACCAGTTTCTACCGCTCGTGGAGTTTGCATATAACAACAGTTATGAGTCGAGTATTCAGATGACTCCATATGAGGATTTATATGGGAGACGGTGTAGATCTCCAGTAGGTTGGTTTGAGCCGGGTGAGGCTAGGCTTTTTGGTACAGACTTGGTACAGGATACTTTGGACAAGGTGAAAGTGATTCAGGAGCGACTTGGTACAGCGCGGACGAGACAAAAGAGTTATGCTGACAGGAAGGTTCGTGATGTGTTACATGGTTGGGGAGAAGCTTCTACTGAAGGTTTCACCCATGAAGGGTGTTATGAGATTTGGAAATAAGGGTAAATTGAGTCCTCGGTTGAATGGGCCTTTTGAGGTGCTTCGGAGGATTGGAGTGATGGCTTATGAGCTTGTCCTGCCACCTAGCTTGTTGAGTTTTGATGACGTCCAAATCCACTACTAAAAAGTAAATGGACACGGTCGCATGCAATATAATATACCCAACTATGAGTCGGGGTCGAATCCCACAGAGAATAATATGTAGGCGATTAGGAATGTAAGAGAATTATCACTTGTTATGCAACGCCAAACACTTAGAATTGATTTGAGAAAATATCTATAACTAAAAGCGAATAACGATCCAATGTATTTCATGATTTAACAAATATGAGCGAGTAGATGTTAATTAGCCACGGAAAATAACACTTAATTAGCTTCTTCCAAACACTAACAAGACTTCCTAATTGAATTATCCCTATAACAATTAAGAGATTAGGCACACCCCGATATGGCTACAAGTAGTTCAATCCTATCCCTAGGTAAAATCTATAAAATGAGGGTTAAAGCCTCAAGTTCTTGTTAATTAATCTTTCCCAACCCCAAATTATCTTTTCCAAAATTAATTCAGTGTTAATGGGCGAGTCCTAGGGTTAGCTAATCCCTTTGGAAACAATAAAGAACAAGAATAATTAAAGAAACAATAACTCACTTCATACAAGGATAAAAATCATTCAATACATAAGCACGACAAGGTATTTAATCCATATTTTAAATATCAATATTCCCATAAACAAGATTCAAGTGTTGGAAATAAATACTACACACTTAAATATTCAATATAGAGCAAGGAGATGAAGAAATAGACATAAATGGGTAAGAAATCCTTAACCACAAGCTTGAAATCTTCAAAACCCAAGTGTGTGTGTAAACCCTAGCTTTCACCTTGTTCTCTCTAGTGTGTGGAACTAAAAATAAGCCAAAGATATGCCAAAGATGAGCTAAGTCGGGTATTAGATGGTTAGGAGCCAAAAAATGTGAAATTCCAAAATTGCCCAGGTCTGCTGCTCGATATTAGCATTTGCGAACATAAGTTCGCAATTGCGAACTATGCCTCTGCTGCTCCACTTCGCATTTGCGATAGATGCTTCGCGTTTGCGAAGGTTGACTGCTAGGGTTGACTTCACATTTGCGAAGTCTTCTTCGCATTTGTGAAGACTGCCTAAATGGTCTTCCATCGCAATTCCCATGCATTCCTCGCAATTACCATGACTGCAGGTTTCGCAATTCCCAGGATTTGTCACAAATGCGACAACTGAGGGCATTGCCCAGATTTTCTTTCTTTTAGCTTCTTTTTGACTCGTTTCACTTGGTTTCTTCGACATCACTTCTACATCACATAGAACCTGTAATATAGAAGTAAATGGCATTAAACACGTGATTTTCTCACTCAAACATAGCAAAAATATAGGCTTAAAGACAAGATAAATTGGTAAAATACCAACTTATCAAATCCCCAACCATAAACTATTGCTTGTCTTCAAGCAATGAAAGCGACAAAATCTCCTCCCAAGTATTTAACTCAACGTTTCATCCTTATCATGCCAAGCCAAAAAGATCTACTATAATCAAAAATGCATGACTCCGATTGGTATCAACAATTAAACCAATGCATATGAATTTCCGAATACATTTTATGAACTTCATTACATTTCAAGTGCTCAAGCACTATGCAAATCAAAGTAGCAAATCAAGTCATGACACTAAAGCTTCAAAATTTGCCTCTCTATCACAATTATCTCTCTTTTTTCATTCCTTCCAATTGAAAATGGGATTAAATTCACAACTCAAATCTCATGTGCTCTCATATTTAAGAGAGAATCCCACACTCATAAAGCTTAATTCAAAACAAAAATCGAATATCAAATGGAAACAATTTACTCTCTCTCACAAAGATGTTACAACTGCATACAAAAATCCATAGGCTTGCCCTTCATGTATTTCTCCACTAATGTAGACAACTTGGTTAAAAATCAATTAGGACTTAAAGGGTTGTAGTTTAGGCTTTTGGTTAAGGTAGGGCACAATTTTGGTTAGAGTGACTCAAAACCTCCCCAAGCACTACAAAATTTACAATCAAAGTCCACTTCCTTCAAAAACATTCTCCATCCTTTCTTCACTTTTCATTCCACACCTAATCTTCCCTTTATTCACAACTTGTTATCATTTTATTCTATATTTTTTTTGTTTTCTACCTTCCACCTTTTAAACAACTTCCATATCACAAATTCTTCAACCTTCACCCCCAAAGTTAGGCTTTTAGCCTGTGTTTACACTTTCAAAGTACTTAGGGAGGTAGGGTGCCAAAAGCTAGATCAGTAAAGAACAAAGGAATAAAGCTTGTAACATGGTTGCCAAAGAACAAGGTTAAAGGCTCAAAATGGTTAGACTAGGGAAAATATTCAAGGGTAGTAAATTTAAGGCACAATGGCGGTCAAAAGAAGGCCTAATATCATTTTTTCAAACCAAGTTAGTCTGTAAATTCGCCTTGAAGCACATTCCGGGAAAGTTCTAGACTACATGTAATGCAAAAGAACTCACAATAAATCTCACCACACATGGCACATGAACACTCAAGTGGAATACAAATCCAAAATCCAATTGAAACCAATGACTCAAAGAGGTTACATATAGCATAAGAAGCTGTTTAGTGAATCAAAGAGCCAAAATTTTAGTATAAAAGTCATAACATCTTTACTTCAATTATTTTTCTTTTTCAACTACAGAAAATTCATATGCCGAGGTTTAAATCATGTTGGTACCAAGCAAGCCACAACCTCGTTAATTGGCATAAACCCTAACTCAAACAATTTATTCTTCCTAAATTAACATAGATATATCTAAACTACAAGACTAATTCCCTTAAGAAAGTTTTCTATCTATCCATCATCGGGAAAAGTCGACAAAAATTTTCTACAATTACACAGTTCAAGAAGAAAATTCGCATCCTTCCAAAAAGAACCGTGGTACAAAGAAAATCAAGGATATTGCCACTAACATAAAACATACTATATTAAACAAATTTAGAAGCTAGTAACCAAAATCAAGAAGCTAATAAACACAATAATATCACACATCGCATGAAAATACAATAACAAAAAAATGAAACAACCAAAGTACCAATCTCCACAGTTATCCACATTTATACAAGAATAACAGTTATATAAGAAGCCACCCCCCAACTAAAGATCATGCATTGTCCCCAATGCAACTAATCATGATAAAGTAAAATGGTGGAAAGTGCTCCCTGAATACTGCATCAGGTGCTCTCCTCGCTGTCTGACTAAGAGGACTCTTCCTCTCCTTCTTCCTCGGACCAATGAATAGGAAAATCATCATCCTCTGTCGGCCTGGTCGATGGCATTGAGTCTTGAGGCTTTAGGACTTTCCACAACCCCTTTACACCCTTCCACATGCGGGTAAAGAATTTGTCTCTTTTCTTCTCTCTTTTCTTCATCTAGGTGTGTGCCTTTTCTAGAGTGCCATAAGAAGCACTTAACTCACCATGTGCCTTGGCCAGCTCAGTGTATGCCTTCTCCAGCGTCTTGAGGTGATCCCCCTGCTTCCTCTGATCATCAAGGTACTTTTGAAACTCTTTCTTGGAAATGTATGCGGGTCCCTGAGATGTTTCCTCACGTCCCTATGGAAGGCCAGCTACTAGCTCGCGGATTACCCGCATCTCCTCACTAAGCACAGCAAATGGTCCTCCTGCGGAAGAGGATGGCTGACTACTTTGATCAACCTGAGAAGAAGGCACCAGCTTTCTCTTTTTGCTCTTCACAGCTCCGCCCTCTCCTCTTTTCTTCAACGGGTTTAGAGCCTTTCCCGGCTCTGTCCAGTTGTCTCCGGAGCTTCTTCCACACCAGCAAGTTGGCACAGCTCAGTGATAAGTGAGGGGAATATCAATGATGCACTATTCTAGATCACATACTTCCTCAATTCATTGATGAAGATTTCACCAAAATTCAGCTGAATACCATCAAGGATGCAGGCTATAATTTGAGCTCTTGTAACCGGTACATTCCATATGTTTGATACATGCGAGATACGACTGCATATGATGGCCAACCATATCTTTGCTTCGGTAGTGAACTCTTTTGATGTGATCCCTCTCTTCTCAGCTGCCCATGGAACATCTGTACTCGGGCCTAAGATGGACACCAACCACTCCCCCGAGGCACAGTCTTTTGCACGGAATGGGGCCATGTCGTGGTCTGGCAGATGATACAATTGATTCAAAGCTTCAGCCCCAAAGTGCACAATTTTGCCGCGATTCTCATCTTGGGCTTCCTTAGCCTGATAGCTGAGAGGTTGGCATACAACTCCCTCACCCATTGCTTATTGGATTTGCAAGGTTGAGGGGCAAAACAGTTCAATCCCATGGCCATTAGCCTTTGATAGAAATCGGGAAGACGGTCCTGGACGTTGTCCAGCAGTATACCACTTCCGGGAGCACCTTTTTTGATATCAGGTCAGCAAAGTACCGTTCTTGGCATTCCAATGACAAGAATCAATGTTGGTCATAGTTCTGCTCAGCTTCCAAGGGGTCGTCACTTGCGGATCCTTCAGAGTTAGAGCTCATTTTCCAATTATAGTACCTGTCAACAAATGATAAGAGTGAAAACATGGTATGGCTATGAAGAATAGTGAAAAATGAATCAAATATGCCAAAGGAATGATCGGACTGTCGAAACTCAGCCTTGGAAAAAATATTAGGATTTTGAGATTTTGAATTGTCTACTCTCTAATGTCGCAATTCCCAAAATGACTTCGCAATTGCGAAGTTAGCAGAACTGCCCAGTTAAGGGAATTGCGAATAAATCTTCGCAATTGCGAACGACTCAGAGGTGCCCAGTTATGGTAATTGCGAAGACATCTTCGCAATTGTGAAGGTCTGAGATTCAGGGAATCTTCGCAATTGCGATGGAATTTTCGCAAATGCGAAGTCGCAAATGCGAAGAGGCCATCGCAATTGCGATCCTTCGTCCCCAGCCAAGATTTTTCACAGACATCAGTACCCATCCCCAAAATTTTTTACCAAAGGCAAACTTATGAGAGCCCAAGAAATTTTCAAACACATATTCATGCAATAGACTTCATAGATGACCAGAAATTGCAAACTATTTTCGCAGAGTGGTTTGTTTAATTGTCTGGAGAGTCTTGAATCCATAATTAGGTGTCTCTTTACTTTAAGGCCCATCCTTGTCGAATTTGCATGTGCAGGCGCTTTTGGCCACATCGGCCGTTCGTGCAAAATGGGACCAATTTCGCAAAAGTGGTTCAGTGACCCATGTCTTAGAGTTCTAAGTCCACAACAAGATGTTATGTCCGTTTAAGGTCTATTGTGTTGAATTTGCATGCTTAGCCATTTTTGCAACATGCTATTTCTACAAGTAATTTTCTATGTCTTAAAGGTCACTTTTATTGAGTTTGCACTTTTAGCCACCTTTGGCCACATAAGCCATTTTGAAAAAATAGCCTCAATCATATCTTGCATGTGTCCAGTAGGGAGTTTTATTGTCTCACATAGTGTTGGATTCAATTTTCTCATACAGGTGCGGATTTACTTACCGGAGTTTCAGCATGACCGACACCCCAGGACCATTTGGTCAGGACCGTTGCATCCAAGAGTTGCTTAAGGAGATTTTTTATGTTTTGAGTCTGTTTCTTTTTATGTTGTCTTGTACTTAGAGTCATGTCCTGTAGTAATGATTATTTTAGTCGGTGACGGAGTATGTCGAGTTGAGTCTCTCGTTATCATATTTCCTGTTTTGTATTTGAAAAAAAAAGAAGTTGTAATAAATAATCCAAAAAGATTTTTTTTGTTTAATTTATTCATTACTTTTCCCGAACTACGCAAAGATCTAATTCATGCGGCATCATGATACGTAGGCAACCTACATAGGATTTGATCGAATCATTTTTTAAAATTAAAAAAAAAAAGAAAAAAAGAAGAAGATGAAATTGTGGGATGTGAGAAATGAGAGGAAAGAAAAGAGTGATAATTAGAAGAAAAAGAGGAAGGAAAATGAGCAAGCCAAGAAGTACTAGAAAAGAAAGAAAAGAGAAGATGGAAATGAACAAAACTGGGATGATGCCAAGTTGACATTGTGACCCTCGAAGTCATTCTAGAACCGTTAATTGTTGCTAGGTGCATTGCACGCAATGTTATATTTTTAGCTGTTAAATGCCCTAATGCTAACAGAATGACCCCATTTTGTTCCTTTTGTTATCTTCATTGAGCAGAAGGGTGGTTGGTTTGTGGTTCTTAAGGTAACTCATCCTTACAACACACTAACCAACTTATACTACTAATTATTCGACATTTTGTTGATTCACATATTTAAAGACGTAAAATATCCCATTGACAGAAACCTTATTTACAGAGAAAAGAATGTGAAACAAATGACATTTGGCATTAATTCTTGTAATTTATTAAATCCTAATCGATTTTTGAATATTGTCGATATTTAACCTTGGTTATACTTTGCGTGCAAATATACAACTACTGTTAACAAACTTATGAAATACACATAAGTCATAACTCTAACGGAACCTCCATCATCACCAACAACCGCCTCTCCAATGTTCTTCTCCATAAACCAATAACTTCCTTCTTCACCTCAGTTTCATATTTCAATTCATATATTTAGCTAGAAAATACTGATTGTCAATTCAGTCCAAATAAGAAGCTAAACTCTTAATAGAAAGTTAAAATTTTCAAAACTTTTTACACCAAAATGTAAAAGATCACTGAAGACCACCAAATTCGCAAAACACCCATAAAAAATTATGCAAGATAAGCAAAATGGAACATTAATGAACATCAAAGAATGTTAATTTTTTGTCGTCTTCAAGAGAGAAATGAGATTGAAGGAATTTATAGTGAATACGATATTGTTCACTGTTAGTAACTAAATACTTCTAGTGCTACAAATTTGTACAATTTAATTGCTCCAAAGTATCTAAATCAGCAAAAATTTGATTTTCGTTTGATTCAAATCCAGTGTTTAGTTAATAGCGTACAACATCAGAGGATATTTTGAATTTGAGAAGAGCCTCCAAAGGAAGGTTGTTGGCAGTACGGATCTCGAAATTTATGAAGAGGGTGGTCGAGTTTCTCTCTATAAAGGTCTAACTGTGTTTACATTAGGCAGTGAGGGCGCAGTAGTGGTGGTGGTTATGGTGAAAAGGAAGCAGTGATTTTTACCCTTTTTTTTGAAGATTAAGTTAATGCTTAACAATCTAAAATGATGGAGGCTTGGAGGTGAAGATAATGGTGGTTCATCATTTTAGGTGGTCAAAAGGTAGAGAAATCGGTAGTTAACGGAGAATAAGATTGGAATGGTTGCAGTTGGTGATGATGGAGGTTTCTTTAGGGTTAGGGGTATTTGTGATAAGTTTATTAACGACTAGGGCATATTTGTACAACCGAGGTTAAATATGGGGTTTTAGGCCTTCGTGGCTTTTTACAATGTTGAATTTAAGATAATTGTTATAAATAGAATTGTATTTATGGTGAATGTCTATATTTAGAGAGATTCTAGGGTTTATTACTTGGTGGCTAAGACACTCTCTCCCTATAAATAGAGAGTTCTATTCCATTATAATTCATCCAATATTAATAAGAATTCTTTCTCTCTACTTTTCTCTGCATTACTCTTGTTCTTCATTTATTGTTTTGTAATACGTTATCAGCACGAGACTCTAACCAATTGAGTAGAAGCTTTGGGATTGAGCATAATGATTGTCAATTGTTCCATAAACTTCCTTCATGATTAAATTCTGAATTTAAGGTAAGTATCTTACTTTATTTTTCTCTTTTAGATTCTTCACATTCTATAATTTGATTTTAAATACAAGCACAGACAATAAATTATGATTGTAACTCTAATGGAGTTTGAAAGAAACTATAACCACCCAAAGTGGTTATGTCTTGCCATGATCAAATTCATGTATGATTATGGGCACAAAAAGTGAAAACCGTCCCATTGAATTTGCTCCATTCTCATTCCCTTAAGAGAATGTGACAGCAATACGTGATAAGTCTGAAAGAAGACAAAATTATTACCGTGAAGGTATCAATGGATGTGGACGTGGCAATAGACGAAATTATAATCGTCATCATTGTGATAATGAGAATAATAAGGATTCTCAAAATAATCCTTCACTCTGTTAAAGTAATATTTGTCATCGATTTGACATGAGATTACATAGCGCACATATAAATAATTATGGTCCATTCATGATATGAATGTGACAACATGTGATTTATGAATACATATTCATTCTTGGAGGAATATGAACGTGCTAGTGGTAGTGAATATACCACACTCGCCTCTAAAAGGAAGTTTGAGCGGAAATAAGAAAATAATGTCATTATTATGGCATAAATGGTCATTGGTCACGTACTTATTGTACGCCAAAATATTTCGGTATTGTGATTATTAAAAGACAATGGTAATGCAAGAAGCATATCTTGCACATAATTTTGACCATAACCATAATGGTATAACTTTCTCTTTAAAAGAGATATTCACCATATGGATGTTGATGAATACGTGGTACTACAAAATTAATTGAGAACTCTGCAAGAGCCAATTATACTATTTTGGAGAAACACAATTGATTACCAATAAGGTATTGTGTTGTAGTAAGTCTCAAAGAAACTTATTCAGTTTCTAAAGTATACGCGAAAGCGGTTGATTATATTGAGACTATAAATAAAGGAAAGATTTAATATCTTCCATTTCTACAACTTGTAGCGGGGTAATATGTATGTAAAAAGCTACCCGCTTTGTTCTCCAATTTGTACTACACAAACAAAAGAATTCCACAATAAAGAGAAGTTTATTGATATAAAAACTCATATTATAATAAACTTGGAGTTCTTTGATAATTGCACATGTCATGTGTAAACCTGAAGTTTATCAATACTGATAATTTATCTAGTTGGCATAATAGATTTAGCCATATCAATTTATGTATGGTGTGCAAAAATAAAAGAGAATTCACATGGGTAAATATTAAAGAACTAGAAAGTTCTTTACGAATTCTCTTATGTTGCATGTTCTCATTAATTAATATACCAACTAAAATTGGGAGTGAATCCCATGAATGCTGGAAATATCAAAGGTGAATATGGGCCCATTCACCTGCCATGTATACCACGTAAGATGCATCTATGAGATGGTTACATGTGCGACTATTATTAACCCGCAACATGGTGTTTGCGAGGTAACTTGCTCAATAATTTGATTTAAAGCATAATTTTCAGATTTTCTATTCAAGAAGTTCATCTTGATAAGTTGATCTACATCATAGTTGGTTTAGAAAAATAATTTATTAAGTGCCTCCAATTAATAGCTAAATTGTTGATGATGTGAACAAAGTTATCTATATCAGATTGGTATAGGTTATATACGAAAGTATATTACATTCTCCCCTCACCAAGTGGTTCTGGATTAGGAACCAAATAATTCCATCTTATTATTATTATTGATGTGCAGTGTGTATTTTGATTAACACTATAATGCACAAAGATGGGTTCCCAAAATTGAGGAAGAAAGTTAGTTTTTCTAACATGAGGGGGAGACATGATAAACAATTGAGAAAAAGTTACGTGGAATGAATTATAATATGAACTTGAAGTTCATAAAAAGATAATTCATTGGCAATATATTGCAAAGCATGCCAGACGCATTTGCGGACCCAAAGAAAGTAACTATATTCTCATTGCAAATGCTCCTATTAAGTCCTAGAAGGACAAAGTCTATGGTAAGCTTAAAGCATATAGTCAAATCGATTTCAAATAAACTTCTTGATAAAGAAGATGAGCAAATGATCAAAATGATCATAATAAAGGAGGCAAGTGATCTAGAAGATCACATGACATAACACTTCATAAAATCTCAAGAGAGATTCAGGTACCTGAATATATGAATGAAGAGGTCTCTATGTTATGTCTATATGAAAATAAGGAGGTTGGAACCGATATAAAATGTTTGTCGACGACATCGATAATAGCGCTAAATATATATGAGGATCTTAAGTCTGGAGAAACAATTTCGAGTAGAATTGGTTTCATATGAAAGACAAGTATTTGGACCTGCAGTTCAAACACTTGAAAGTATAAAGCCAATGGTATGTGCAATCAGTTTTTGTTATCTTATATGTCTAGCATGACATGAAAACTTGATATGCATCTAAAGTCTATTTAAATGGCTTATACGACTTAACTTATATGACGATCCATGAAGGATTTAAATTGCTTGAAGCATATAGAATTCTTGATCTTGAAGTACCACATCGTCAGTGCAATCTGAGCACATATGTATCTTGCTATAATTAATGCATGATAATATGATAGCCAGAGTTTTGTCACGACCCAATTTCCAAACCCGGTCGTGATGGCGCCTCTCGTGAAGACAAGGCCAGCCAACTAACCCAATTCGTCTCTTTAACAATTATTAAACATAAATGAATGGATAAATACGACTAAATGGCATTTATAACAGATAATTTACTACCCTACACAGCCCGACCGGGGTGTCACAAGTCACGAGCATCTAAAGAAATCTGAACACAACTACAAGGCCAATAATATACAAAATAAAAATTTAGAGTCAAAAGACAAAGTCCGGTGCCGCGAACGCCGGCGGTCACCTTGCTCAGCTATGATAGCAAATCCTCAACCAGCTCAAACCCGCTACCGGGTAACCAATACCTGCATCTGCACGCGAGACGCAGGGAGTAAAGTGAGTACTCCAACTCAGTGAGTAATAGAAGTAAATAATAACTGAGCAGCAAGAAATCACGTAAAGCAACCAACGGGCTGTACAGAAGCCGGGTACAATTTTCGAGAAAACAGTGAAATCAGAGAACTCTTTAGAAATGTTTCGGCTCAGTTCAAATCTCTTTTGAAAATGGTCCTTTCAATAATTACGAAAGCTGTTCAAAATAGTTAGTGTTGATTAGCACAGAAAATCCGCCCCTCGGGCACAATTACCACAGCATAGTAGGTAAAAATGCAAATAAGTATGCAAGATGAGCACATAAAAGTTCGCCCCTCGGGCATGATTTTCGTACTAGCCAGTCATTGTTACCTAACCGGTCAGCCATTGTTACCTGACCAAAACGCGTATTACAGTGCCATTGTTACCACTGGTCAGTCATTGTTACTTGACTGGTCAGTCATTGTTACCTGACCAAAACGCGTATGACAGTGTCATTGTTACCACTGTCTAAAATTTAACCGCTCTAGATGGGTACTCGCGCTCACTGTGGGGGTGCAGACTCCGGAGGGGCTCCTACAGCCCAAGCGCTATATCATCATAAGGCCTGAAAGCCTGTACATATCAACATGAGGCCTGAAAGCCTTCTCACATTACACTCGAGGCCTGAAAGCCTCCTCACAATACACTCGAGGCCTGAAAGCCTCCTCACATCACTCAGCATATCCTCACATATGGCCCTCGGCCTCAATCAGCCCAAAAATAATCATAAGCCCCTCGGGCATCAGTAAAGAAACAATAAGGCTCAGCTCAAACAGTAGTTCAAATATCAGTTAAAACTCGAGGTTGAGTAAAAATATAGCTGAGTTCATGAAACAGTGTAATGACAATGGACTGAGTTCAAATAATATTTCAAATAATGAGGAAAACAGTGATGATAGCTCA
>NC_031994.1:96667377-96668568 GCF_001879085.1 Nicotiana attenuata | reverse complement strand
ATCGCCACTTCATTTAATACTTGCATCGGCTAAAAGATACGCCATTTATATTTACACTTTACATCGGCTGAAATATACGCCATTTTATACTTTTACACTTTACATCGGCTCGAAAGATACGCCACTTATATTTTACACTTTACATCGGCTGAAACATACGCAACTTCATTTTAATCTTGCATCGGCTCGAATATCGCCATTTATCTTAATCTTGCATTGGCTGAAGATCGCACTTCTATTTTAATCTTGCATCGGCTGAAATATCGCCATTTTATCTTAATCTTGCATCGGCTGAAAGATCGCCAAATCCTGCATTTCATGGGCTAAAAGATCGCCAAAATCATCCGAAGGCGTCATCGTTCAGAGGCACTATTTTCATAGCCCGAGAACATCATGCCATGGCCTGAGGATCCCACTATTATCTCTGCATCGCATTATTCGAAGGCATCATGGTTTGGATGCATCATTCTCATAGCCCGAGAGCATCATTTCATAGCCTGCGAATCCTTTATTATGTGTTTCATGGCCTAGGACAACATAGTCCGAGGACGCCATCCTAACCGTCCAAAGACAACATTCATGGTCCAACGGGAACTTGCATCACGTTTAAATTTACGCACAATATATGTTAGTATTATCCATTTGCAGGTACACCGGCTAGCAACGGCCGTCTCGGCCGGAGCAATCCCACTCCAGTTCCCGCAGCCTATCAGACTCTGACCATCCTTCTCAACCTGAACATCGCATCCGCTTTTCGAAAATCTCCATCGCCATATTCCGCCAATGGGTCCTGAACTACATATGGACTGATTCCTGTAAGACCAGGGATATGTAGGCAGCTCAGGAGCCAGAGCTTGGTCAAAATTCTTCAAATCGTTTCATTTGGTCAAAATTGGCCATCATATCTTTACCCAACAACTCTTTCATCCTTCCTGGGTAAAGAGGGGCAGCTGTTGATACCCAATTTTTTCCCTATGTACTTTTATATGCAAAATACTTTCAAAATAGCATGTACATGCATATATAAGCATGCCCAAGAGTGTTGGTATTTTCTCCTAATTTTTAAAGATTTTAAAATCAATTTATTATCTATTTTTAGCAGTACAAAATCCAATAATTATTCCCAAGATTATCATTTTGGTGAATAATTTATTTCTATTCACATATTTACACCAAAATATAATTAAGGTG
>NC_031994.1:96640441-96665215 GCF_001879085.1 Nicotiana attenuata | reverse complement strand
AAATTGGCTATTTAACATTTAACCCATTTCTATTTCGATTACAGCCTCATTTCCTTTTAATTTTAACCTTAAATTGACCCCAATTCCGCCCCAAATTAAACCTAAATTACCCGACCCCTGACCCAATTTAAAAACCCACCCGGCTCCCCTTTGATCCAGGCCGTCGATCATTTTGATCAACGGCCATAAATTCCCCTTTCCTTTTTTAATTCCCAAACCTCCATTGACCTAATTCATTTCACCTGACCCGCCGCCTTTGAAACCTCTCATCTCTAAAATGCTTTACTTGGCATTTTAAAGGTTTTCCCCAAATTTCCTTTCCAAAATCGTTCAATTTCGATTTTAGGGTTTCTGAAAAGTTTCTTCAAATATCTTTCTGATTCTTTCTGTTCTTTATGTGTGATCACCTATGTTAGGCTCGTACGTTTTCTTTTCTACTACGCATGAGGTTGCTCTTTGTTTCTCTTTCTATTATGCAAGATTCTTTTATTTTTTGTTGTTATTCCTGTACTCGCATGTTAATCCGTGTTGTTTGCTATATGTGTTTATGGTTGAGTTCTTTGATTTTGTTCACTTTACTGAACTCTGTTTGTGTTCCTGCTAAGCATATTTCATCTACTTTTGTTTAAAACTCGTATCATCTCTTTCTTCTGAACTTGTTTAAATTCCGAGTTTTCTCAAACATATTCTCATGACCTTGAATCAGTGTTCTTTCTATCGTGTGTGTTTGTCTCTCATCAGTCTTTGGAAAAGACTTCTGAGCCTCTTTCAATGACCTATTTTCTCCCCTCTATGTCTGAATCAATTTGAAACCCTAGGATTTGAGGGTTTCTTTGGCAAGTGGTATTAGGGTTCCACTTTGGGACCCTAGGCTTTTAGACTCACTATGAGTCCACAACTGAACTTGAATCCCTTTTGCTTGTGACTCTAAGGCTTTCAATGTTAGACTCTTTTTCTAAGTAACCTGACGATTCCTTCTGCTTGATTGGTATGCCTATAGGACTCTTGCACCTCTATAATCATTTTGAAACCAATAACGCTTAGATAACTTGCCTATAGGAATAATCAATCGAATCAGCCTCGTCTATTTTATCTATACGTTTAAAACCAATCACAAGTTCGTTTAAAATCTGCAGATCTTTTGTCTATAAAACCAGTGATCCTTTCTTTAAAGTCAGTACGCTCCGCTAGATATCATGCCTATAGGTCTCACTTAGGCAAACCATTAGGTTTTTAATTAACTGTGTCGGCTTTAATAACTACAACCAGACAAGGCTAATTCGGATTCCTCATCTGAGAAATATGTGATAAATCAACCTGTCCTAACGCTTTTAAATTTAATTCAGACCATAACCAGTATTTGAAGTCATGCTATATATTTGCCTTTAAGTGAGGAGGCCTATTTGAGCCTTAACTGCTGCTTGCTTCTCCCCTATTTGATTGTGTGTTTTTGTTCGTCGCCTAGACTTTTATCCTTTTAAAACTCCTGAAAAGCTCCCCAACTCCCTCCCCTTTAGGATTAGTAGTCTCAATGCCTCCGGGACTGATAGGATCGGGACGGGTAATAGAATGCAATAAGTAACGATACTATTCCGCGCTTTAATACCTTAATGGGGTGGGAAGGGTAGACATGGATATGATGATCACGCGATAACACCACGCGTATAATTGGTTACCGGGTGTTGCGTGGATGATCCATGTTATTTATAAACCTAGGACCCCCTCCCTCCTTATGTACTTTCGTTATTGTTTTCTTTAACTGTCAGTTTCCAGCTCTTTAAACCTTGTATTTCGCTTCAAATCATTTGAATTTCCAGCACTGTTTTCTTTTAAAACTTCCGCCCATTTCACTTCTTTTGTCTGATTGTTTGCACTCGTTATTTGATCCTCATTTTTCTGCACTTATACATTCTTTTAAACAACTATGAAACCACCTATTTCCTGACTTCAGCATGTTTATTTATACATTCCTATTTGTAATCGTTATGTGGAAGTTGTCTTGTATGTTTACTTGTTTTAAAGTCACAATTGTAGCATGGCCGGGAACCACACTAGTGGATCTTGGGGGGTGCCTAACACCTTCCCCCTGAGATAATTTCAAGCCCTTACCCATTCTCTGGTTCTTCTTTCTTTTAAATTCTTAGTGTCCTAATGCGCTTAATCATTAGGTGGCGACTCTTCTAAATCTCAAACCCAAATTCCCAAAAGGAATAGAGTTGTCCGCCCAAATGTCGTAAACCCGATTTTTCCTTTGGAAAAAGGGGGCATCGACAAGGGATAGGGGAGGAGAGTCAAGGTCTGCAGATGCCAGGGTTGCTACTTCGAAATCTCCGAATGACTGAGCTACTCTGATAATCAGCAACCACCATGTCTGAAAACACCTGGATCTGCACACGAAGTGCATGGTGTAGCGTGTGTACAACCAACTCAGTAAGTAACAGTCTAACTATTGGGCTAAAAGTAGTGACGAGCTTTACATGTACAATTCAATTAGAGAATTACAGTACAGAAATATAGGCATTCTTTCAAGTTCAACAGTTAAAGCCCAAACAGTTAAATCATGTCATGTTCAATTGAAACAAGATATGGTACATCTTAATATCTATATGACAGTTATATATGCCAACTGAAGTACAAAACAGTAATGAAATCATATGCATACTCTCAAAGTATCAGATGCTCAGTCCTCCCATTCACTCCATCCTCACAGTCACCTATTCCTCACAGTCAGTCCATCCTCCCAATCGCTCGGCACTCGCACTCAGTAGGTACCTGCGCTTACTGTGGATGTGCATACTCCGGAGGGGCAATTCCAGACCAAGCGCTATAATAAGGCAATCATGGCATGAGTCAAATAAATATGTTGCGGCATGCAACCCGATCCCATAAATATCCTCACAATCAGGCCCTAGGCCTCACTTAGTCATCTCTCCAATCTCTCAGGCTCGCAAGTATTAGGATAATCAGCCCAAACAATGATGATATGATGTATCAATAAGGACAACTGAAACTGAGATATGATATGCAAATAATAGTTGTGACTGAGTATAAAATGGCAAATTAAGCAAATAATTCAACATGTAACATGACCTCTATGGGTCCCAACAGTATCAACATGTAGCCTAAACATGATTTCTAGCATGACTGGCAGCTCAATTTCTCTAACACATGGTGAAAAAATGTGTAACGACAAGATTATTCAACAATACAGTTCCATGAAATCGACCAAGTCACAATTCTTACAGTGCACACCCACACGCCCGTCACCTAGCATGGGCGTCACCTCAACACCAATCACATAACATGTAATTCGGAGTTTCATACCCTCAAAACCAAGTTTAGAAGCGTTACTTACCTCAAACGGTGAAATTCTCTACTCCAACACGCCTTTGCCTCGCAAATTGGCCTCCAAATGCCTCGAATCTAGCCATAAACAGTTCGATACAATCAACATGAGCAAAAGGAATCAATTCCATAGGAGAATACTAAGTTCTTAATCAAAAGTTAAAAAGTCAACTCAAAAGTCGACCCCCAGGCCCACGTCTCGGAATCCAATAAAAGTTACAAAATTCAGAAGCTCATTCAACCACGAGTCCAACCATATTAAATTTACCAAAATCCAACACCAAATCATCATTCAAATCCCCAAATTAAACTGTCCAAATCCCTAGCCTCAAACTCCCAAAATTACGCCTCGAAAATACATGAACTAGGTGGAAAATTCAATGGGGAAAAAAATTTAATGAATAAAAATGACCACAAGGACTTACCTCAAGAAATCCCTCGAAATCCCTCTAAAAGATCGCCCTAATTCGAGTTCGCAAAGTCAAGAAATGATAAAACCCTCGAAACCCAACATTTACATTCTATCCAGGGCTTTTTGCACATGCGACAACTTACTCGCATCTGCAGTGTCGCAGAAGCCACAAATCTCCCACTTCTGCGGTGAACCACTGGAGACCCGACCTTCGTACCTGCAGAACAAGCTCCGCTTCTGTGCAAACGTAGGTGCGACCTCTTTCACGCTCCTGCGTTGCCTCTCTCTTCTGCGCTCAAACTCATCGCATCTGCGATTTTGCAGATGCGCCCAAAATGCCGCTTCTGCGCAACCAACCCATATCCTTCCAGGCCTCTGCAATTCCCTATTCGCACCTGCGGCTTCGCATCTGTGACCATGACCTCTGTAGGTGCGATTACACCAGTGCAACACTCTTCAGTATTTTCCAAAGTCCAAAATTTGATCCGTTAACCATCCGAGACCAACCCAAGGACCCTGGAACCTCAACCGTGGAATCGGTCAGAGGAAAGGGAAAATGAGATATGATATTAGTGAAGTGAAGAATGGTGTGAAGGGATAGAAGATGTTCAAACAAACATATTAATGCTAGATGATATCATGATTATCAAGGTGACAACAGAAGCAATGGAGGATTTCATGGCAGTGCTCATCAACATGGTTTTGGAGCTGGGAATTCGAGTCAAAATTTGCAAAGGCATGCATATCCATTTGTGTTAAAGGTTATGAAATGCTTGCTAATATTCAATTCAATCCCTTGATTTTGTGGAATGGCAATGGTACTGACTTCATTATCAATGATTGTCATAAATTTGCTCCTCAAGTTTTTCCCTGTTTTTTCCACCATAACAGTATATCTAGCTTCATTTCAACTCAACTGCTATGTCCCAAATGAATCAGCAGCCCAAATGAAGAAATATCGAGGGTTTATCATCTGGCTCGAGAGTTAATATATGGGTAGAGGATCAACGCGGGTTGAGTTCTAGAGACATGGGTGGATTTTTTAATGTGTAAAAATACCGTGGCAAGCTTATAACATGACACATGGCTATTTTAAAATGTCAAAATTGACCAGGTCTGGTTTGTTAGGTACAGGGACATGTTTGAGCTAAAAAGAAATGTTGAGGGTATTTTTAGATCAAAAGGTTAACGAAGGATATTTTTGAGCCATTTTCAATACGTTAGGTATATTTTTCACCCTTTTTCCATATGAAAAATAACAATAGAGGAAAACTATACATATTTTTTGAACCTCATCTTGTTTGCTATATAGAACCATATTCTTTGCAAATATATGTTAAAAGCATTAATGTTTTTTTTGAGTACTAATAGGATTTTATATATTACTTACTAAGTAGCATTTAACATATTACATATCATAGTGTCACTTGAAGTAACATTGGGGTAAGATAATCCTGCATGCAAATAGCTATTATCACTTGCAATGTTTTGGTTTCCTAGGGTTCTAAGCATATTAGAAACAGAAATAGGTAGTTATTTTGAAGATTTTCATTCCCTGCTCATATCTTTGGTAAGTATTTGTTCCACACAAAAACGCGGTGCAGCAAATAGTTTTGTTTTCCCCGGCAAATAATATTTGTTTTCTTGATTTTTTTCTTCCTTTGCTAGAGCATCCGCAATTGTATTTCCTTGCATGAAGTTATGTCGAAGTAGAAGGCCCTTCTCCTGGCGCATTAATGAACTGCAAGAGTGAATCAGATTAGCTAGTATGACATGTCCGTTGTTAATAGCGTTTATCAACTCTGTTGAGTCTGTTTCTATTTCCAATGGAAATAGATTGAACCTGTGTGCCAACTGTAGCCCTTCATGAAGTGCCTGCAATTCAATATGTAAAGGAAATAGGCCGTGATAGAATTTGTGGAAACCTAATATCCATTTTCCTGTATTGTCCCTGAATACTCCACCTAGGCCACATTTCAAATTTTCCAACGCTCCGTCTATATTAAGTTTTATCCAACATACTTGGGGGGCATGCAATTTAATTTGAATTGTTATGATGGTTTGGATGGATTGATTGTTTGATGTCATGAAGTGGAATTCTATAGAGTGATTTAGAATTCTTTGGAGTGATGGGGTGAGAGTTATGTTGTTGGTGTTGTTCTTATTCCTATTAATCCATATCCCCCATGTTATGAAGGGAAAGAGCTGTTGCCAGTCAATGTGGGGGGATTTAAAATTTGTCCTAAAGTTCTTTATGTGAAGCAGCCAGTGTTGAGTGGCTGTTATGGTTAGGTCCTTGATTCCTAGATTGTCCCATAGGGTTTGAACGATGGGGCATCGAATGAAAATGTGAGTGATGGACTCTTCCTCTTTGTGACACATGGGCCAGTTGTTATCTATATTAATGCCAATATGATGAAAGTATTGGCGACATGGGTGTCACGACCCCAAATACCCTGGTCGTGATGGCGCCTATCACAATACTAGGCAAGCCAACCCAAACAATTAACCACAGTAAATTTCTTTTAATAAGCCATTTTGCTAATACTGATTAAGCTTCAAATTTGCAAGAGAAATATTTAATTCACTGAAATGTGCGAAAAGACAATATATCAACAAACCAAACACAGCCCAACCATCTGGTGTCACAAGTCTAGAGCCTCTAATTACAACCAGTCCGACTGTCTAACATATGATAAGTCTAAAAATGCGGAAAAACAAGGATAGGAAGGAGGAAAGCAGGGCTGCGGACGCCGTGCAGCTACCTTGCAATCTCCGATAAGCTCCGAAAATGTTGAGAACCCTCACTCTGCCGCTCGGGCACCTGAATCTGCACACAAGGTACAGGGAGTAACGTGAGTACGCCAACTCAGTAAGTAACTAAAGTAAATAAGGTCTGAGTGTAGTGACGAGCAGTTAAAAATCATATATATAAGAGTATACAACAGAATATCAAGTCAACCTCAACAGTTTAAAAGCCAGTTACTTCGTAAAACTTCAGTTTAAATTGAAATACTTGAAATCATTTACTTAGCATTTTTCAACAGAGGCTCATTATAAAAGGAAGAGTGAAATCAGCAAAGATGTCATAAATGGGCCCCTCGGGCAAGGTATCACTCATAAACATAGCCTCTCGGGCAAGCCTCTCGGTCACTCGTGACTCAACTCTCGTCACACAGTACTCACACTAAGCACTCAGGCTCAATAATATCTCATAATAGTAGTAATCATAATAATTGCTGCGGCGTGCAGCCCGATCCATAGTTTATAGTCGACTACGCTCACTGGGGGTGTACAGACTCCGGAGGGGCTCCTACAGCCCAAGCGTCATATCGGTGCGGCGCGCATCCCGATCCAATATATATATCGCTGCGGCGTGCATCTCGATCCATAATATATACATATAATATTGCTGCGGCGTACAGCCCGATCCATAATATATATAGAATCCTCGCAATTAGGTCCTCAACCTCTCTCAGTCATTAACCTCATAGCCACTCGGGCATAACAGCGAAAATCAAGGGAACTCAGCCCAAACAGTTTTCATATTTTAAGAAACAGAGTGATAAAAACCAGGTTTAAACAATAAACAGGTAAAACATGACTGAGGATATGCTTTCAAACAAATAGAGTGAGGAAAACAGTAAAAATGCCCCTAAGGGTCTCAACAGGTCGGCACAAGGCCCCAAAACATGGCATACAGCCCATAATATAGTATCAATCTCTAAATTACATGATATCATAAGATTTCAAATCAAGTACGCAGTTTAATAGTCGCTATGGGACGGACCAAGTCACAATCCCTACCGGTGCACGCCCACACGCTCGTCACCTAGCATGTGCGTCACCTCATTCATCAAACCAATACGAAATACCGGGGTTTTATACCCTCAGTTCCAGATTTACAATGGTTACTTACCTCAAACCGGATGAAATACTACTCCGCGACGCCTTTGCCTCTCGCCTCGGCCTCAACTCGCGCAGAATCTACCCAAAATCAGAATCATAACATTAGAATAAGCTAAGGGAACGAAGCCCATGCGAAAATAATCAAATTATACCAAAAATCCTGAAATTGGTCCAACCCGACCCTCGGGCCCACGTCTCGGAATTCGATAAAATTTACATCAATAGACTCCTTATCTCCCCACGAGTTCATATATATCAAAAGTATTAAAATCCGACCACTAATGACCCCTCAAACCCTTGCTCAAAGGTCTCCAATCTCAAGCCCTAGTTTCCTAATTTTTAACTCTTAATTTCCATTAATTTTCAAGCCAAATCAGTGAAATAACACCATAGAAACGAATTTAGGGTCCAAAAACCTTACCTCTATGCAATCCCCTTGAAATCCCTCTTCAAAAAGCTCCCCCAAGCTCAAACCTACATGCAAATGGTGAAGAATAACTCAAAAATTGCGAAGGAAGTCTTTTATACCTTCCGGCCCAGGTTTTTTCGCACCTGCGGCCCAAAATACGCTTCTGCGCTACCGCTTCTGCGGCCCAAGACACCGCATCTGCGATTTTCACTTAACGTCCAAGTTCCGCATCTGCGATCGTTTCCTCGCACCTGCGCTACCGCAGGTGCGCTTCCTTAGCCGCTTCTGCGGTTCCAGCTGCATGGCCCTTCTTCCGCATTTGCGACCCATTGGGCGCTTCTGCGAGCCCGCACCTGCGGTCCCCTAGCCGCAGGTGCAGTTATGACAGCAGACTTAGCTTCAGCTGCCATTTCCAAATTCCAAACTTTCTGTCAACCATCCGAAATCACCCCGAGGCCCTCGGGACCTCAACCAAAAGCACAAACCAGCCATATACTACCATCCAAACTTATACCAATCTTCAAAACACCTCAAACAACATCGAAACAACCAAAACACATCAGATTCAAGCCTAAGAACTCTAAAACTTCCGAATTCTGCTTTTGATCAAAAGGTCTACCAAACCACGTCCGAATGACCTGAAATTTTGCACACACGTCCCAAATGACACAACGGACCTACTGCAACTCCCGGAATTCCATTCCTACCCCTATATCAAAATCTCACCTATCAACCGGAAAACGCCAAACTTCCAATTTCGCCAATTCCAGCCTAAATCTACTACGGACCTCCAAAACACGTTCTGATCACACTCCTAAGTCCCAAATCACCTCCCGAAGCTATCAGAATCATCGAAATTTACATCCGAGCCCTGTTTCACATAAGTCAACATCCGGTTGACTTTTCCAACTTAAGCTTTCTCGAAAGAGACTAAGTGTCTCAAACCTTACCAAAACCTCTCCGAACCCGAGCCAACCAACTCGATAACATATAATACAGCTGAACAAGACAATAAGAAGCAGAAATGGGGAAAATAGAGCAGTAACTCATGAAACGACCGGCCGGGTCGTTACAATGGGATTCTGTTGTGGAGGCATTGCCAAAGGAAGAACTTAATTTTATTGGGGCAGTTTAGTTTCCAAATCCACATGAAGTCATATTGATGGGTAGTGGTATTTTCTATAATTTTTTAGCGCAATTTACTGGTAAAGCAGCCATTGGTGTTAAGATTCCATATCGGAGTATCGTCGCTCCCTGCTTTTAAAAGAATTGGAATTTGATCAATTTTTGTTTTAATTTCCTTTGGAATGATAAAGGAGATTTTTGATAGATCCCATTGGTCTTTGGAAAAGATGTCTTTGACCTTTATGGTTGATTCTCCTCTATTAAGAGGTCCTTCAATGTATTGTCTTAGTGGCTGAAGGTTTGGAATCCAATTGGAGGTCCAAAGACTAAGATTTGAGTTTTTACTGGGCTGCCACGTAACGCCTTTTGAACAAATCGACCACCCCTTGAGGATACTTTTCTAAACGAATGAGGTGTTGATCTTTGGATTGTTGTTGGCATATTTGTGAATAAGGATCCTTGACCATAATGTTGTGGCATTTGTCAGAATCCTTCACGCAAGATTGCTTAATGTGATTAAGTTCTTGGTTTTGGTTGTTGTTAAGCCTAGGCACCCTTCTTCTTTTGTTTTGGTAATATTGGTCCAGCTTACATAGTGAAGCTTCTTTGATTCACTAGTGGAACCCAAAATAAAATTGTGTTGAATACGATCTATTTGCTTAAGGGTTTTGGTGGGGAGGTAAGTGTAGTACATAGCATAACTCGGAATTGAGTTAAGGGTAGAAATTGCAAGGGTTGTTCTTCTAGCTATATTGAGGAATTTTGCTCTTCAGGCGGTCAATTTTCTTTGCATGTTATCAATAATATATTGGTAGTCTTTAGGAGTTGGTTGATTCTGAAGAATAGGGTATCCCAAGTATTTCCCAAAGGAGTTACCTATTTTGATGTTGAAGGTGTTTGCTACTTCTTTTGCTAAGTTAGGAGCAAAGTTTTTTGAAAGGAAGATCTTGGATTTTTGGAGGTTGATATTTTGTTCGGATAATTTGCAAAATAGAGATAGACTATTTTTTATGTAGTTGCATGATTTCTCATTAACCCTAGCCATCAGGGTAGGATCATCAGCAAAGAATAGGTGGGATATGCCAGGGTATCATGTACTTAGATGTATGGGGTCCCATTGGCAAATGTCTACTTGATGAGAGATTAGGCGGGAGAACATTTCCATACAAAGAATGAAAATATAAGGAGATAAGGGGCAACCTTGTCTAATACCTCTGCTTGGACTAAAGAATTCAGTCGTTGAGCCATTGACTATAATAGCAATATTGCTTGTACAGATGCAATGCATGATTAATATAGAGATAGATGGTCGAAAGTTGAAGAATTTAAGCGTACCATAGATGAAAGACCATTCTAGTCGATCAAAAGCTTTTTCTAAATCTAATTTTAGGATCATACTAGCCTTTTTCCCTTTTATTTTTTTTGAATTGATTGATGATTTCCTGCACTCTGATAGCATTGTCGCTAGTTCTTCTCCCTTTGATAAAGCTATCTTGAAAGGGGCTAACCAAGTCATTTAAATAGGGTTTTATTCTGTTAGCTATAATCTTAGTAATGACTTTGTACATTGTATTGCAGAGGCCTATTGGCCGAATTTTTTTTAAATTGTTTGCATATGGATTTTTGAAATTAGGCAGATATAAGTATTATTAATATTCATTGGGAGTAAATTGTTACGGAATACTTGGAGACAAAAATTTATAATTTGATGGCCTAATGGTCTTCCAGTATTTTTGATAGAAGAAGGGTTGAATACCATCAGGCCCTGGTGCCTTAAAGGGTTTAAACAAAAAAACTGCATTTGTGACCTCAAAAGGCATTAAGGGATTATCCAAGTTCCGTAGGTCAATTTTATTAAAATTTGAGGGATCTTGGCGGATGCTCAACCAGTTAGTGGATACATGAGATGTTGTGAAAGTGTTGAGAAAGTATTGTTGAGTATGCTTTAGAATTTCCAGTGGATCATTGATCCAATTGCCCTGGTCGTTTTTAAAGAACATGATTTTGTTTTTTCTTCTATTTTTAGTGGCCATGATGTGCAAGAACTTTGTATTTGCATCACCCTCTTGGACCCAAGAGATTGTGGCTCTAAGTTTCCGGTAATCATCTTCAATTTTTAGGAAATTATTGTATTCAATTTGTAAAGAGTGTTCCAATTCCTGAAGGAATATACTATTAGGGTAGTGCTTTGATTCTTGGATGCCTTTTAGCCTAGCTAGTATTCTTTTTTACTTCTTGAAGATGTCACCAAAGACATTATTTTTCCAGGCTTTAACACTACCAAGAAAGGAATTAGAGGATTCTAGGTAATTTGAACCCTTCCAACTTGTTGGCCCAAGAACAGGTGAAGTTTTGAAGAATGATAAATGAACTCAGTCATGGACCAGATCCATCATGTGAAGCACAGTCATGATCAACCTATACATGTGAGATGCACGTGAAGGAGATAACTCCTATTGATCAAGCAGCAATATCTCCTGAGCTGATTGAAAAGGTTGCATATTGGATAAGGGGAGAAAGTCTCCTTATATGAAGAGAACACAATCCGGATAAAAGATAGTGTTGGAGTTTGAGATCTTCAAAGACTAAACTATGATAGAAGATCAGCAATTGAGTCCCAATCAAACTCTGATTACTAACCCATTAAAAGACAGTGATTGTTCTCTTTTACAGGTATTGCACAAACGCAGAAGTTAAACTAAATTGAGAGCAAAAGAGCAAGGCGATTTTGCAAGCAATTTATGTGAGATTTGAATGTGCACTCCTGAAGCTACTTGAACGAGATAGAAGAACCAATTCCATTGTGTCTTTCTTTATTTCTAGTTCAATTGTAGTAGGTGATTTAAACTTGTACCTTTCAGCTTTCATAGAAGCAATTGTATTAGGTACTTAGAGTGTTCAAGTTATACGCTAACTTGAAGTTGTCGCAACAGTTGAGGCTGTGTGCCACAACGGGATTAGAGTTAATCCTTAGGTTTACAAAGAGTTTTGTAAATGCTGTTTTGGCTCAGTGATTTTAGTGGAAGTTTGGAAAAATCCTACTGAGTAGTAGGTCGTGGTTTTTTCACCTTTTGAGCCAGGTGTTTTCCACGTAAAAATCTCTGTGTTCTTTATTTTATGTACTTATTATTCCGCAAACAGTAGTAGTTAGTACACCTAGAAGAACCAGGTTTTTCTAGAGCGAAAATTGGGTACCACACAAATCACCCCCCTTCTTGTGTGGTATTGACGTTTAGAACATACACAACTTTTCTTCTACTAGATTTGGTTAAAAGCTAGGGGTGTACTACTACCAAGTTAAGTTTTCGTAAATCGTAAAATGGGTACTTGGAAGGGCTAGTGGTTAATTTAGGGATTTAGTTGAAGAGTAAAGGGTTGTGGTCGGAGTGGGTTTTTAGGGAAAATGCGTAATTGAAGCATTAAGAAAACAACTGATCCAATCGCTATTAGCAAAAATTTTATCTAATCTTTCCATCATTAGGCCTTTATTTTTTCCCCTACGATTAGTCCATGTGTACTTGCAACCCTTAAAGCCAAGATCAATGAGACCACATTTGTTAATGCAGCTCCAAAGATGCTTAGTGCGATTATTGTTAACAAATTTGCCCCCTAATTTTTCATTTGAGTCTAAGACATCATTAAAGTCCCCCTACTAGCCATGGTCCTTATAATTAGCATGCATATTGATAAGATTATACCACATTTGATTTCTATTGCTAATCTTAGTACTAGCATATATAGAGGTAAATAACCAAGTATTGTGAGTGGGGATTACCTCAATGGTTGCATTGATTTCTTGACTTGTACGAACAAAGCTATGGACATTAACAAGTGTATGATCCCAAATGTTGGCCCAAGTAAAGGTTAGTTTTGAAGACTGACAAAGGAACTCAGACATCCTGCAGGTCCATCCCTCAGGGGCATAAAAACGGGCAGATTCAAGCATGTGGGATGCACGTGAAGGAGATAAGCTTAACTTGGTGTATTTAATATCTCCTGATTGAAAAGGTTGCATAATTGATAAGGAGAAGGACTCCTTAATCAAAGAGAACACTATCCAAGATAGGGAAGGAGTTAGAAGTTGAGATCAACTAGAACTCTTCCACCAAGGAAGAGTTGCATCAGAACTCCAGTTATTTCTTCATCTACTAACTCTATAAATTGCAGGATGTTCTCACATTACATGTGTTGCACAAAAATGCAGAAGTTAAATGTGAATTGAGAGCAAAATAACAAGGCTTTTTGCAAGCCGTTTGTGTATTTCAAGTGTGCAAACCTGAAGCTACATGAACCAGATTGAAGAACCAACTCCATAAAGAGTTTTATGTATCTTTCTTTATTTCTAGTTCAATTGTAGTAGGTGTTTTCATATTGTACCTTTCAGCTTTATCTAGAAGCAATTGTAATAGGTATTTCGAGTATTCAGTTAGAGTTAACTTGAAGTTGTCGCAGCAGTTAGAGGCCGGTTGCCACAACGGGATTAGAGTTAATCCTTAGGTTTACAAAGAGTTTTGTAAATGCTGTTTTGGCTCAGTGATTTTAGTGAAAGTTTTGGAAAATCCTACTAAGTAGTAGGTCATGGTTTTTTACCTTTTGAGCTAGGTGTTTTCCACGTAAAAATCTCTGTGTTCTTTATTTTCTGTATTTATTATTCCGCAAACAACAGTAGTTGGAACACCTAGAAGAACTAGGTCCTTCTATAGTTCAGTTAAGTGAAAATTGGGTACCACACAAATCACCCCCCCCCTTGTGTGGTATTGACGTTTAGAACATCAATTGGTATCAGAGCAGGTTATCCTTGAAGAGGCTAACACCTTAGGAACAGATCAAGGTGAGTGCACCACCTGGAAACTGGGAAGGGCAATCCACTGATAGGCCTCCACTCTTTAATGGGCAGTACTACTCTAGGTGGAAAAACAGGATGAGAGATCACATCATCGGAGAAGACTATCAGCTATGGGACATTGTCACTGATGGTCCCCTTGCTACCATGAAGAAGAATGCTGAAGGAGTAGATGTACCAAAAACTAGAGCTGACTGCAATGCTGAGGACTTGAGGAAGTGGGAAAAGAATGCAAAGGCCAAGAAATGGCTTGTGTGTGGACTTGGTCCAGACGAGTACAGTAGAATTCAAAGCTGTACCACTGCTAAGAAAATTTGGGACACTTTGCAAGTGGCTCATGAAGGAACACCTCAAGTGAAGAGGTCCAGAGGAACACTGCTGTATTCTCAATATGAGAATTTCACCATGAAGGAAAGGGAAACCATCCAAGAGATGTATACAAGGTTCACCACACTAACAAATGAACTTAAGTCTCTTGGAAGGGTTATTCTTGAAGAAGACAAAGTTGAGAAGATTTTGACAAGGGTTCTGCCAGTCTCTTGGGAAAGCAAAATCACAGCTATTCAGGAATCAAAGAACATTGCCACTCTTAAGTTGGATGAGCTAATTGGAAATCTCACTGCCTATGAACTTAGAAGGCAAACCATGAAGATGGATGCACCCAAGAAGGAAAGGAGCCTGACATTCAGAATCACTGAAGATGCTGATCTAGAGGAGGATGAAATGACCATGATCACAAAGGACTTCAAGAAGTACTTAATGAGAGAAAAAGGGTCCTTCAAGAAGTGGAAGCTACAGCAAACCAAAGGTTCCTGAAAAACAAACCAATGAGGGGTGTTACAAGTGTGGGAAGACTGATCACCACATCAAAAATTGCCCTCAATGGGAAATTGAATGGAAGAAGGAAAGAGCTGAACGAAGGAACAGGAAGAAGGAACAGGTTCAACCCAAGAAGAACAAAGGATCAACAAAGGCTATGGTTGCTGCCTGGGGAGAAAGCTCAGATGAGGACTCAGAGGATGAAGATGGAGATGAACAAGCACTTATGGCAATTGGAGAATCCGATGAGGAATCTGAGGTAAGTATAATTCATCTCAAAGACAAGATTAAATTTTTGTCTAAAGAAAGGCTATCTGAGTTACTCCTGGATTTCATTGATGAATCTGAGGATCTAAACAATGAAAAGAAACAGTTGTCTAAGGAGTGTGTGATTTTGAAAGCTAAGTGCAAAAATCTGGAACTTAGGGCTAGTGAAAGTGAATGTAAAAATGCTGAGTTAAAGAACCAGGTTCATGAACTTGACACCACTGTCCTAGAGCTTAGATCTGAAAATCTAAAATTGAAATTAGGAACTGGTAAAAAGAAAGCTGATCACACACAACTCACTTTAGAAGAAAATGTAGGAAAAATAAAAGATGAGTTGTACAAAAGAGATGAGCAAATAAGAGTCCTTAAGGAGGATCTAAACAAGGTTAAGCACGAGCTAGACAGAACCTGTAAATGGAATAGGTCCTCCGATGCACTTTCATGGCTACATGAACACCATAGTAGCAATAAGAGAGGACTTGGCTACGGGACCCCTGCACCTAAGTGGGATCCCAAAAGCAAGTACCTCACACTTCCTGAGAACATAATTTGCACACACTGTGGTAAAACTGGTCACTATAAAAGTGAATGTATTGCAAAAGAAAAGGCTAGTCAAAAGAATAAAGCATTTGTTCAAGGGAAAAATAGGTTGCCAGGTTGGGCTAAAAAGAATCTGATTCATCCTTTTGCCTATAGAAAGGGACCCAAACTAGTTTGTGTTCCTAAGACTAACCCCTAATTTCCTTTTGCGGGTCCAAGTGAAGGGGAGCAGCCAAATATGGTACATGGATAGTGGCTGTTCAAAGCGTATGACAGGAAGCAAGAACCAGTTCCTTTCACTTGAGAACCTTAAAGGAGGTAATGTCTCCTTTGGAAATGGGAAGAAAGGTGAGATCATTGGGTTTGGAAAGGTAGGTAAGACTGATTCTCACTCTATTGAGAATTTCTACTTGATAGATGGCTTAAAGTACAGTCTAATCAGTGTATCACAATTATGTGATAGAGGTATCTTGGTAGCATTCACCTCTACCAAATGTTTTGTGATTAATCTTACCACTGACAAGATTGTTTTGCAGGGAAAAAGAGTAAACAATACATACATTGTAGATTTGTCCACACTTTCAGAAAAATAAACTCACTTGCTTAAGTGTGTTGGACAATGATCCCCTCCTTGGCACAAGAGACTTGGACATGCAAGTTTGAGTCAACTCAACAAATTAGTCTCCAAGGATCTGGTGATAGGGCTGCCTAACATCAAGTTCAAGGAAGACAAGGTTTGTGAGGCTTGTGCAAGGGGGAAGCAGGTAAGATCCTCTTTTAAATGCAAGAAAATGGTAAACATCACCAGACGATGGAACTGGTCCATATGGATCTCTGTGGGCCAATGAGAACATTAAGTAGAGGTGGTAAAAAATATGTGATGGTGCTTGTTGATGATTACTCTAGGTTTACTTGGACATTGGTTTTAACATCTAAAGATGAAGCATTTGACATGTTTACTTCTTTTGTTAGAAAAACTCAGAAACAACTAGGTAATCATCCTACATCAATTAGGTCTGATCATGGAACTAAATTTGAAAATGCTAAGTTTGCATTCTTGCATGTCACATCATAAATAGTTGCATGACTAGATCTCTTGTTAAGAAGATTCCCTATGAGTCACTTAAAGGGAGAAAGCTAAATATATCCCATCTTGGGGCATTTAGATGCAAGTGCTTTGTGCACAATAATGGCAAAGACTCCCTAGGTAAGTATGATCCCAAAAGTGATGAGGGAGTTTTCTTGGGATATTCTTCACATAGTAAAGCTTATAAGATATACAGTACAAGAACTATGTGTGTAGAAAAAAGTGTATATGTTATTTGTTTTAAAACTAACATTCTTTCTGAGAGGCAGGAACAAGATAATGAAGAGATTGGGATGATAAGAAATTGAAGTGGTGAAACCACAGTCCAGCCTGAAGATGCATCACAGGAAGGAACAAGTGATGGAACAGGTCCCTCCACCCAGGGCAACATGACAGGGGGAACTAACTAGAGAGGAACTGATCCTCAAACCTCGAGGGAACCTGTCCATGAACCTATTCCTCAGTAACAAAACCAAGAAGTAACATCCAAAGAAATTGACACTCCTATTGCAACATCCACGAAATTTGATATAGATGAACCTGGTTCATCTGTTGATCAGAAGTTGTAAAGGGGAATGATTGGTTCTCTTTTATAACTCACTGCTAGCAGACCTGACATTTGTGCAAAGGCAAAATTCAATGGCCTATCTACTGCTGAAGCGGAGTATGTTGCTGCTGCTTCATGTTGTGCTCAGTTGTTGTGGATCAAACATCCATTATTGAACTTTGGAATTGATGTTGGTTGCATCCCTATTTTTTGTGATAACACTAGTGCTATTAGTATGACAAAGAACCCGATTCATCATAAGAGAACTAAGCACATAGATGTTAGGCATCATTTTTTGAGGGACAACTATGAGAAAAGCTTGATCACTATGGAGTTTTGTGCTACTGACAAGCAAATTGCTGACATCTTCACAAAAGCCTTAAGTAGAGATCACTTTGAGAGGAACAAGTTGGAATTAGGGATGATTAAGATCACCTAAAAGGACCAGTTCAAGGTTAAACGAAAAAATGAAAAAAAAAATTTGAAAAATTTGGTTAGAAAGTCTGTAAATTGTGTATAATTAGATTAAATCTTGCTCAGTCTCATACTTTCCATAGTATACTCTTGTGTCATGTGTTAAAATGACTCATTAATCTCTAATGATATTTTCTCTATTTTGGCAAATTTAGACTCACACAAGAGAATTATCGGTAAAGAACCTGGTTCATCAAGATAACACGGTATGTTTTCTACACTCTGCATAATTTGAAATAACTATATTTGGATCATGAGCAGAGTCCCAACCGAATGGAAGTATCTAGATTCTAGGGATACACTCCAACTTCTCTTCAAAACTGAATTTCAGTTTAATTAAACTTCGAAGAGTCTGAAAAGTTGTAGTTACCCCATCAATTATTCCCTTGTATATTGATCAGCTTTAGTGTATTTATTACTTCATCTCTCTCAAGCCGTCAAAAACTCTCATTCTTCTTTCATCTTCCAAACACAATCTAAATCTCTTCTCTTCCATACCCTAGCCCAGATATGTCGAATACCTCTGAAAAATCCTTCATCACCACCACAGGAAACCACTTCCACACCTTCTACCACTGCTTCAGCCACACCAATCTCTAAGAAAAGTAGAGTAAAGATGATGGCTCATAAGATTTTCGCTGAAGGAGAGGAGATCAAGAAAATAAACAAGCAATTGAAAGCAGGTAGGGAAGAAGAATCCTAGAAATCTGAAGATTCATTTAAGTCTGCTACTAAGGGGGAAGAAAGTAGGTCTTTCGAAACTGAACAGGTATCTTCAGATTCTAAAGTTACTCCTGAGACAATTTCTGAAGTTGCTGCAAATTTGAAGAATAAATTTGTACTGGTAGGATCTATAGCAGGTGTTGAGACTAAAGAATCTGGAGAAATTGGTGGTAAAAATAAAAAGGGAAACGAAAAAGAGAGCAAGGGTGCTAGGAGTACTGTGAGGGGAAAGGGTAAAAGAGTGGTTGATTCTTCACCCACTCCTGTTGGTCTAACAAAAGAAACTGGTGCAATGGTTGTTTGGGGAGAGGAATTTACTGAAATAGAAGAGAGTGTGAGCAAAATAGGGGGAAGTGGGTCTGGCGAAGCTGTTGAGGGGTTGGTTCAACTTGGAAGAAATATAGATGAACCTGTTCTATCTGAATAGGAAACCCTCGCGGACCTACTGATAGGGTTATAAATGGCTTCAAAACTCATGCCATTCCCTATGGTTTCATTCTTACAACTGTGCTTGCACATTTCAAGGAACCTATGAAGAAGCGGGAGGTTAGTACAAGAAAGGATCATTTTGGGGTTAATACTCTGCTTGCTTGTGATTATGAAGTCAATGTCATTCCTAATAAACCTGGTTTATCTAAAAGGACACCTATCAATAGCAAGGTCAGAGCTCTATTACAGGAGAGTGAGGCAAAGGATGCTGCGATAGCAAGGCTGAAGACACGATGGGTTGAGGTACAATCTGAGAGAGATGTTCTCAGAACTGAACTTGCAAGGGAAAAGGAGAAGAATGATGGAATTCTTCAAGACATGCTGAATCTTCTCCAAGCAAATAATCCAGCCACTACCTCTTCCAAACCTTAAATCCTAGCCTAGTGTAGATCAACCAGTAACCCAATTCGGGACTTTTTGTTTCTTTTGCTCATGTTTTCAGTATTTTTATTTCTTCTTATGCTCTGTGGTAGAATCTTATCAATCATCAATGAAATTCACTGTCTTTTTCTCTAACTGTTTGTTTATAATTCTTTGATGGTTAAAATTCTTAGCTTGATCTATGATGATTAATTCATGATTGCATTTGAAGTAGCCCCAGTGGCCATGAGCAAGTTTTAAAATCTGGTTATCTCACATTTCTATGCAACTTTTCGATGATGCCAAAAGGGGAAAAAAGGTTGTGCTTTAAACAATTGATGTTTACACTTTGAACAGTGATGTTTATAACCTAATGTACCTGGTCCTTGATGATAAGTGATTAAAAGGAAAAATATTTCTAACATTGTGTTGATGTTGAGTTGAGTTCTGGTAGGGGCTAAGTGTATGAAAAGCACAGAGTTTGTCATCATCAAAAAGGGGAAATTTGTTGGCCCAAGTAAAGGTTAGTTTTGAAGACTGACAAAGGAACTCAAACATGAACCAGGTCCATCCCGCAGGTCCATCCCTCAGGTGCATAAAAACGGGCAGATTCAAGCATGTGGGATGCACGTGAAGGAGATAAGCTTAACTTGATGTATTTAATATCTCCTGATCGAAAAGGTTGCATAATTGATAAGAAGAAGGACTCCTTAATCAAAGAGAACACTATCCAAGATAGGGAAGGAGTTAGAAGTTGAGATCAACTAGAACTCTTCCACCAAGGAAGAGTTACATCAGAGCTCTAGTTATTTCTTCATCTACTAACTCTATAAATTGCAGGATGTTCTCACATTACATGTGTTGCACAAAAATGCAGAAGTTAAACGTGAATTGAGAGCAAAATAACAAGGCTTTTTGCAAGCAGTTCGTGTGTGATTCAAGTGTGCAAACCTGAAGCTACATGAACCAGATTGAAGAACCAACTCCATAAAGAGTTTTATGTATATTTCTTTATTTCTAGTTCAATTGTAGTAGGTGTTTTCATATTGTACCTTTCAGCTTTATCTAGAAGCAATTGTAATAGGTATTTCGAGTATTCAAGTTAGAGTTAACTTGAAGTTGTCGCACCAGTTAGAGGCTGGTTGCCACAATGGGATTAAAGTTAATCCTTAGGTTTACAAAGAGTTTTGTAAATGTTGTTTTGGCTCAGTGATTTTAGTGGAAGTTTTGGAAAATCCTACTGAGTAGTAGGTCGTGGTTTTTTCACCTTTTGGTGTTTTCCACGTAAAAATATCCGTGTTCTTTGTTTTCTGTATTTATTATTCCACAAACAACAGTAGTTGGAACACCTAGAAGAACCAGGTCCTTCTATAGTTCAGTTAAGAGAAAATTGGGTACCACACAAATCACCCTCCCTCTTGTGTGGTATTGACGTTTAGAACATCACCAGAGAATCACCATACCACCCAGTTGTCCAACAGTCGGAATTTCAATCATGTCAGAGAAACCAAATAGATTCAGAAGAGGCATATGGTTGTCGATTCTTGTTTCCAAGAGTGTGACCATGCAAGGGCAACGGGTGTCAATCATTTCCCTAAAGTGTAATCTGAAATTAACATTGTTCCTCCCACGCACGTTTCATATATTGAAAGAGATAACCCTATTCATGTTGAGGTTCCAGTTGTATAGATCTCCATTCTCTAGCACCGTTGGTGCATGCACTGGGTTCCTTCTCTGGAAGGGCACCAGGATCATTGCATGTTGCCCTACTGTTGGGTCGGCTGGTGGTCTTATGTCCATTGTTCATTTGTAAAGTGCCATCGGACAGTTGAGAATTTGCCTCTATTATTGCATCTCCATGAAGATAAACACTTTTACCTCGTCGAGATTTGAATCTTCCATTATTGATCCTGGGATTAAGTTGATGGGTTCCACTGCCTCCTCCATCATGTCTTCTTGATGTGGTAAGCTTGTTGGCGCATGGGACTGTGATGGACCTTGGTGAGGAACTAAAGGTGCATGCTGAACATTGGGAGTTGGAGTTTGAGTTGCATGTGCACCCCATGGTGTAAAAATTGGATTGATGTTGGTGGCAATCTACGGAGTGAAGAATGGTAAGTCCATCACTGGGTGGACATTTTGGATTGGAACAAAGTAAGGAGGCAGGTTCCATTCTCCAATCATCGTCTGAGTTGCATTGGGAGTTAAGTTTGGTGCTACTGGTGAAGAATATTGTTCAGCTAGATGTGGTTCATGTAGTTGTTCATTGACAGCCGGATGCCCTCCGAGATTAGTTGTGCGAGATAGTGAGAGTTGTGGAGTACAATCACTGTGTCTCTCCCGTTTAACATGATGTTGAAGGAGATGGCGTGACCCATTAGACCCAACTCCACCCAGGATAATGGTCGGTGATTCTCCGGCATTGGGGGTTGGATGAAGATTGTGGGGGTATTGGTTGTTTGTGGGTTGGGAGGTGTTAGGTTTGCCATATTTTGAAGACGATTGAGACTGTAGGATTTGGATGAGCCTGTCGTCTCCTGTTGGAGATAGGAATTCTTGGCATTCTTTATTAAGGAGGAAGATCTTATAGAGGTTTTTGAAATATTGTTGGTATCTTGGAAAATCACAGAATCAGTTTCAATGATTGTAGAACCCGTTTGCATGTTATTTGGGAGGGATAGAGTAGAGGTCTTATTAAGAGAGGGAGTAGATTGGTTTTTGGGTACGTGTTCCATGGCATTGGCCATTTGGAACAAGGATGATTCTTGTTTTGACAGGTATGTTTTGTCATTTGTGGCATGCATGGGGTAATTATTTTCATTAGTAGAGTGAGTTAGGGTGTTGGCGTGATTATTAGTAGGTAGATTGCTTCCGTTATTTGTATTACAGAGGGAGTAATTTAGGGTGGGGTCTGTAATAGAGGACACGTGTCCTACTGAGTTGTCTTTGTAATAGAAATCATTTGGTTTAATATTATTTTCTTTTAATTTTCCAGATGTCTGGTTTTTGGTATCATCCAAAACCATGTCCTGCACCATTAGAGAGGAAAACTGGTTTTTTGAATTGATGTCTATTTCATTTGTGGAGTGATTCCCCCAACATTAGATTTTTTCCCAGATCTATTATCCCCCAAAGAGTTTTGTTTGTGACGGGCTTTGTAGTTAAAATTTTGAGAGCTAAGGAACTTACCTGTAGTAGCATCAAAGATATTGACATTTATACCTGCCCTTGATGGAGATTCTTTGCTTTCATTCATCGTGAGCTTTTTCTTTCCTTTGTGGAAAGTAACTGTCCTCCACTCCTCCTTAGTCTTGGGTTGTTGCTCCTGCATGTAGCTACTTTGCCCTTTTTCTTCTTCTTCTTCTTCTTCTTCTTCTTCTTCTTCTTCTTCTTCTTCTTCTTCTTCTTCTTTTTCTTTTGTTATTGAAATTAGTTGGTTGTCTGTCTTCTATCTTGTTGTCGTGGCAGTGTCCAGGTGTCATAGTTAGCATAGAAGCTGTCACGCTCGTGTAAGTATTGTCTTGTTATGGAACCAATCCACACATTGAATTTAACCTTGTTTAGTTAAACGGAATTCAACATATATTCTGGCATAATGCCCATGTAAAGCTGTTGATGTACAGGCGTCAACCTTGAGTAGCCTTTCCAATTGTGTTTGCCCAGTTTTTTTTAGAATTTTCTCATCATAAAACTCTATGGGGAGTTGGGGTAGGCGTATCCAAATTGCAGTGAGTGTTTGTTTGCCTCTTGAGGTACATAGTTCGGTTTCCAGCGTTGTACCGATAAAAAGTATCCAAAGATGAACCAGGGACCACTTTGTAATGCATTTACCATATTTTACTCTTTGTTGAACCTTACTGTATAGTAGTCGTCACCAAGGTCAATTAGAGAAAATGCCTCTGTAGGCTTCCAAAGGTCTGATAATTTACGTTTGAGAATTTGGTGAAGGATTTTTTTTCCTTGGAGTTTGATTATTACTGAGAATCTCCATGGATAGTAGATGCGTTGTTTATCTTCCCAGTTATTGGAACCGAGTATTCATTCTCCAAGACTTCAGGAGTCGTTTCCCCTTCTTCCTCGATGGTATCAATAGCCATAGGCAGTAAATATGGGGGAGGTGAGGATATTGAGAAACTTCTCTCTTGTTCATTGGTTAGAAGTTTATCCTTGAAGGATATTGGTTAATGTTAACACTACAAAAAAAAATACATATTTTCAACGAATAATTCTGTCAAAAAGCGAAAGAATATTTAGAATTTTCTCCGTATCAAACGATATAGCGAATGAAAAATAAAGAAGACAATAAAGTTTTCCTATCAGGTTCACGAGTATAGTTCAAAATTACCATGCCTAAACAATTCTTTACTCATTCATAAAATAGTCTACAAATAATAGAAGCAGACA
This sequence comes from Nicotiana attenuata, assembly GCF_001879085.1. Classification (NCBI taxonomy): domain Eukaryota; kingdom Viridiplantae; phylum Streptophyta; class Magnoliopsida; order Solanales; family Solanaceae; genus Nicotiana; species Nicotiana attenuata. The sequence goes on along the minus strand of NC_031994.1, from coordinate 96,641,462 downwards.
AACATACTAAAACCCCCAAGAAAAACAAAAACAAAAAATAAAAAGGATAGTTTTGTCATTTTTGGTAAATTGTGTTATTCCTTTAGATTAGTTAGAAAGTAGATTCTTTTAAAGACATACATGTCCTCTTCCTATGATGCCTTTATCCATGTGGAAAGTGTCTGAGGAAAAATTATCTTGTTTCTTAATGGATGAGGCTAATTTTATATACGATTACTGAACTTTACCCACTATATTAATAAATTAAAAAGTTAGTTTTTGTATTATTAAAATCACTGAATTATGTGTTATTTTTTCAAAAAATACAACTAACTGAAAAGTAAAGTTTTCTGTATTGAAAAATGACAGGTCATATCCAAGTTCTGAAATTTGTTGTTGAAGATCTTTTTTGAAATGTCCTACAAGTAAATCAGAGTAGATTTTGCGAGAAGAAGTTATCGCTCACATCCTTGACAAAGGAAAAAGACATCAGAGAAACGAGAACATCCAGAGAATACCTAGATCCCGGGTGTTGCAGGTGGTATTTCAGCACTTCAACCATGGCACCTTCAATCATTTTGTTAGGGATCACAATGGGGCGGGGCGGGGCGGGTTTACTCTTATATGGGTGCAGGGCAGGGTTGGGGGGGTTAAAATAATTTTTAAAATTTTTAAAGCGAGGTGGGGGGGGGGGGGATGGGTTGCGGGTTCAGTACGGAGCAACTTTGAATTTTATCTTTTTTAAAACAAAGCAATCACTTCAACTACAATTTCACATTCTTTTTTACTAGCGCGAATGCTATTTTGATTATTAATTAACCAATTTGCATAAGTCTCAACAAAATGATATTACTTAAATCAAGATATCATATTAATAATAAGAAATGATAGTAATTCATTTATTTTGGAAGATTGACGTAGTACTCTCTCAGTTTTATATTTATGTGATTCTATTAAACTCTCCATTTTATAAAATAATAAAATGTCAAACTAGTTTATTTTAAAGATTAAAAAAAAAAGAAAAAAATGTAGGGGGGGGGGG
>NC_031994.1:96624120-96640421 GCF_001879085.1 Nicotiana attenuata | reverse complement strand
GGGGGGGGGGGGGGGGGGGGAGGAGGTTGAAAACTGAAAAAATAACTATGCGGGGTGGGTTTAAAATTTTTGTGGGTTTTGCCAAACCTGGCCCGCCCCACTGCCATCCCTACTTGATTTTGTGACTTGGGGTGCCACTTATTTGTTATGTAGGAGTTTTTGTGGAAAATACTAGTATGTATATAAAATTTTATCCGAGCGATTAGGTGGTGTGCCACCCCCAATTCCATACATAGATCCGCCAATGATTGTAGGCAAGGTTTTCCGGCAATGTTAATAAGGATATTCTCTTATTCTATAAGAGAGAGTTAAGCAGGTCTCCTACTTATGCTCTGAGGGTATGTTGGTCATTTGTATTACAAAAGTGCATTATTTGGCTATTTACTAGGCTTTAATGCTTTCTTGTGGATTTCAAATGACGAAAAACCAGAAATATTCGGCACCCAAATTCGCAGCCTTTTGCAATATGGGCCCGAAGAGTGTTTTTGTAAAGGGATTTTTACCTTCCTATACCATATATGAAACCTTATTACCCTCAATGTTTAAGGTTTGTGTTAATTACATTTCAGCATACCAAATTACTATTTATATACCATAATTCAAATTAGGGATATAATTAAGGGTGCATTTATATTAGGCGCTAATTTAGGACCGTATCTTCCCACATTTACCTTTACCCGTCTCTCCCCCAAACCCCCCCCCTCCCCCCCTTTGGAGATGAACAGTAGCATCAATAATCTTCAGATTAGTTCTCATTTACTTCCCCAAAAACCTTAACTTAGCGACCGTATCTTCAGATTAGTTCTTATTTACCAATTCTTTATTTACACGTACAAAACATCAATGTATCGTTATTTTCATTGACCTCTTATTTTTGTTTTTTTTTTTTGGTTAGTGGCTGAAGGTTACTGGTTAACACAGTCGATTGAAACTCGAAGAAGAAGAAGAAGAAGGCATATTTCCAGAAATTGTAGATAAATTGTAGATAAACTATAGAAAAATTAAAAAAAATGTAGATAAATTGTAGACTGTTTTTTGCAGAAGATTTTGTAGAAGCTTTAGTCGTTTTGGATTTGTAAAAACAGAAAATAATGCATCTACAATCAGAATACAAATAATCTACAATTTATCTACAAGATATCTACAAAATGGATACATTGAATTTTAATATCCCAATTCCCATTTCAATTGAATCATAATTGGCATTTTCGACATAATTGTAGAAGATTTGTAGAAGTTTTAGTCTTCCCAATCTACAATTTATCTACAATTCTACAATTTAACTACAATTTATCTACAATTTCTGGAAATATGTCTTCTTCTTCTTCTTCTTCTTCGAGTTTCAATCTGAAATTCAGTCAAAACCAAGTCTAATCTTCACCAAAACCCCTCAAAATTGAGATATAAACTCCTAAACATATTCCAAATTATTTACAACAACACCCAATCCAAACAAATAATGATTTTTGAAAACCCAAATTTGAATTCAAAGCTTTCAAGCTTTTTAATGGCTATCAATGGTGGAAAATATATGGAAGAACAGATGAAGATGAAGATGAAGAACGGAAATCTCCTTTCCGTTTCAATATTCTTCTCCTAAATCTGTTCAGAATATTCACGCCAAATCTGTTCAGAATATTCTTCTCCTAAAATTTAGCTCGCATAAATAGGAAGATACAACTGCTATTAATTAGCTTTTAATGATTGGTACAAAAACTGTAGAAATAATGTGGACTGGACGGGTAATTTAGGAATTATGCACATTTTTGGTAATAAGGTTTCATATATGGTATAGATAAGAAAAAATCCCTTTTGTAAATGTGTTTAAATGGAGCAATCTAATTGGCCAAATAATTGGTGTCTTGACCAATTTACCCCTTTGCTTATCATTCTTATTTACTCCCTCCGGTCCACAATAAGTGACCAATTTACTTTTTAATTTTGGTCCAAAATAAGTATTCATTTGTATAATAAAAAAAAAGTTTCAATTTATTTTTCCAAAATTACCCTTATGTACGTATCCCTAAAAATTCATTTACTCCTCACATTTGAGAAGAGGAGTAAGTGCTACTATAACTATGGTGCAACAGTGCTACTATAATTATGGTGCAACATTTAATGAAGGGTAGTTTAGTCACACTAACTATTTTCATCTAGAATTTAGTATTTCTTTAATGTGTGTGCCCAAAGTAAATTGGTCACTTATTATGGACCGGAGGGAGTACGGTACTTCATGTGGACTGTCTCCTATCCCATTAATTAGCTCTGCATTTCTGTTATTTTAACTTATTCCTACTGATTAACATATCAACTTTCTTCTACTGCCAACAAATCCAAAATCGAGTTTCCTACCTTTTTGCTATTTGCAATTTCTCTGTTAGTACAAGGAAATGAATAAAAGGAAAGGAAAGGAAATGCTATAAGTTTTTTTTTAACTTATAGGAGTAGTAAGTAGGATAATTAGGTTTTAGGGGTAAAAATATAATTTAACTTTTTAATTTAGGAGTTTCTGCTTTTAATATATATACTAGTTTCCCGGAATTTGAGTTGCACGTGTATGATGCTAAAACATTGTTGCAAATTCCATACTTTTTTATAGTGCTTACACCTTTATCAGATGAATATTTTGTCTCCATATTAAGCTCACTCAAACTTACAAGCTTGGACACTTCAAAGTTAAGAATATCCTAATTTTATGCAAAATAAATCAAATATGAACAAATATCTTATAAAATCAGAGGTATTAAGTAACACTAAAAAGTATGTGAAATATACCATTTTGTTTGTGAGCAGTAGCTCTATCAATTAACATTGTGACTACACGTAAATTTGATGTTTAAAGATAAATCTACATCAAAATATTTTTCTCTATATGAAACTCATCCAAATTAATAAGACTGGACACTAAAAATTTGAGAATATCTAATTTTATAAGAATTGAGTCAAGAACCTACTAAGCAGTGTCACACACAGTAAATATTTACCTAATTAAAATAACGGGAGTATTCAATTATTTTTTAAAAGATGTATGACCATTTCTTCTAAGCTATGAAAAGAATATGAAACTACTGGCCTTAGCGAATAGGCCATAAACAATTATTTTTTATACAATTATCAGGTAATAAATAGACCATGCGTCAGAGGTATTATTTTCAACAAAATCGAGTGATATGTACCAAAGAGAAAAAATAGAATATTTTAAAAAGAAGAGAGACAATAGTACTCTAACAAATATTAACCTGGTGCAACACGAAAATTTGATGCTAATGATCACGCCCAACTATGCCTTATAAAAAGGACTAAGCGGTCGCTGCAAATATAATCCGGTTTACAAGTCCGGAGTCGAATTCCACAGAGAACTAAGGTTTAGCTACAGCTGTTCACTATCACCAAGAAGACAAGCTTGAACAATTCCTAACCTATAGATATTAAGATTCTTGTGTTTAACTACTTAACTAACAAATTAAAATAGTAAATTAACAACTAACGATACTGAGGGTTAGAGAAAAGATTAAGGAGGTCTAGAGTTATGATTTCCCCAATTGTCGGAATCTTTCCCGCTATGTCTTCTATAATTTCGCCTAAGTATTCTCTACCGATCATGAGCACTCTTATTACCCTAAATCTCTCCCGAGTAATTACGACAATTTACTAGACGCACTCTCCCGAGCTACGCTAGCTGGCTTTTAATACAGCTCACTTCAGATCGCACCCAAGGCTTCGTTATCCCTAATCCCACCTTTAAACCCTCGGTTATTGATCCCTCATATACTCTGGGAGTGGTGTTGTTCAACAATTACCTAAATATGCACTCTCTCCCGAGTTATGCATACTAAATAGGCACAGCTAATTGAGAGCTCTTCAACCAACCACAATATAAACGTAGTTGAACAAATAGAGAAAAGCTATGGCTCAATTATATAAAAACATAACAAGAATTTATCCTACAAAAGGTTCTATCAAAACTCTAGATAACAAATTAGCTATTCATAATAGTATGTAAAACTACAATACTAAAAGTCATAACCAACAATGAAAAATAGGAAGAGGAAGGAAAAACTTGTAGAAGAATTCTCCGCCTTGCTCCCAATGTGTTCTTGCCCTCAAGGGTGTTGTCTAACCCTAAAGTAGTGTCTCTCCGCCTCCTTAGGTCTAATTTGTGTCCAAAATATGTCCCCTTCTTGTTCTTGGCCGGCCTCCTTTGTTTAATATAGGGTTTAGGACTTAAAATCCCATGTTTTGCACTTTAGTCCCTGAAATTTTCGTTTCCTGCCGCGGTTTTGCCGCGGTCGCGGTGGAACCGCGGCCAAACATGCCCTCTGATTCTTCAGTTGTCCGCGGCCATCTTCTACCGCGGTTCTGCCGCGGTCGCGGCAAAACCGCGGTTTTTCACCCTGTTCCATTTGGAATTTAGAAAAGCGTAAAACACGAAAGTTGTAGTCCTTTGAGTTAGCTTCCCAACCATATATTGTGGAGCCCAAATGGAGTTCTGAGCAAAAAGTTGTATCTATTTTACTAGACAGTGCGCAATATGCCTCCTCAAGTCTTCGTTCGTACTTAATTATCAAATTTGACCTCCGAACACGATCCCGGCTTAATTCCTTGAGCTTTTACTCAGACTTCAAAGCTTCAAATCACTTAAATTCATTCCATAACATCTATATAGCTTGGAATCACACCTACAAGGCATAAAACACTAGCGATTAAAGCACAAACTCAATTAAAGTGCAGTAAATTTGAGTGTAATAAGCGACTAAAATATGCAATTATAGCCTATCATCAGCTAACAAAAAAGAGGATGAATGTAACAGACTCAGCAAAAAATAGTAAAAGGAAGAAAGCATTTTCACTCATCAGTTAACTTGAAGACTCGTTAAAATTACCATAAAATATTTATCCCAACGACTCCAATTAATAAATACAAATAATCAAATTGGTCATTCCGAAGTGTGTTTATGCTCACGAAAAGTAAGATGAGAACATGTTAGTTACACACCGCAAAATTTTCAAAGTTGTTAACGATTTTGATTCACTTAAGCTTAATGATTTTAAATGTTTCATGTCCTTTCAATGCTTAAATTTAGTATTCTTAATCTTGACTGCCAAGTACTATTTTTTATTTTTCATGATACGGGTAACACAATGATATAATAAACAATTAACTTTCTATTTTTTTCAAATCATGGAACCTTAGTTGTCAAAAATCTAGATCATCAAATATTAGTTTAACCCCATATAGAAATTAGTGTACCCAAATAGTTAATTTATTTTTTCTAAACTTATATAATTACTAATATAAGATTAATTTTTTTAAACACAGAAGATGCAAGAGAAACCTACCAAACTCTTGGTGCATTTTCAATAATCCTCTTAATAAAAAATAATATAATTTATTGTATAAATAATATAATAGGACTATAGAAAAATTAGATGAAACAAATTTATTGATTTTTTCTGTATCAATCGACTCTTCCTTATATCAAGGGGAGGGACTTAGGAATTTAGAACTATCATACCTTCTAATTGATTATTGCAAAATCAAAGGAATCTCATTGTTGCTACTGTTCTGTGCTATTACGGATTAAGAAGCCGAGGTCCACATATGGTTTTATCCATAACTATTATAACCATAACTATAGTTATAAGAGCCATGCATTCAAATAACTGAAATATCATTAACCACTAAGTTCAACTTTAAACTCACAACCAACATGCAATACTTCTTCATCTTTCTACAATATTTTCTCAATGAAAAGAAGAGTATCTTTATTGGAAAAAATATTAAATGCACCTTATTGCTTTCCAATCAACTCATTGGGCGTGGCAATTCACTTGTTTGTCCAATGAAATCAAATACTATATGAAAATGTCATTTACATCCAGTAATAATCGGCAACTTCAAAAGTAAATGGGAGAACATTGTAGTGTAGAAAATATTATTAATCCAACTTAAAAAGAAGGTAGATTTGAAGGGGTGTGACTATTGGTAATAGAGTACAAAACATTGCTATTGGGAAGTGTTGACTTTCTTTTATTTTATATGTAGGGTAGTTAAGTTTTTAAAAAAGGGTATGTTAGTAATTCAATTTTAAGTTAAGGGTTTCCTATTTTTATATTAACTAGTTTTACGGTACGTGCAATGCACGTGTATGCCTATCACGACCCAAAATCCCTCCGAAGGAGTCGTGATGGCACCTAGTCTCTAAACTAGGTGTCACGACCCAATTTTCCCTCCATTGGGGTTTCGTGATGGCACCTAGTCTTAAGGACTAGGTAAGCCTAATAATTGCGGAATAACAACAATGAATAATAACATCTAAAATTCTTCTGAAATAAATCCCTTATACAATGAACATCTTCCCAAAACTCGGTAGTACAAGTCATAAGCTCTACAGAGTTTCGCTACCATTTCTAAACACAACCGTATAGAAATAAGTACAGCAGTGAGAATATAAAATAGGAAGGGGACGCCGAAGCCTGCGAACGCAGCAGCAGGGCTACCTTGAGTCTCCTCGGCAAGAATCCGCACAGCTACTAGCGAACAATACCAAGATCTGCACAAAAAAAATATGCAGAGGTGTAGTATGAGCACACCACAGCGGTGCCCAGTAAGTATCAAGACTAACCTCGGTGGAGTAGTGACGAGGAACAGTCGAGACACCTACTGGTCAAATGAAATGAACAGGATATGATAATAAAATATCGAGATAAAGATAACGAGGTAATATCAACAGCGGTGAGAAAATCAAAATACAAACAGTAGGAACAATAAAGGGAGAACACGTGTAGTAACGAACGATACCAAGTAAATCAGATAACCAAGTAAATCAAGTAACCGAGTACATCAGATAACCAAGTAAATCAACATTGACATAACATGAACAGAGACAAGTAAGAATGTATCCAAATAAAGAAAACAGTGCCAACTCAATCACTCACATCATGTCTAATACACAATCCCGACCATCTCAAATCCTCGGTTTCTCACATCATAATCTCAACTTCCGAACCCTCAATACACATGCACCTTGTGCTCCCAAATTTTCCATCTCACTCTTAACAAAAGAAATCCACATGCTATACAATACATAATGTCCGTACAAATGCACTCAAGATGTTCAAGAAGTCTCATTTACCTAATATAAGTAGATTACAAATTCTAAACTAATTAGGAAAAACCAGCGAGAAAAGATGAAGTTAGTTTTAGAAATCATTTGAATAAAGAAAGTACCATTTTCAATCAAAATACAACATCGGATGAATTATTACCTTTACCATGGGATTTAATAATTTACAACTTAGTAGAAATTCCTTTTAAGTATAATACAACCTCAGACGATTTATGGAAAATTTAGTTGAGAAACTAATTGAGTCAAAAATGTAGAAATTATTGAAGTTTGAAGTATATATATATATGGCAAGGTGTTGACAACAGTATGGGTTCCAACACAAAGAATCACAGCAGTAAGGGAAATCTAATCCGTTAAAACACTTGAATTGATAACAACAAATAAACACAACAACAGAAAGTGTACGGCATCACCCTTCGTGCTTTTACACTCACATAATATCGACAGGGGATCTCCCGGGATCCCGTCCCGTAGTTCCAAACATAAGTACTTGGGGGATCTCTTGGTATCCTCATTATATATGCTGGGGATCTCTTGGTATCCCGAGGATCTCTTGGTATCCTCTATATATATATGCTGGGATCTCTTGGTATCCCGAGGATCTCTTGGTATCCTCAATATATGTGCTTGGGATCTCTTGGTATCCTCAATATATATGCTGGGGATCTCTTGGTATCCCGAGCCAACAAATATGAACAATAGCATCCCGGCAAGGGAATCAACAATATGAACAAATGACACCCCGACAAGGGAATCAACTATATAAACAATACATTCTGACAAGGGAATCAACAATATAAACAATTCATCCCGGCAAGGGAATCGACAATATAAACAATGCATCCCGGCAAGGGAATCAACAATATAAACAATACATCCCGGCAAGGGAATCAATAATATGAACCATAACATCCCGGCAAGGGAATCAACAACAATCCAACAATCCAATCACAAGGAAGTTCCACCACCAAGAGTATGATTACATAGCAACAAGAGAATCACGGAGAAACTAAGAAAAACACAATAACCTTAACAAAGCTACAAAAGAACAGCTAATTCAATTAAGGCAAATAAGGCCAAGTAACGGGTAAGAGTTAGAGGAAAGCTAACAACATCGTATAGAGCATATAGAGGTAAATTATGCAATTTGATAACTCAATCATAACAGAATACTTCCCATAGGATGAACATAAGGACCTAAGATCCCTAAAGGCAATTTCCCCACAAATAAGCCCGAGCACACACTCGTCACCTCGCATGCACGGACTACAATTAGCATGGAAGACTCAAGTCCCAATGGGAAGTCTCCCACACAAGGTTAGGCAAGATACTTACCTCAAAGACGACAAACCGATACTCAAAAATGCACTTCGGGTGAGAGGACCTCCGACCGGCTCAAATCTAACCACATTAACTTCAAAGCACAAATAAAACACATAAGAAACTATTCCGGATCATAAAGTCTCAATCTTTAACAAAATCCAAAAAATGGTCCAAAAGTCGACCCACGGGCCCGCGCCTCAGAACCCGACAAATTTTACAAAATCCGTATACCCATTCCAATATGAGTTTAACCATACAAAAATTACCAAATTCCGATATCATTTCATCCCCCAAATCATGAAATTTCGTTTTGAAAATTTTCTTTAAAAACCAACATTTTTCCTAACTAAAAACACAATTTAAATGATAAAACAAAGACTAATTCATGTAATATATTTAAGTCTCAGTGAAGAACACTTACCCATTCGAATTATCTGAAGAACCCACCAAGAATCGCTCAAAACCGAGGTCTACAAGTCAAAATATGATAAAAATGGTGAAACCCTCGATTTTGGAATATATTCTGTCCGCCCAGGCATTTGTGCATCGCGAAAGCGAAGGAAGGACCGTGTTCGCGTAGAAGAAAATTTAAGGTTGCCCAGGTTGCTCATCGCAAACGCGATGATGAGCTCGCGAACGCGGAAAGAAGGACAGGAACCTACGCGAACGCGTAGGGAGGGACGCGAACGCGAAGAAGGAAAATGCAGTGCTTCGCGAACGCGAACGCGAAAAAGGATTTCGAGGTGGTCAGCAACAAGGCATTGCGAACGCGAAAGGCTGTTCGCGATCGCGAAGGAGGATACCAGAAGCAGAAAACAGCAGTTCAAAAACAAGGGAAAATGGCCCGTAGCCCACCCGGAACACACCCGAGGCCCTCGGGACCTCAACCAAATATGCCAACATATCCCATAACATCATTCAAACTTGTTCCAACCTTCGGAACGCTCAAAACAACATCAAAACACCATTTTAACATCGGATTCAAGCCTAAGAACTCCAAAAACTCTCAATTTACGCTTTTGATCAAAAAGTCTATCAAACCTCGTCCGAATGGCCTGAAATTTTGCACACACGTCACATTCAACACTATAGAGCTACTCCAACTTCCGAAATTCCATTCTGACCCTTGGATCAAAATCTCACTATCGAAACGGAAACTTCAAAAATTCAACTTTCGGCATTTCAAGCCTAAATTAGCTACGGACCTCCAAAACACAATCCGAACGCGCGCCTAAGTCCAAAATCACCATACGAAGCTGTTGGAATCATCAAAAATTCATTCCGGGGCCATTTACTCAAAAGTCCAATTCCGGTCAAATTCTCACCGCTTAAACTCCCAAAATTAGATTCCTTCTTCCAATTTGACTCTGAATCATCGTTAACTGAATTCAACCATGCACACAAGTCGATACTCGTTATGAAGCCGTTCCAGAACTTACGCCGCTGAATGGAGCTTAAATTCTCAAAACGACCGGCCGGGTCGTTACACTAGGTAAGCGTAACATTAATAGAAATAATATTAATATTCACTAACTTCAGATTATATAACTCTGAACAATTACAATATCCAAAATCGGTGGTACAAGTCATAAGCCTTTCTAAGAGTAGTTAGTCAAAATAAATACGTCACTGTTCTAGAACAAAAGGAACAAATGCAAATAAGTACAAATGAAGGGGACTCCGAAGCCTGCGAACGCAGCAACAGGTTTACCTTGAGTCTCCACCGCGACGATCCGCACAACTATTACCGATCAAATACCTGGACCTGTACAAAAAAAATGTACAGAAGTGTAGTATGAGCACACCACGACGGTGCCCAGAGTATCAAGACTAACCTCGGGGGGTAGTGACGAGGAACAATCAAGACACCTACTAGTCAAAGAAATTGAACAGGATATGATAATGAACTACCAAGATAAAATTAAAAAAGTAATATCAATAATAGGGAAAGATCCAACTACAAATAGTAGAGACAATAAAGGAAAACACGGATAGTAACGAACGATAATCAAGTAAACTAACACAAACATTACTGGGACACAGACAAGTAAGAATATGTTCAAACAAAGAAGGCGATGCCAACTCAATCAATCACATCATTTCTATTACACAATCCCGACCATCTCAATCCTCGGTATCTCATGTCTAATCAAGGTCCACACCTTTAGTACACATGGCACCTTGTGCCCACATATCTCTATCTCACTTTGTGCAACATCATCCTCATGCTACTCAGTACATAGGGTCCATAACCAATACAACTAAGATGTTCAAGGAGTCTCGTTTATATAACATAAAGTGGATTAGAGCTTCCAAACCAATTAGGAAATCAGCAAGAAAAGATGAAGTTATTTTTAGAAATCATTTGAATAAAGAAAATACCCTTTTAAAATAAATTACAACATCGAATGAACTATCATATTTAATATAGGAGTTAATAAATTAAAACTTAGTAGAAATTCTTTTTTTTAGTAAGATTCAATATCATCGGGTTAAGGAAATTTAATTGAGAAACTAATTGAAATAAAACATAACATTTGTAGGGATTTGAATTATTGAAAGGTGTATATATACACGGCGAGTTCAAATTTAAAAGTCATATATAGCAATGTAATACTAATTTCTTTATTTTAAATTACAAATATTACTAATAACTTAATAGGACAGGAGGAAATGATTCAACGTAGTAAATTTACTTTAAAAATTAAGTCACCAGAGTAATAGTTTCAGGGAAAGAATTCCAGGAACAACGGCAAGTCAACAACTCAATGCCAATGATCCTCACAACTCAGTAACACCTGAAATACAAATTGTCAAAGATTTAAACAAATGAACTAGGGACTTCTCAGTATTCAGCTATAACCAAATCCTAAATGAAATGTAAAACCACCGAATAACTTGTACAGTCAAAGAGGAATACATAAGCATGTATATATATATTGATGCGGCGCGCATCCCGATCCCACCAATCTTCCCTTATTCCTCCGTAATAATTATAATAAAAGTAAATAATATATATTTGTTGCGGCGTGAAACCCGATCCCACCAATCCTCCCCTATTCCTCCTTAACAATTACAATAAGATTAAATAGTATATATATCACCATATCAGTAACAACATGATCATTCGCCCTTATTACTCCTTGTTGCGGCGTGCAAACCGATTCCACCAGTCCACCCTTATTATTCCTCAATATATATCACCCTTATTCCTCCTGTTGCGGTGTGCAACCCGATCCCACCTATCCACCCTTATTACTCCTTGTTGCGGCGTGCAACCCGATCCCACCAGACAACATCAATTCTCCCTTATTCCTCCTCAACATATCAACAACCAGACATAGTTTAAAATCAACAACAACAACAACAATTCAACAACCCAATCACAAGGATTTCTACCACCAAGAGTATGAGTACACGGCAACAAGAAAATCATGGAAAAACCAAGAAGCATAACAACCTTTACAAAAATACAAGAAGACATATAAGATACGTGATAACTACACCGGCAACCACAACAATTTGGACACATAACATATAGGCACGGGGTCATAGAGGAATTCACAATTAAGAATAAAAAAACAATAAGGAGGACAATCACTTCAATTATGGCAATTAAGGGCCAAGTAACAAGTAAGAATTAGACGAAAGCTAACAACATTGTATGGAGCATATAGAGGTAAAACAAGCAATTAGGGAGCCCAACCATATCGGAATACTTCCTACTTAATGAACATAAGGACCTAAGAACCCTAAAGGCAAATTTTTCACAAATAAGCCCGAGCACACACTCGTCACCTCGCGTGCACGGACTACAATTAGCATAGAAGACTCAAATCCTAAGGGACAGTCCCCTACACAAGGTTAGGCAAGATACTTACCTCAATCCGGCCAATTCAACACTCAATTTAGCTTTTTCCTTTACCAATTCATGAACGCTCAGCTCAACCTAGCTAAAAACGACTTGAATACATCAAACAAAGCAAGAGAAAATAATTTCAATTAACAAAGCTATGATTCTTATACAATTTGCAAAAAGTCAACAAAAGTCAACTCCCCGGGCCCGCACCTCGGAATCCGACAAAATTTACAAAAACCGAACACCCATTCCGCTACGAGTTTACCCATACAAAAATTATCAAATTCCGATACCATTTGGTCCTTCAAATCATCATTTTACATTTTTGAAAGATTTCACAATTTTTCCCAAATTTTCCTCTAAATTCTCATGAATTTGATATTAAAACTAAGATATAATCACAAAATATAGTTGGAAATTGATTAAAGATACTTACCCAATGTTTTGGTATGACAATCCCCTCTCGAAATCGCCTCACCTCGAAGTTAGGGTTCAAAAATATGAAAAATGAGCAAACACTCAGAATACCCAGCTTTTAGCAGGCTGCAGATGTCGCATTTGCGACACTGGGTTCGCAAAAGCGAAGAAAGCTTCGCAAATGCGAGCCTGGAATAGTTCTGCCTTCATCGCAAATGCGCTAAGGAGTTCGCAAATGCGAACTCTGAAGGCTGCACAAATGCGGTAATTTCATCGCAAATGCGACCCAGTTCTCAGCAGCCCAGGTTCGCAATTGCGATGACTACCTCGCAATTGCGGTAGTCGCAATTGCGACTGAAACCTCGCAAATGCGAGAAAACCAGAACCAGCACACATAAAGATTAACAAAGCAATCCGAAGCTAATCCGAAACTCACCCGAGCCCCTGAGGCTCCAAACCAAACACCCCCACAGGTCTGAACACATAACACGAACTCGCTTGCGCGATCGAAACACCAAAATAACCTCTAGAACCACGAATCGGATGCCAAAATGCATGAAAATAACTATGAACTTCAAGAACTTCTAGAATTGCAACCAAGCGTCCGAACCATATCAAATCAACTCCAAACAACACCAAATTTTGCAGGCAAGTCCCAAATGATATAACGGAGCTGTTCCAGCTTTCGGAATCGCATCCCAACCCCGAAAACAGAAAAGTCAACTATGGGTCAAACCTCTCCATTTTCCAAACTTCAACTTTTTCAACTTTCGCCGAAATGCCTCAAATACCCTACGGGCCTCCAAATCCAAATCCGAATGCACGCCTAAGTCCAAAATCACTATACTAAGCTACTGACATCATCCAAAACTCATTCTGGAGCCGTTTACTCAAAAATCAAATTCCGGTCAAATTCTCATCGCTTAAGCTTCCAAAACTAGATTCCTTCTTCAAATTCGAGTCCGATTCATCAGGAAACAGAATCCAACCATGCACGCAAGTTGATACACATAATATGAAGCTGCTCGTGATCTCAAACTGCCGAACCGGACGCAATAGCTCAAAACGACCAGTCGGATTGTTACAATGCCAAATCATTATATGATTTTATAAAATATTATCATAAGTAAGATTTCGAGTAAGAAATTATGCATAAAAAATAAAGTATGTATAAGTTTATGTGAATGATCAATATGGATCGTTACTTATTTGTCAAGATCAAAATGATTGTATATCGTCTGAATCTATGATTTCTTTTTTTTTTTTACTTATTTTAATTTTATGTTAGTTATATAATTAAGTGTATCTAAAGTACTTCTTTATATACGATTAATTCAGGTTCTTCTTTTTGTACCAAATTTGCGAATTACGATAAATCTATTTTTACTTGCTTTAATTTTATGACAATCGTATAACGAAGAGTATCTCACCTAGCATTGTATACAATATTCTTGACGTGTTTCTTATATTCTTGATGTGTTTCTTTCTATCATTCCTAATGATAATCATATTTGATTGTCGTCGTCTTTTTCAAATATTTGATCTTCTTGATTATCTCCTTGTTTATTTGTTCATCTTTAATTTTGATTGCACCAAAATTCAACTTTATATGTCTTCTCTGCAATTAAACGTCTTGCAACTTGATCTTCTCAAATTTATGTATTAATTTTGACAAGTCCGTGAAATCTTCATCCTTAGTCCATACTATTTGTGATAAATTTGGTGATGATTAATTAAACTTTCAGAACTCAGGAGATGATTTATTGAGAAATGTGATCTTCCTGCTTTATGACTTGGGTGCATGATTAATAGTTTCTATAATGTCACTTAGCTTGTTAATTTGAAATAAACTTTCAAGCTTCAAAAGAGTAACCTGTCAGAAAATGCTGTGATCCTGTAAGACTTGGAGTAAGTCATTAATGAAGTGTGGTATTTGTACAGCACCAAGTGTGAAAACTCACCAACTAAATAAACGGTAATCTCTATTTATATCAAGTGCCAAAGGCCTTTTATTTTTTTTGCATCCTCAAAAACTTCACATCCGACATTCATATTATTTCAAATCTTGGTTGTATCGCATATTGATCACGCTCAACTAAGTCTCACAAAAGACTAAGCGGGCGTTGCAAATATAATCTGAGTATTATTGCCCAGAGTCGAACCACAGGGAATTAACCTATCAATTACTACTGTTGGATTCACTAAATTCACACAATCTGTTTTCTCAAACTTTCTGATTCACAATGGTTGATTTTCTAACAACTAAAGACTGAAAGTAATTAATAACTGAAAATTAACTAAACTTGATGTGTAAACAGTAGAAATAAAGTCTAGGGCAATGGTTTCCCCCGTTGGTAATTTTCTTGGTTATATATGTCTTATAACTACGATATAGTTGTCTCTAACAATCATGAACGCTCAAGCTATCATAATTCTTTCTCAAGTAATTATGATAATATACTAGACGCACTCTCTCAAGCTACGCTAGCTAATTTCACAATACAGTTCACTTAGATTGCACCCGGAATTTCGTTATCTCTAATCCAACCCCTAAACCCTCGGTTATGACTCTCGTCTATACTCCGGGAGTGATGTTGTTCATACAATCACCTAAATAAGCACTCTCTCTCGAGTAGATACATAATTAATAGGAACGGATAATTGAGGGCCATTTCAACTAATCCACAATCAAAACATAGATGAACAACTAGAGATTAACAACCAAATCCAATTATATTAATAAAACAACCAAGTCATCCCCAACGGGTTCCACCAAAACCTTAGATTAAGGTTTTTAGCTACTCATAACAATGGGGAAATAAACTACTAAAAGATTCATAATCGTAAATTGCAAGAAAAATAAAGAAGAATAAGAGTAATGATGTTTTGGGTGATCTCTCACACTTGTTTTCCTTGCCAAAGTACTCTCTAAAACATTACATGCCTCCCTTGGGCGAGTTCTATTGTTTAAATAGGGTTTTGGGCTAAGAATTCCGTGTTTTGCACTTCAGTCCCTCAATTTTTCGCCTCCTGCCGCGGTCCTACCGCGGTTATGCCAGGACCGCGGCCAATTGACCTCTCTGAATCCGCAACAGCTTCTCGCCGCGGTCCGACCGCGGTTACGCCGGGACCGCGACAGTCCATCTCCAGTTCTGGTTTGTGCATTTCGCATAGTGCACTTGGCGGATATTGTGCGATTGGCCTCTTTTTCCTCCATAATTGATCCCAAAAGTACTCCATAGCCTTCTTTTATTGTATGTAACCTGCAAAGCATGAAAAGCACTAATTAGAGCATTTTGTTATCACTTTTACCATAAAAACTATACAAGAAAGTGCTTCTTTTAGGGCTTAATCATAGTTCAATTCATCTATTATCAACACCCCACACTTAAATCTTTGCTCGGCCTCGAGCAAGTTGAACCACACTTCTAGGCCTAATCGTTCGATGCATTACCCAGTTTTATGTCACACCCGCCATTATGAAAGAACAAACTAAGCAGTGCAACAGCCACACCTCAGATGAAGACTCTAATGCCATGCCACACACCGTGCTTACTCTAGTTACCCTAAAC
>NC_031994.1:96412926-96614059 GCF_001879085.1 Nicotiana attenuata | reverse complement strand
ATGGCCTTACCTCCAAAGATTACAACACAAGGACAAAGGATGTCCTTCAAAAAGAACAAGAGAAATATTTTCACTTACTCTCTGTTCGACAAAAAAAATCTGCTAAGCATATTCAACTAACAAAAAAATTTGCCTTTATCATATTTTGTTCTAATGGTGGGCATTTGCAATCTGTCCAAGATGAACGGGACTTTGGCACCACTAGGAAGATGTTGAAAATCGAGGAAAATCCTGTTGACATGGTTTGACAAGGCAACCTTAGCAAGATGGCCAGCCACTTGGTTGGCCTCCCTAAAGCAATGAGTAGGCGTAACATTGGCTTGGTTCATGATATGTGAGGTACCCTCAATAACTTTCTTCAGTTTGAAGTTATTGGTTTTCCCCTCCTTGAGCATATTCAATACCAACATAAGAGTCAAGTTCAATGGTGAAGTTGGAGTATCCATTCATTGCGCACCAGTTGATCCCAAAGAAGGCAGCTTGTGCTTCGGCACAGTTGTGACTATTGCACTTTGCAGTAGCAGAGAAGGCCATAATGAAGTCGCCTTGATCATTTCTCAGGACTCCACCTAGGCCAGCAGTGTCATTTCCTTCTATAAAACTTTCATCTGTGTTTGTTGATACCCAATTTTTCCCCAACATTTCAAAACTATGCCTGGGCATCAATTAGTATTTTTTATACAATTTCTGCATTTTTAAAAATATTTTAACTAATTTCACCTAGCATTTATTTTATAAAACAATCATTAAATTTCATCAAAAAATAGTTTTAATAATTTTTGTGGCCTAATTTTATCACTTGCATCCGTATTACATTTCAGTTATTGCACAAATAGCCACATTTGTATTTTTAAGATACAATTGCAATTACTTTGCAATTGTAGCCTACGCATGCATTATTACATTATTTTACCAAAAAATAGCCTTTTATAGTTTTTAAATATTAATTTAATTACTTTAAAATCATTTTTTATAGTTTTATTAACTAATTTTAAAATTGTTTTAGCAATTAATTCTGCATTTAACAAAATAGCCCCTTTTCATTTAAAACTTAACCTATCAACTAGCCCAATTTTAACCCTTTTGAACCAGCCCAGAAACCCCAGACCCAATACCTATCTACCTCAACCCAATACCCGGCCAAATCCTGGCCGTTGATCGTTTTGATCAACGATCCAGGTTTCCCCCTTCCTAAATTAACCTAAGTAACCCCTTCCCCAAACCCCTCTAACCTAATTCATTTTATACCTTACACCGCCGTCACCTAATCCACTCTGCTCTCAAACGCCCTCTAACCTAAAGAACCTTAGTTGACTTGCATCTATGACTCCTCTCTCGCCTGTTTCAGGCCATTTCGGTGTGATTCCGAGTGAGATCGTCCTATATTAGCTACGATCTATGGTTTTCTAAGCAGGTTTCTTCATCTCTGTATGGTTCTCTTCGAAACCCTAATTTCTTTTCTAAACCTCTTAGATCTGTACAGATCTAAGATGATTTGGGTTTGTTTCATGTGAGTTTTACAACAGCCTTAAGATTCTTTACAAGACTCGTATGATTTTCAAGTGATTTTCATCTTTTCCTAAAACTAGGGTTGCCGGAATTTCTTTTTAAAAATTGTTTAATGATTTTCTATGTTTAATCTTCTACTTCTCATATATTTTGACTGATTTTTATGAGCCTGCTACAACCTTAGCCCATTTGTACTGAAAACCCTAATTTTTGGGGTTCTTCGTTTGGTTTCTGGATATTGGTACATTTGATTGTGTTCTTGCTTTGGGTTCTTGTGATTTCTCGTGATTTTCTTGTCCTAATATGCTTCTACTGAATTGCTTAGTTTAACGCTTTCACTGATTCTATATGCTTGATCTTTCTCATTGAATCAGTGCCGTTTAACTATGTGTTTTGTTAAAGCTATGTGAAATCCTGACTATTCATGTTCTACCTTATTTTATATGCTAAGCATGCTGCCTCTTTTATGACTTTCTGAACCCTTGATTACTCTGAATCCCTTATTTCCTGGTTTAATTTGAACACCTTCCATTTAACTCTTGATTCTTACCTCTCTATTCGATTTGACTAGATTGCTTGCCTTAATTAATTTTTCCCTGCCTTGTTTGTATTCCGCTGATTATTACAGATTTGTTTCCTTAATTAAACTGTTGTTCATTTACCCCTTATTACCTATTCTATACCTAAACTTTACTTGATTCTTTTCCTTAAATACTTAGCATGTTTTACCGTTGATTTAACTGTCCCTTGATTAAGGGAAAGACTTTGCTGATTTACATGTGACTTCCCTGATTTACTACTTAATTGATCTCTTACCTTATGTGTCAAGATTTTGATTACTATATGAACACCCCCCCCCCCCTTATTTTAAGTTCAAGACAACGAACATTAGTTCAAAAATCACTACTTCTTAGACTCTAAAGTTCCCTTTCTCTGCTGATACTTGTGATACTTGCTGATCTAGCCGGCTGAAAGCCAAGGCTAGATATTGGAACTTTATTTGCTTTATATTCTGCACCCTTTTCTTCAACTTGTATGTCTCTAGTTAAGTTTTGGAATCCAAACCCTTATGTGTTTTTATTCCTACACTAGTTCATCAGTTATGAGTTCAACTTGTATTCCTGCCTACCTTTTGCTCAGCATATCTAAAATTTGCCTGTTCAATGTATTCTTTAATTTTGCACTCTTTCTTGCTTACTTCTTTGCCTAGCATGTCTAAAATTCTGTCCTGTTCAATGTATGCACTCTTTCTTCCTTACTTCTTCACCTAGCATGTCCAAACTATATGTTTAATCCTATTCAAGATAGGCCAACTGTTATCTATGTCCTGACTATTTACTGAGTCTTTAGGATACAAAGTGTTGCATGCAGTTTGTGATTATATGTTTCTCCTTTCCCTATCCCTGTACCCTAAGGTGATTCTTATGTGCCACAATCCCTTTATCCCCATGTGGAGTTCTGTTTGTTAAGTCTTTTGACCAACTGATTGTCTGCTGCTTGATACTCTTCTCAAACTGTCTTTTACCACTAAGTTATTTCCTGTTTCTGAAAAACTTTTCTACTTCTGAAGTTATCTCTGTACTATTTTCAAAACAAAATTATGTCAAGCACTTTCACTTTGATCTTAGAATATTAGGTTCTGCCGCTCTGGCATGTGTCCTGCCTTGAGGTCCTTGAGATCTCTCTGAACTCTGGCATGTCAGAGCTGGCCTTTCCACACTGCACCTAAATCAGTTATTGTTTGAGATAAAGGTCTAGGTGTGAGCACTGCTAGGGATCCTTGAGGTCCTTAGAAAACTCTGACATACCTAGACATGATACTGTCTATGAAACTTTGGCATTTGAGGCTATTTGAGGCTTGGGAAGTCATTTGGGCCTGCTTCAAGCTCCCTATAGTTAACTTCTTCTTTTTCTTTATTTGTTTATGTAATTTATTCAGCTGGTCTGTAATAATTATTTGTAAACAACATTGGGGTGATTAGTGAAAAGGGCTGGGTAGTTACATATCATGTTGGGTAAATTGGGTAGATACCATGCCTATAGGATTATGTTAATTCGAATGTGTTTGCTATGTTTGCTTTACAATATTAGAAACCATGCCTATAGGATCTAAATGGCCTTATAATTAGATATCATGCCTATAGGGTGTAAAGTAATTGAAGTTCATGTTTTGTTATATCATGCATTCAAACTCGCTTCCTTAGAAATCATGCCTATAAGGATCTAAGTCAGCTCTTAATAATTAGATGTCATGCCTATAGGAGTTAAAATCAGTTCTAATAGAAATCATGTCTATAGGACTTAAAATTAGTTTAGTTAAATAAATCAGTTTAATTTATGTTAGTTCATTCTGAATTGGTTTAGTCAACTGTCCGCTTCTTTAAATGAGTTTTCAAACAATGCCTTAATTTACTACCGCTAGAAAGCATGTCTATAGGATCGCAAGTGTCCGTTTAAAAACTGTTCATTGTTTTAATGCATCGATGTAGATATCATGCTCTTAGGACATCACTGTTCTGCGTTTAGGCAAGTCTATAGGGCGATTTAAACTCTGCAACTCTGAAACTGTGCTTTGTTATTTAAAACTGTTCAGATTTAACAGGTCTAAATCAGTAGGCAAGCTAAATAGGATTTCGACGCTTTGTCCTAGTTCAATACTGTATAACCCCTGCTCACCTAGATATCATGTTCTAGGATTTTCTCTTAAAATACCTGACTGATGTTTGAAGACGTGCATTTACTTGCTATATTTGTGGAGGTGACTGTGAGCCTGTAATTAGTTCCCTTTAAATGCAGTCCTAACTGTTCTTGATTGATGCCTAGACTTTTATCCTTTTAAAACCTTAGGGTGGTCTAGAACTGTCCAAAAATAGAGGTCCTAAATACCTCCAGGGCCACAAGGAAGGGACGGGTAGTGCACGCATAAGACATTTTCAAGATTGCTAGAACGCTTTAGGCTATGACCAAGGAGAGGGAATTGGGTAGAAAGGGATATGATGACTACGCGTTAATGTCACGTGTAGCTCCTCATTGAGAAGTGATTACCGGGAATTGTATGGGGTGATCCTGTAGGCTAACCAACCTAGGACCCCTCTTTTCCAATTCCCGATGTTTAAACTTTACTTTTTCTCTATATGTGCAACTTGTTCAAATCTCTTCTTTTTTTTGTCTCCTTATTTGAGTCATACGAATGCCTAAAACATGCCTTTATTTGCAAGTATGTGTCTAAACTATTTATTTGTTTAAAGGACTAATTCATAAGTATAAGTTCGGCCGGGACCCACCGTTGTGGACCGAGAGGGGTGCCTAACACCTTCCCCTCAAGGTTATTTCAAGCCCTTACCCTAAACCTCTGGTAGTGCAAACTAGTCTAAGAGTTAATCGCTCTAGGTGCCCTAACGCACCATAATCCGTTAGGTGACGACTCTTCAGAACCCAAATTCCCAAAAGGAAATGAGTTATTACCCCCCATGAAATGTCGGAACCCAGACTTCTCCCCGCGAGGAGGGAAAAAAGGGGGCGCTACAGTATTGAGTTTAAGGGAGTTTCAACGAGGCTTCTCCCAGCACACAATGATGGCCTGCGGAATGGGTTGTAATTTCATCATCTTCTCACATAAATTGACCCAAGGCAATGTTAATTTGCAATTAGGAAAGACTCTGTGAATAGCAGCTTGAATGTTCCATCATACTTACAAGAACACCTGGTTTTCCAAATCTCCCAACATATAATGATGGGAGTGATATGTAGAACAAGCTTGTGAACAACATTGTTGTGTATCTGTTGCCACCATTGATTCAACCAACCTCTTATAGGAATTTGCATTTGTTTTATTCCCAGAGGGGAGCCAATAAGTTTTCAAATGTACCTAGCTGCATCACTTTCCACAAAAACATGTTGAATAGATTCTTGTTTAGGGTTATTGCAACAGTTACATTTCGAAACAATTTGCTTACCAAAGTTAATAATAGCATCATCCAGAGGGAGCTTAGATAACCAAAGTCTCCAAGTTAAGAAAGAGAATATGAAAGGGATACTAGAATGCCATACCTTGCTAAGGAACTGATCTTACTTTTTTTGTTCTTGAAGAAGCATAAAGTTGTTTTGTTGGAAAACTTACCATCCTTGGTGAGATCCCACACAGCTTGATCCTTGGTATCTTGCTTGCCTATATGTATATTCATTATATGTTGAACCATCTCATCTAGTAGCCATTCCTTGAGCTTGTTGGTGTTCCAGGTCCCATCATAGATGAATTCTCTGACAGTAGCTTTGTTGTTGTTATGCCCAAGCATGTATGGGGCTAATAGACCCTTACCAGTCCAATTGTTCCACCACATACTAGAATTCCAGAATTAATCTACCAAATGATGTGAGGCTCTGCTTTATCTCTGATTTGTATCATCTTTTGCCAGACATGTGAGTCACCAGAAGCCCTTTTTTTACTAGCCGGGTGAGATCTTGGGCAATATTTATGCCTCATGAAGGTAGCCCAGAGAGATAGTATGGTTCTAAATCTCCACCACCTCTTAGTTGCAAGAGTGTTAGCAATATCTTCCATCCATCTCACATCAATGCCCCCTTCATCTAGAGGAAAACAAAGGTTCTTGCATGACCTCCAATGATATTTCTTTTTGTCTCCAGAGAAACCCTGGAAGAAATTGGAGAAATGTTTTTCAAGCAAATTGAAGGTGCCTTTGGCGGGTGGGGGGGGGATAAAGCAGAAAGAGTATATATAGGGAGAGATTGAAGCACATGTTTAATTAAGATCACTTTACCCCCATATGAGAGCAGCTTACCATGCCAGCCATTCAATTTTTTAACAACTTTATTCGCCATATTATCAAAATATACTAACTTCATCCTTCCAATATCAATAGGACATCCTAGATAAGTGCAAGGAAAGTTTTTGTCCATAAAGCCAGTACAATTCCTTATTCTATTAATTCTAACAGCACAAGAATTAGGGGCAATAAGGAAAAAACTTTTATCAGTATTCACAAGTTGGCCAGAGCTGGCTTCATAGTTGTTAATGACCTTCATAATAAGGCTATCAGATTTGTCATTTTCACTAGTAAAAATGACAATGTCGTCAGAATACGCCAAGTGATTAATAATAGGACCAGTACTAGGCATAGAAAAAGGAATAAAGTTGTCATCCAAAAGAAGGTTGTTAAGTGAGCAACTCAAAACTTCAGCTGCTATTATAAAGAGAGAGGGGGAAAGGGGATCTCCTTGTTTAAGTCCTTGACTAGATGTAAAAAATCCTTTTCTGTTTCCATTAACAATGATGCAATACCAAATACCAGATAATAGATTCAGAATCATGTCAATCCACACTTCATAGAAACCAAATTTCGTTAGAATAGAGGTAACAAAAGTCCATGACATTCAATCATATGCTTTTGCCTTGTCCAGTTTAATAACAACATTACCACCCTTATTAGAATGTGAGATAGATTGGACAATTTCTTGGCTAACAGAATATTTTACGAAATCAATCTATCTTTAACAAAACTACTTTGATTAGCCGAGATCAATTTGCTTAACAAAGGATTGAGCCTGATAGATTTTTTTTTAGAAATGATCTTGTTTGTGAAATTAGAGAGACTAATAGGTCTAAAATCATTAAAGGTGGTGGGGGAATCATTTTTTGGGATAAGAGTTAAACTGGTGTGTGTGTAGAACTTAGTATGGGGCTTACCTCTGAAGAACTCCAGTACAAATACAATGATGTCTTCCTTATTGATGTCCCAGCAACTTTGAAAGAAAGTTCCATTGTAGTCGTCTGGTCCTGCCGCACTAGATGCGCATAAGTTGAAAACAACATATTTGATTTCCTTTTCAGTTGGATTCTTTGTAAGGCTGTCATTCTCTTTGTTTGTAATCTTGTTGGTGATGCATTCCAGAATGTTAGGGTCCAGGTTAGCTGCTGGAAGATTGAACCATTAAAATGTCTAACGACTGCTTTGGTAATCTTATCCTCCCCTGTAATCCACTTTCCTTTATGGTTCTTGATTTTTTCCAGTTGCAATCTTCTTCTTTTCTCTCTAAGCTTACTGTGAAATTGGTTGGTATTTCTATCTCCCTCCTCAAACCAATTGATGTTGACCTTCTAAGTGATAAGGGAATCCTGTATAGACAACCACCTAATGTATTCAGCATGTGCTTTATTGGTCTCTGCCCTAGCTGCCTCAGTGTTATTAACAATCTCCAATTCTTCGAGCCTTTGCACTTTGTCTTCCCCATTAATAACTTGTTCATGGATGTTGCCAATGCTTTCTCTTGACCGCTGACTGAGTCTTTTGCTGAGAAGTTTTAGCTTTGTTTGAAGTTTCCACATATGGTTACCATTGAGTTGAGTAGCCCATACTTCCTTAACAAGCTCGAAAAAACCATCCTGTTTAGTCTAGAAGTTGAGAAATTTAAAGTACTTTATGTGATTATTAACAATATCAAAACACTTTATGAGTAGCGGCCTATGATCCGAGCCAATTCTCACTAAATGTTTGACCGTGGTATTTTGGAATCTTTGAGCCCATTTGTCATTTATGAATACTCTATCAAGTCTTTTCCAAATTTTTTTCTGTGGCCTCCAATTATTGCACCAGGTGTATTTAGGACCAGAGAAACCAATGTCAGTTACTCCACAGTTGTCCATGCACATTCGAAAATCAAGACTCTTGTACATTCTATGAGGCCTACTTCCTAGCTTTTCATCAGGTTCCAAGATAACATTGAAGTCGCCTCCAATACACCAAGGGCCATCGATTGCTAGGCTGATATCCTCAAGGTTGCACCATAAGTCTTTTCTTTCTCTTGAAGTGCATTTGGCATAGACTGCTGTGATATCAACAGGAGGATTGGCCCGACCATCTTCCATCTTTATAGAAATTTGTTGTTCCTCATTTGCAATAACAGTAGCTTGATTGAGGTTATTCTAGAAACACTAAATCTTACCATTGTCATTGGAGACGCATTCTTTAAAGCCAAGAAATTTGCGATGTCCTTCACTTTTATCTTTGCTAACCATGGGTTTCATTATAGCAACAAAAAGGATACAGTTGATGTCTATGAGTTTTTTGAGCCTATGTATGGCCTTGTTTGACCTCACGCCTCTAATGTTCCAAAAGATTGTGCTAATCATGGGAAACTTGAGGAGAGGTACCATTTTTTTGTTTCCTTCTTAGAGAAGGTGTGTTGTTGTTTCTGTGTTTCTTTTCTGATCTTACTCTGGTTCTTCCTCTTCCTTCTGCCAAATACACTTCTTCATCTAAGTTTCCTCCCCCTCAGTCATTGTTTTGATTCTGTTGAGGTTCTTGAGCAGCTTGGTGTAAGGTGGGATCCTCTTTTAGATGATTTGTTGTTATTCCTCCTAAAGTGACTTCTGCAAAACTAAGCTGGTTAGCATTCAAATCTACAACAATATTAATACATGGGTGTTCACGGATGTATGTTGGAAGGCTTGAAGAGCTCGAACTTGTTTCTGCCTCTTTGTCCTTAATGAGTTCAACATGATCATGAGCCTTATTGCTTTCCTTCAGCATGTTATTTTTAGATTTCGCCCCTTCTTTTGAACCTTCAGGATTATTTTTGTTGGAGTCCTCAGCTTCTTTTCCCTCCATATCAGTAGTCTTATGTATTTGTATGAACATGTATGGTACTATCCTTGACCTTCGACATCGATTCATTGCTTGCGTTGTGTAGATCCTGTTGGCCATTGGTAGTGCTAGTTGTTCTACTTCTTGCATCTTGGACTAATATCAGATTTGGATCTTTAGGAGCTTTTCCCATACTAGTCTGTTTGTTGCTCAATTGATTATGAATTGGTTTGAATAGAACTTTACTCTTCTTTTTTGGTATTTTCTTCTGCTTTCCTTGTTTCTTCTTGTTTTTTTTCTTAATTCTCTTCGCTATGGACAGTGCCTCCTTCTCCTCTTTTAGAGGAGATTTCAGTTCACGTTCCTCCTTTTCTTTGTTTTGCGATTCCACATTCTGATAAGCTTTATTAGCTTGGTTTTCCTCTGCCTTTTTTGCTTCCTTAGCCTTAATACCTTTTCTTTTGTTTGTCGCCTCAGGAATTTGTTCTACAATAATTCTCTGCTCATCGTTGTTCTCTTATTGTTTTTCACTGCTGCCATCTCCTGGATTCTCCATGTTCTTATTCTTGCTGTTTTTTTCCGCTTCTACTTCTCTCAGTTTTTCCAGAACTCTGCAATTTATCAAGTTATGGCCTAACTTTTGCAATGTTTACAGTATTTTGGGGTGCTCTCATATTCGATTTTGTGTATGAATCCCCTCAAAGGTGAGTTCTCATCCTCTGATCCCACCCATACACTCTCTATTTGAGGTTTGAGAAGATCAATTTCAACCTTTACCTTAGCAACACTAGGCCTAGTGCGCCCACCAGTAGCAGCATCAAAGGATGGAGTTGTGCCAATTTCACTACAAATTTGTTTAGCATAGTGCCATGTATGCATATTAAAAGGGAGGCCAGGGAGAAGGATCCATACCGGCACTATCAGAATATCTTCATCCGGTTTGAAATCCGGTGTCCATTTTTGTAACCACATCTGGAGGCCATCGACTTCAACCACCCTCATGTACCAAATTGTATTGAAATCATCCTCATTTGTGAAGTCTAAGAAGACATTGTAATTGTCGTATACTCCGATTTTTGCAGAGCCCTTCACAGGAAATTTTCCCCTAAAAGTAGCCCTAATTCGTTCAATTTGGGGTCTTCGCTTCAAAAATCTGCCAACAATTGTCAGCCGACATTCGTTCGCCATAATTCCATAGTAATCCTTTGCCTTGAAGATCACAACAGGCATCCCAGTGGTATGCCTTGCTATCACAGATTCTCGTGGGTGACGAGCGGTTGCCATCGGGGTAGTAGTAGCAGCCGTCACTGTAGTGGCGAAGATGGGTTGCCCAGAAATTCCTTGTGTCACCTGAATCGGAATGTTGAGAGCATCAGAATTCTGATCTTTACACGCCCCTAGAGTCCCATCCGAAGGCGCCATAAGTCGGCGCGTGTCGGAGACGCGTAAATAATGTTGCCGTTATAGAACTAACGTCCGAATAGTACGGAGAGAGTTAGGTTCAGTTTTGATATTGCTTCAATTAGTTTTTCCCCCTCAGCCTTGACATACTTGATTTTATTTTGTATAATTTTTTCTTCCTTTTCTTTTCATTATATATAAGAAGAATGAAACTTTGTTGTAATGCCTTGGAATAAAATTGGCGGTTTTGTTTGGCTCAAAAGTTAACAATGTACTTTGTAAGCTAGAAAACAATCGAAAGTAAGGGAAGGGTAAATCGTAATCAAATATAGTAGACCTAGAGATGTAAAAATGATGTTATTGTTGTAGATCTAGTATTAGAAAGTGATAATATGAA
The DNA here is from genome assembly GCF_001879085.1 of Nicotiana attenuata. Classification (NCBI taxonomy): domain Eukaryota; kingdom Viridiplantae; phylum Streptophyta; class Magnoliopsida; order Solanales; family Solanaceae; genus Nicotiana; species Nicotiana attenuata. The sequence continues at coordinate 96,603,151 of NC_031994.1, read as the reverse complement.
CTCAAGAGAATATGTTCGTTTGAGACAGAGATAGAGAGAGAGAATCAGATAATGAGAGAGTTGTATTATTCCCCAATCCTCCTCTTTACAATGTGAAGGTCTCCCTTATATAATAAGAGACCTTCCTCGAAATAATCAAAAAGTTACAAAAATAGGTAACGTCTCCCTAGTGAAGACACTGAGTCCTAAACGATGTCGCTTTTGTCCCCACGTCCGAGTCGTACCCACTACGTTAGTCGGCGTACACTCACTGGGCGTACCCACTGGCGTAGAGACGCTGACGGTCAAATTTGACCCTATACAGTTAGTCCCTCCGCTCGTTGGAGACGCATTCGGTGGGCGTCTTCGATGGGCCAAAATGCGAACCTCGGCTTAGGAGAATTTGACCTCGACCAGGGGCGGCAATATGAATGAGGTGAAATATATGACGTTGTTGAGCCACTGACGCGTGGCTTTTTGGAATGACATCATCGCCTGTATGCGTCATTATTATATTTGCCCCCGAGGCGGTTCAGAGGATGATGTGACATTTTGGTTTCCCGCGCACGTTTTGAATCATGACTCTTCGATTTCTGCGCAACTTATCCCTATAAGTAGGAGAGAGGTTCGATTCGATTCAACTTTCAAACCTTCGGAAAGCATTTTCTGATTTACTCCTTTGTCTTTCTTTCCTGTAACCGTTATTTCGTGAGGGACTCTCCCACTTCTGTTGAAACCACACTTCCTATCGTTAGTGCTTCGTTTCTTACGTAGTATAATCATGACAAAACGTGGCCAGAGTAGTAAAAAGGCCAAAGATAATGCCCCGTCTAGGGTTCCGCCATCTTCCGGTGGTGAAGGGGAAAAGGCAGAGAAGGCCCTTGTTCCTCTCAGTGTAAACAACGTCCTTCCGAAGGAGATGCATGTTCGCAGGGATTTTCCAACTAAAAGCCCAGACCTTCCCTGGGAGCACAGCGTTTTATTACAATCCCACTTAGATGATCTTCGAGAGACGCACCATATTCCGGAACACGTGGAAATGGTTCCGGCCGGGACGGACTATGCCAATGTGCACCGGCCTGGGTATTGCACATTCTATGAGTACCCGTTCTTGATCGGTTACAATCTTCCAATCTACCCTCTGATGGAGGAGCTTTGCCGTTTTTACAATGTGTGTCCGGCTCAGCTCACTCCTTACACCTTGAAGGTGTGCCGTATTATGACCACTTATGCGGCCAGGGCTGAGTGCAGCGTCTCGGTCCACCACCTCTTACAGTTATTCAGCCCTGGTTACCTGAGGGGTACCATGCTGCAGTTAAAAAGTCGTGGCACAAGGGGCTTGGTTGTTAAAGCCGATGACAAGACCAACCGCCGCTTTTGGCGTAAATATTTCTACATCAGGACGGAGCACCTGGTGTCGAATCCCGAAGGGTTCCCGGAAAGATGGAATCCAGAACGTAAGTATTTCTACTTGTAGAATTCAGGACTGCTTGCGCTTTTGACCATACGGCCATTGGGATATATTTGCTTTTCCCCACTTTTTTATTCACAACGAGGGCTTCCCCACCCCAGTTTACTGATGACATTAAATCATGGGTGGAAAGAATAATACCTTATGCGGAGGAATGCCGTACCTGGGCTGCATTTCTTCAAGAGTACGACCCGTCAGGTAATTCTTTGGCTACGGTTTGGGAGTTTCCTACGTTCTTGTTACCTGACTTATTCGTGTTGGCAGGTCGGAGAGCCCCTAAAAAGAAGAAGAAGAACTTCGTCACCTCGCCTGGGGCGGGGACTGACTCTGAAGACGGATACATACCCTGTGGCTCGCCTAGTGATGGCGCCCTGGAGGTTCCTCAACCGCTGCCCGTAGCAGTGTCCACAAGTAAAGCGACTCCTGCCATCCGCGCGGCCTGTGGAGTAGACTTCTAAGGGCGAGGAGCCGCCGGAAAGGAAAAGACGCCGGTTGATAACCGGCAAGGGTATAGCCACAAAAGACGAGGGGGCGAGCGAGCCCCGTCGGGAGTCAAGGCCAGTTTTTATGGCAGATGCCATCCGCTCCGGGAGGTCAGCTCCCCAAGGGAGGGTAGTTCCCGACGCCAGCCTAGCACGTATTTGGGAGAGCGGCTCATCGCCTGCCGTTGGAGAAGCGGGCGACGTTCCTGAGAGGGGGGGCCCTGAGGCCGCCCATGCGGACGTAGATGCATTAACGCGGGGTCCGGCCCGTGTGGGGATGACGACAGGTAGATCCAACCGCCGAATTCTGATCCCAGGAGGGTATAACCTGTTGCAACACAGCGAGCAGGCCGCAGCGGATATGACCCTGCTATGTGCGGCCGCTGAGCGTGAAATGTTAAAAGGTGTTAGCGACGGGGAACTATCCCGGAGGGTTGCCGGCGTAGCCTTGCAGGTATATTTCGATTTTTTTCATGTATCGTAAAGTAAATTTTGATGCATACTGACTTGCGTTTCCTTATTTTTCTCTTCTTTAGACTCTTATCTTGGAGGTAGAGAGGGGGCGGCGGGCGCAAAGGAAGGCAGCCACCTTTAACAAGGTGGTAAAGAAATATCGGCGGTGCCGCATTAAGCATCAGGCGCTGGCGGACCTACTCAAGCAGGACCCGGAATTTCGGGTTTTTCGTGAGGGTTTGGAGCAGTCGAAGGCCCAGTTGAAACGGAGGGTGGCCGAGCTGGAGCATATCGACGAGCAGCTGATGACCGCTCTGGCTCGGAACATTGAGCTGGAGACTCTTCTTCAGTCTAAGGAAGAAGAAATGGAGGTTGGCCGTGGGGTAGCGGCGGAAGCTGCTGATTTGCGGATAAAGGTTGCCGCTTTGACCACCGAACTCGATGCCAAGGCGGCTGAGATTGAAGTCCTTAAGCGGACTGCTGTACCAAGGCCTGACGAGGATGCACATCGTGAGGCGCATGATATGTGGGTGTACGCCGAGGCCAGATTGGTCGTATTCGAGGAGTTCTTAGCTGCGGATTGAGCTACTGAGGCGGAGGTTCAGGAGCAACGGCGCATAGCCCGTGTCGCCCGTGAAACTTGTGGGTATAGTTCTGATTCCCCAGACCGGGCGGGCTATAAATCTGAAGACGTCAACCGTCTAGAATCCGGCTCTTGGATCTCTACGGCCTATCAGGCCGAGGACGGCGGTGGACGAGATGGCGGTCCGACGGGGGGCGGTGAATAGAATGGCGAAGCCCCTTAGGACTTGTATTCATTTTGTTTTGCTGTATTTGGAGACGTAAATGGGTCCTTTTGTACATGTATTTTTGGATGATAATGGAAGTTATACTTTTGCTGTTATTCTTTTCTTTTTGTACCTTTTATTTTCGACCTTAATATTGTTGATGACCTTAGCCGTGTGCGTAACCTCGAGTGTCGTCGAGTTACTTGTCGTCATAGTCGAGCTAGGTCGACTTATCGGCGTCGATGGCCTTAGCCATAATATCGTTGATGGCCTTAGCCATGTACGTAACTTCGACTATCGTCGAGTTACTTGCCGTCGTAGTCGAGCTGGGTCGACTTATCAACGTCGATGGCCTTAGCCATAATATCGTTTATGGCCTTAGCCATGTACGTAACTTCGACTGACGTCGAGTTACTTGCCGTCATAGTCGAATTGGGTCGACTTATCAGCGTCGATGGCTTTAGCCATAATGTTGTTGGAGATGGCCGTAGCCTTTTACACGTTGAGATGGCCATAGCCGTTTATACATTGGAGATGGCCGTGGCCGTTCATACATTGGAGATGGCCGTAGTCGTTCATACATTAGAGATGGCCGTAGCCGTTCATACATTGGAGATGGCCGTAGCCGTTCATACATTGGAGATGGCCGTAGCCGTTCATACATTGGAGATGGTCGTGGCCTTTCATACATTGGAGATCACGCTAGTCCAGTCCCTTTGTCATGCCAGTCGGGAGGACGTATGGAGTGGCTGGTATGATCAACTTGTTTCTCAAATATCTCCAGGTGTCCTCTCTGTCGCCCCGTTAAATACCGTCCCGAGAAAACCCAATTGGGACAAAACCCGGGCAAGGGAAAAAGAGTGCGACTCGGGAGACGGCTTTCAGAAATGGAAATACTTGAGGTGGGCGACGTTCCAATTGTTTTGGAGCGTTTTTCCTTCCATTGTTTCTAATTGAAATGCTCCTTTACTTGCTGCCGCTGTGATTTTGTAGGGTCCGTCCCAGTTGGTGCCCAGTTTTCCTTCGCTTGGGTCTTTTGATGCCAATGTTTTGGCTTTGAGGACGTAGTCTCCCACTTTGAGTGGTCTTATTTTGGCTCTCTTGTTGTAGTATCTTTCGACTTGTTGTTTCTGAGCCACCATTCTTATGTGGGCCATTTCTTTTCTTTCCTCGATCTCATCGAGGTCTTGAAGTCTGTTTATGTCGTTCTCTGCTCCGCTGGTGTGTGAATACCTTAAGCTTGGTTCGCCGACTTCGACTGGTATGACCGCGTCGGTTCCATAGACCAGTGAGTACGGCGTTTCTCCTGTGGAGGATTTGGGCATGGTTCGGTGTGCCCATAACACTTCCGATAATAGCTCGGGCCATAGCCCTTTGGCTTCCTCGAGCTTCTTCTTCAGTATGTTCAGTATTGTTTTATTGGAAGACTCTACTTGGCCGTTGGCGGCGGGGTGATATGGTGTGGAGAGTATTCCCTTGATATGCCATTTGTCGAAGAATTCCGTTGTCTCTTGGCCGATGAATTGCCGTCCGTTGTCGCAGCTGATTTCCTTGGGGATGCCGAAACGGTAGATGATATTCTTCCATATGAAGGCGATGACTTCTTGTTCGCGTATTTGGGCGTAGGCTCCTGCTTCCACCCACTTGGGAAAATAGTCAGTTAAAACTAATAGAAATCGTACCTTTCCTCGTCCCGCTGGTAGGGGACCGACTATGTCCATTCCCCATTTGATGAAGGGCCATGGGGAAGTGACTGAGTGGAGTAGTTCTCCTGGTTGGTGTATCATGGGGGCATACTTTTGGCACTGTTCGCATCGGCGAACATAATCTGCTGCGTCTTTTTTCATAGTTGGCCAATAATAGCCGGCCCGTATTATGCAACGCACGAGGGCGCGGTTACTTGTGTGGGCACCGCAATGACCTTCGTGTACTTCTTCGAGCACTGGCCGCATTTGTTGCGGCCCTACACACTTGGCTAGGGGTCCGCCAAACGTCCTTTTGTAGAGCTCGTGGTTTATTAGGCAATACCGGGCAGCCTATACGCGGAGCTTCTTGGCTTCTTTTTTGTCGAGTGGGATTGTTCCATCCTGTAGATAGGATACAAATTGGTTGCGCCAGTCCCAAGTCAAATTTAAAGAGAGTACCTCAGTGTGATCAATGGCTGAATGGAGGAGGGTGACCACGCTTTCTTTGTTGAAGTTTTTAATGGCTGTGGCCAATTTTGCTAGGCGTCTGCTTCAACGTTCCGTGCTCTCGGAACTTGTTTGAAGCGGCACTCGTCGAACTCGATCATTAACCTGTGGATTTCTGACTGGTATTTTTGCAACCTCTGCTCCTTGATTTGGTAAGTCCCGGTGACCTGGTTCACCACGAGTTGCGAGTCGCAATGGAGAACGACTCGTGGAGCTCCATACTTGATGGCTTGTTTCAAACCTGCAATAACAGCCTCGTACTCGGCTTTGTTGTTAGTCATCTCGGGGCATCGTATGTACTGGCGAATTGTTTTGCCCGTGGGGACCTCGATAACGAGTCCCAGTCCCGATCCCGAGGCGTTAGCGGCGCCATCAGTGTAAAGAGTCCATAGGTCGGCATTGGAGGGGGCACGGCGTGCCTCTAATTCCGCCTCTGGTAGTATCTCTGCGCTGAAGTCGGCAAGTACTTGCGACTTGATGGCGTTTCTTGGATGGTATGAGATATCGTGCTCACTGAGCTCTATGGCCCATCTGGCGAGTCTGCCTGATAATTCAGGCTTGTGTAGGATACTTCTTAAGGGGAAGGTCGTCACTACTTTTATGGGGTGGCATTGGAAATAGGGTCGGAGCTTCCGTGGAGCTACGATCAATGCTAAAGCTAATTTTTCAAGGTGTGGATACTGTATTTTGGCGTCCACTAAGGTTTTGCTAATATAGTAAATAGGAGATTGCGTACCTTCGTTTTCACGAACTAGGACTGCGCTGACGGCGACCTCGGATATAACCAAATATACCAGCAGGGGCTCGCCTGGATTTGCTTTGGCCAGCAGTGGCGGCGAAGATAGGTATGCTTTCAATTTTCTTAAGGCCTCGACGCATTCCTCATTCCACTGTAACCCATTGTCCTTTCTCAGCACATTGAAAAACTTATGGCATCTGTCGGAGGATCGTGAGATAAACCTAGACAAGGCGGCTATTCGCCCCGTCAGCTTTTGTACCTGCTTTTTGTTGTTCAGTATCTCGGGTATTGCGTCTATCGCCTTGATCTGATCTGGATTGACTTCGCTACCTCGTTGTGATACGAGAAACCCTAAGAATTTTCCTGAGGCCACGCCGAAGGCGCATTTCTCGGGGTTCAGTTTCATCACGTACCTTCTCAATATCTCGAAGGCTTCTTTCAGATGGTCGATGTGGTCCTCTTTTCTTGTCGACTTTACCAGCATGTCGTCGATATAGACTTCCATAGTCTTACCGAGCTGCTCTTTGAACATTTTGGTGACCAGTCTCTGGTACGTAGCCCCTGCATTTTTGAGCCCGAAGGGCATTACCTTGTAGCAGTAAGTCCCTTGGTGGGTGATGAAAGTTGTCTTCTCATGGTCCTCCTCGGCCATCATGATTTGATTGTAGCCGGAGTAGGCGTCTAGGAAGCTCAGTAGTTCGTGTCCTGCAGTGGCGTCGATCAGTTGGTCGATGTGGGGTAGTGGGAATGAATCCTTTGGGCATGCTTTGTTCAGATCAGTGAAATCCACACACATTCTCCACTTCCCGTTTTTCTTTTTGACCATGACGACATTGGCGACCCACTGGGGGTACTTTGATTCTCTGATGGAGTCGTTGGCCAGTAACTTGTCTACTTCCTGACTGATCGCTTCATTGATAGCGGCGTTGAATTTTCTCCTCATCTGTCGCATGGGCGGATGTAGTGGATCGACATTCAGCTTGTGGGTGGCGATGTCTCGCAGTATTCCCGGCATATCTGAATGGGAAAAGGCGAACAAATCTGCATGGTTAGTTAAGAATTCACGATACTTACTTGGGTTGGCGAGACCGTGCCCGATATAGGCTTTCTTCGTAAGATTGGTTTCTTCCAATTGGACTGGGTCGAGATCTTCGACCGTTGCTTTACAGGCCTCCACGACGTCGGGGTCTTTGATGGCGTCCGTTGTCAGGTTGACCTTAGTCCCCGACACGGCTAATTGCTATTCCTCCGCGCTCGCCCCCTTTAGCTGTTGGGTGTGGGCGCAGTCTTGGGCTATTTTGTAGCATTTTTGTGCGGTGCGTGGCTCGCCTCGAATACTGAATACTCCCCGTGGGTTAGGGAATTTGATCACTTGGTAGAGGCTTGAAGGGACCGCTTGCATGACGTGTATCCATGGGCGTCCTATGATGACGTTGTGCGCCGTTTCTTGGTTCATCACGTGGAAAGTTGTTTCCAGCGTGACTCCTCCCGCTAAGACGGGCAGTGCTATTTCTCCGGACGTCCGTTCCACTGCATTGTTAAAACCGGTTAGTGTTATGCAGCGCGGTATTACCCTATCCTCGAGTCCCATTTGTACGAGGACCCTTGGGTGGATAGTACAGGCGCCACTTCCGTCGTCGATCATGACTCTTTTAACATCCGTATCAGCGATACGTAAAGTGATAACTAAAGCATCATAATGAGGGAAAGACAAACCGTCGGCATTAGACTTATCGAAGGTGATACTATCTTCGAAGTCGTCATACCATTCATGGGCGATGGTCCGCTTTAGTCTGTGTGTGGTGGCGAACTTGACGTGATTGATCACTGACTCGTCGCCGCCTCCGATGATCATGTTTATCGTGCTCGCTGGGGAAGGTGGCTTCGGTGGCTCGTGGGGTTGTTCTCGTCCGCGTGCAAAGTTGATTTTCCCTTTGTCACTGAGTAACTCCCTCAGGTATCCCTGGTTCAGCATCCTGACCACCTCTTGCCGTAGGCCTATGCAGTCTTCGGTTTTGTGTCCCCGTTCCTGATGGAACTCACATAGGGCGTTTGATTTCCTTGTGGCAGGGTCTGATTTCATCTTCTGCGGCCACTGCACCTTGGTGCCCAGCTTCTCCAGTGCGTACACTATTTCTACAGGAGATACACAAAAGTTATGGGCGGTTAATAAAGGGGGCGTACCTCTTTCGTTTCGGAGTGGGGCGACGTGTCGCTGTAGCGCGTCTGTATGCCTTGGTGGCGGATGGGAGGATCTGGTGTATGGCTGATGTCGATCTCTGTTGGAGCGGGGGAGTTGTTCTCGTCGTCCTTCGTTCCGTCGATCTCTCCTCGTTTCTGAGTGTATCGATGTTAGCCGTTGGGTCGGCCCATTAAGATCGTCCTCGTCCGCTCGTACCTCGGCACAATAGGCGTTGTGGATTTCCTCCCATGTGGTAGGGGGATATTTCATGAGGCGGCTCAGCAGCTTCTTGGTTGCCCTCGAACCATCCCTGCTTAGCCCGTTCTGGAAAGCGGCGACTGTCATACCTTCCGATACGTTTGGTAGACTCATCCTTACCCTGTTAAACCTTGCCAGGAAGTCCCTGAGTCCCTCTCCTGTGGTTTGCCTGACGGCGAAGATGTCGTTGACCCTGGCCTCCGCTTTCTTCGCGCCTGCATGGGCTGTGACGAACTTATCCGCCATTTCCTCGAACGTTGATATTGCCTTAGCCGGTAGCTGAGAGTACCATGTTAAGGCCCCTCCTGTCAACGTCTCGCCAAACTTCTTCAGCAGTACCGACGGTACCTGTTCTTTCGATAGGTCGTTGCCCTTCACAGCGGTGACGTAGTGGATCAGATGATCCTCGGGATCTGTGGTTCCGTCATATACCCTCAAGTAGGGTGGCATCTTGAAGGTTTTTGGGGTGGAGTGAGGGGCAGCTTCTTCAGTGTATGGTTGTTCAACGAACCTTCCCGCGTCGCGTTTTGGTAGCAACTTGGGAGCACTGGGGATCTTGTCGACCCTCTCCTGATGTTCCTTCATCTGATCGCGGAGCGCCTTGTTTTCATTTTCCATTTCTTCTATCTTCTTTAGGATGGCTGTTAGCGTGCCATCGTTGGTCTGTGTCTCGACGGGTTCGTTATTTGCTAGTGCAACTTCCGGTTCGCCCACGGCAGCAGTGGTATCTACCGTTGGTGTACACCTGATGTTACTTTGTGGTGACCTCTCAACCAAGCCACTCAGAGTGCTTGTTAGTCATCTTTCCAGTAGCTTCTTGACCGCTGAGGGTGCTTCCGTAGCCGCAGATGTGGAAGCTCTTTTTTCGTGCAAAGATCGTCAGATCTTCGGATGGGGAAGGTGAGATCTCCGCACCCGATGTGATGCTAGGGGTTGCATTCAGGATGCCATCGCCACTGGCCTCGTTGAGAGGGCCAAGGAGATTGGTAGTGACTCCCAATATAGCTTTCGATCTTGTGTTATTCTCAGCCATCTTTTGTGTTTGTGTGGTGTAGAGAATGGTAGTTGGTAGTTCTCTAGGTGGATACTATGATTTTGATTCTCGAAATCCCTACAGACGGCGCCAAATTGTTTGGCTCAAAAGTTAACAATGTACTTTGTAAGCTAGAAAACAATCGAAAGTAAGGGAAGGGTAAATCGTAATCAAATATAGTAGACCTAGAGATGTAAAAATGATGTTATTGTTGTAGATCTAGTATTAGAAAGTGATAATATGAACTTAAGAGAATATGTTCGTTTGAGACNTTGAGTATGATGTTGTGCCTTTGTGTGGATTAATATACATTGGAAGCAAACCATCATCTGGAAAAGTTTTTGTTACGTTCTAAGATAACATTCTCCACTTGAAATAGGACATACACCTTTCATCACACGGGAAGATTGACCCAACAGTCTGTAGCTTAGTCAATTTTACACAATACCAATTTTTATATCATAAGTTATAGTTTTATGAGAATGTGAACTATAACTTTGTAGGATTATTAATCGTCCTTATGAGCATGCTGCCGTTGTGAGTTCTCCTTTGTCCTTGGAGTGTAGGCATTTTATTTTTGTTGGTTTGACAATTTAATCATCTTTGTTATGTTTTGTCTAGTATTTTTTTTACAGTTTTGGTTGTTCGCCTGGTTTGATCCCTCAAATGCTTGTTGCTGGTTTGATGGAATTCCTAGTTCCTAGTCCTTCTATTGGCTCACTGTTCATGCGCTCTTTTGTGCAAAATGGGCTTGGGAGTTGTTTTTTTTGAGTTTACTGTTTGGCTCAAAAGTTAACAATGTACTTTGTAAGCTAGAAAACAATCGAAAGTAAGGGAAGAGTAAATCGTAATCAAATATAGTAGACCTAGAGATGTAAAAATGATGTTATTGTTGTAGATCTAGTATTAGAAAGTGATAATATGAACTTAAGAGAATATGTTCGTTTGAGACAGAGATAGAGAGAGAGAGAGTCAGATAATGAGAGAGTTGTATTATTCCCCAATCCTCCTCTTTACAATGTGAAGGTCTCCCTTATATAATAAGAGACCTTCCTCGAAATAATCAAAAAATTACAAAAATAGGTAACGTCTCCCTAGTGAAGACACTGAGTTCTAAACGATGTCCCTTTTGTCCCCACGTCCGAGTCGTACCCACTACGTTAGTCGGCGTACACTCACTGGGCGTACCCACTGGCGTAGAGACGCTGACGGTCAAATTTGACCCTATACAGGTTTCTTACTCATTATCCAAGTAAGAGGTTGTACTTTTGACTTTGATTGCAGACCTTGTTGCTCTTTCAATTTCAAAGAGATACACCACCTTTAACAAAGCGATGTGCTATGATTTTCCATTTAGAGAAATTCAGTGCCATTCCTTGTACAAATAAACAAGCAGAGACGGCACAATCACTTCATGTTCCATATAAAACTTCTATACGTTGTGCTTTTGCAATCTTAAAATCAAAATGCTGCACTTTTTGAAGAAACATTTTTCGAACTTCTACATACGTCACACTAGAAATGGACCTTTTGATTATGAAAGTAATCTTTTTTTCTTGCAAAGTAAAACAACTTATAGGGAAGAAAAAACCAATTTAAGATGAAAGTGTGCACCCTTTCATCTTAAGACACAACTCTTCATTATAAATATTTTATCTTTTATATTTATACGTTTGCTTGTGTTAGTATGTAAGTGTAGGTTTTGTTTTATAAATAAATAGGATATTTAAATTATTTAAAAGGACATATTGGTAATTTAATCTTTGACTTTTGAGGTTTCCATTTTTATAATAATATAGATATAAATAGATATAGATTATTATTATTATTACTATTATTATTATTATTATTATTATTATATAGATTATAGATTATAGATAAATATATAGAAAGAAAGAAAGATAGATAGATATAGATTATAAGTTGGTATGTACGTTGAAACGAGAGACAAGACACATCTGGAATTTGAAGCTAAATAAGGAAAAAGGTATCAACTGAATTATAGAATGTGAAACAAAATGAAATATCTAAATAAATTATACTATAGCTGCTTATACGGAGAAGTATACATAAACAAAGTATTACTAATAAATAAGTACATACATCGGAGGAATATATTGAATGTAATTCACAATTATTATCCCAACTCCTCAACTCGAACAAAACAAAATGACTCGGCTGATAAATAAACCCAGCCACATAATGATCTTTTACTCTTTACCACCCTCGGTCTAATCTCTAGAGTTTCACAATGGATGTGGAAATACATTATTATTCTACCAGATCGAATACCATTTTTCAATGCCGAAAGCATCCTTGTAAGTCCATATAACGTGTAAAATGATTGTTACTATTGTTTATAGGTCGAGTGATGATCCCATATTGCTCAAGGACTGAGTTTTTTGTGGCGAAGTTCTTGAGATTCACCAGCGGAATGGACAAATTCACCAGTAGTACCATGTTCGCTGCTTGTGAATTCTTGGCTCGACATTCCAGATTTCCTGAACTTTTTAAGGTCATATGAACCTCCGTCGTATTCCGAACTTTCACCAGAACCAAACATTGCGCTATGGCTCTTTTTCATTCCCTCGTTCAAATCATCCAGAGAAACATCACCTTCCAAAGCACGTACAATCTACAACATAATTAATTTATTAGCCACTATATATGTCCGTCTTCATGTATTTTACGTGTCGGGGTCTATGCATAATGAGGCTTTTATGTATTGAACAAAAACAATAATTAACCTGACTCATTTTTGGACGTCTTCTTGCAGAATGTCTGATGGATGCAGCAGCACAAGCCACCATACATAGCATCTCTTGGGCATCAAAGTTTCCCTCCAAACGTGGATCTATCAATTCATCATAGTTTCCGCCCTCTGTTGCACGAACTAGAATTGGCCTAGCCTGGATATATATATATATATATATATATATATGTATATATATTTAAAAAATAATTTGATCAAATTAAGTGCATACGTATGTGTTTTCATTCATAGATCATGTCTTTTAAGCCAAAAAAAGTTGTTTCAATTATATCATTAATGAAAACATACCCACTCAACTAAGGTGTCATCATCACTGTTAATGTCGATAGGACGACGCCCAGTTATAAGTTCCAAAAGCATAACACCATAAGAATAGACGTCAGACTTTTCAGTTAGCTTGCCACTTGAAGCGTATTCTGGTGCCAAGTACCTGTTTGTTCAAATTTCATAAATACAGATCGACAGGGTAATGTTTTTATTCCAACCTTTTGTAGTATGGTGGATATTTCAACAATTATATATAGTAGAACTGATTACTCACCCAAAGGTACCCATGATACGTGTTGACACATGTGTATTAGTGTCTGAGGAAAGCTTAGCTAATCCAAAATCAGCCACCTGAAAACACGACATTGGAACATTTGTTAAAATTAAAGTGAAACTAGAAATTTGCCTAATGGTAGGATATTCTAACATATAAGCAAATACCTTAGCTTCACAGTTATGGTCCAGTAGGATATTTGCAGCTTTAATGTCTCTGTGAATGATGCGAGGGTGGCCTGTACATAATTTATATGAAAAAGCTAAGTAGTTTGTGATGGAAAGCGAATGTACCTCAAATATAGACAAAATTCAACTTACAATCTTCATGAAGGTAGGCAAAACCTTTGGCTGATCCAAGTGCAATTTTAAGCCTCGTAGGGAAGTCCATAACTGGGCGACCAGGTCCTATATATATATATAGGATGCAAAGGAAAATGTCAAATAAAGACTTTGATGGGTAATTCTTTAAGTTCGTTACGTTATATACAAATTAAAGCATATATACGTACCATGAAGGTGATATTCAAGAGTGCCATTAGGAACAAACTCATACACCAACAACCTTTGAGATCCAGCAATGCAATATCCAACTAAAGATACAAGATGGCGATGATGGACACGACTAATGATCTCGACCTCAGCTTGAAATTCTCGTTCACCTTGCCCACTATTTGCTTTCAGACTTTTCACTGCTATCTCCTTACCATTAGGCAACACCCCTTTATGTACAAATCCAAAACCACCTTGTCCCAAAAGATTAGCCTTAGCAAATCCTCCAGTTGCTGCTGACAAATCGTCATACGTGAAACTGCTTTGGTTAAAACCAAGAGCCATTGATGGATGTGGAGGTGGCAATGGAGGTTGATGTGGACCAGAGAAAGCAGCAGAACTCATTTCACTGCTGCTCATCATTGGAGGTGGTGGTGGAGGTGCTATTGGCCAACTGAGTTCTGAACTTACATTTGTACTGACAGGTTGAGGAGTAGGCATCTTTACCATATGTTCAGTAGATTGAACTTTGTTGTTGTGCCAATTCCCATACTGTCCACTATTGTAGTAGTCAGTACCTGGATATTGCATGAAATTATTGTCAAATACCAAGACATGATAACATGGAATTAAGTAAGTTCAACTTCTGCTTATTATGTTTTTCATTGTTTAGGCATTATAGCCTGTTGTTTCAACATCTTGTGATGATAACAAATTTTAATTAATGAGCTCAAATCTCAAGCTTATATATGATGATTTCAGGGTGAAAAAGAAAGCATAAATATGAAATAGCAATCGCACAAATCTTGTCCTCTTTATAGGTAGTCCATTGGAAATTAATTTTCTTAGTATGTTGCTAAATGCGAAAACATAGTATCCACAACACAATAAAAGCAATTCACATACTCTTGCCTCCATGAGAATTGTCCCTGTAGTAGCCCATTTGGTCACGTGGCCTTCTCCTTTTGCGTTTGCAACAAGATATAAGGAAGACTAGCATGACAAGAAGTAATAGTCCTGCTCCTGCAGCAACTCCTACAATGATGGCTGTCCCGTTATCGTTAGATTTGCCATTATGATCTACGTCCGACTTGCTTGGTGGCGACTTATGCTTCGGAGGGGAAAGAGCTCCAGAGTTGGGAGAAAAGGGAGACGGTGGTGGTGGTGGAGGAGGAGGTGGTGGGGGTGGAGGAGGCGGCGAACCTCCATTTGAATTTGAGGATTTTGATGGAGGTGAAGATTTATTGTCATTATTATTGTTATTGTTGCTATGATCATTATTGTTATTGTTGTTGTTGTTGCCGTTGTTATTGCTCCCATTATTGTTGCCGTTGTTCTTGTTACCATTGTTGTTGTCGTTGTTGCTATCACCATTGTTGTTGTTACTATTGATGTTGTTATCGTTGTTATTACCATTGTTGTTGTTATTGTTACCGTTGTTGTTTCCATTGTTGTTGTTGTTACTATTGTTGTTGTTGTTGTTGTCGTCATTCCTGTTGTTGTTCCCGTTGCTGTTGCCGTTGTTGTTGTTGTTACTGTTGCTATTGTCATTGTTGTTGTTATTATTGCCGTTGTTATTGTCTCCGGAAGAAGATGAGTTATTATTATCCCCAGATGGCGGAGAAGGTGTTGAATTACTTTGAGAAGGAGGAGATTGAGAATTTGAATCATTCGATGAAGATGAATTATCTTGGGATGGTGGAGAATTTGATGATGAGTCAGACGATTGGGAATTTGAAGAGGATGAAGGTGAAGGGGGTGAATTTGATGAAGAATCCGAAGAGGATGAATCTGAAGGTGGCGAATTGGATGATTGATCATCCTTAGATGATGAAGAAGACATTGTGATAAAGTCTTAATCACAATCTATGCCAAAAACACGTCGTTTTAAACCCTGCCGTTCTCCCAAAACAATGAGCCCTGTTCATTAAAGATAAAAAAGCAAGTAATTTTAACACACACAAAAAAAAAAGCATTTATCATTTAAGAAATCACAAGAAACATGCAACTCATTATTCTCAATATGTAAACATGTGAATGAATGAAATATCAATCTTCTTAACAATGAATATGATCCGTTATGAACATATATATGTTATCTTAAAGAGTATGGAAGATGTTTATGTGTTGTAAAGACAAAGAAGAAAGAGAAAGATGAAGAAAATAGAGAGAAAGTAGAAAGAAAGAAGATGACACCTTTAGGAGAATGGCAGGGAGAGGATTCTCAAAGCAAAGAGAAAAGATGTTGCATGATAATAGTTTTTACAAGTAAACTAAGAGCCGTCTTTCTGTCCTCATACTCTTCCTAAAATCAAGGAACTAATCATGACTATATTTTTAGTTAATAGTAGGAGTATTGCTTTAAAATGGAAAATGTTGAACTTATAAACAATTGGTTACGAGGTTGTAATATTGTCTACACATGACTTTTATTGGTCAACAAAAGAAGACGACTAGCATAATTCATCTTTCAAAAAGGATTTTATTTATTTATTTATTTTGAGGCATGAGAATCAACGATGATACTACAAGTTCAAAGCCCAACATATGTCACTTTTTTCCATGTCTAGCGGCCCCTTTTTTCACGTAAAATATTAACCAGACAAAAAACAACTTCTGAACTTGCTACAATTTACTCTCAAAATCATGAGTACTAGAACATTTTCAATTGACAATCTACTTAATTTTAATTTTAATTTTAATTCTAATTCATTTCCTTTTTATTCTAAAGGTGATAGGTTTAGCCAATTACTGATAACGAGACATGCAAACGTATATTGTGCTAAATTAGTATGTCGCGAGTTAGGACAATAATAAATTATGTTTTTTTGAAGAAAGGAAATAGAATATAAAAATAAAATAAGGGAGCGTAATTAAGAGCTACTTTTATCTTGTGAAGTAAATAAAGAAAGAGAGGAGACAAAGTAGAGAGATATGCAGCTCCATGACAAAAAATCAGCTTCTTGAAATCTAGCAGAAGGATGAATTGTTGTGTTTTACTTTGCTTTGTGATACCAAATGGTAATATGAGGCGGTAAATAATATCGTTTTCGAAACAAGGACTATTTATGATATCCAAGGTTATTTTAGTCCTTAAAGACTGGCCATTAAGTTGAAGAGCCTCTAAAGAATTTAAATACAACTCTTTTGAGGGCAACCTCAGTTTCAACTGAAATCGTGTATGACACGTACAAACCATATTTCGAAACATGTTTTTCTTTTTCTACACCATATAATTTCCTTTTGGTTCATTATTTATTTTAACATTTGTTTTCGTTTCTTTTTCCCTGTTCCTTTTCTTTTTCTCCCCAAACACGCTCCTTCTCAAGTCTCATTCTTGGGTTTGTCCCTTCACCCAATTAATTCATTCTTCTTATTTTTTCAATTTCAGATTTCTCCCATTTCTTTCTGATTCTTTTTGTTTTCGTTCCATTGCTCCCCCATTTTTTTTTTGTCCCAAGAATATTTTAAATGGTAAAACGGGGATAGCTGACGATTCCTCGCTAGAATCACCATTTTCGTGTGGGAAATATTATAAGAAAAGAAAATAGGAAAAGAAAAGGAAAAAAAAAGGAAAGAGGAATAAAAAGGTAAAGTAGAAAGAAAAAAGCATAATTGTAAAGTGACATTTTGCTTCAGTGTCACGACCCAAAATACCAAGGGCCATAATGGCACCTAACTTACAAGGCTAGATAATCCAATCACACTAACAACATTCAATCAACAAGACATGATATAATATGTATGAATTATCATAAATAGTAGAATAAGTGATCAACATAAGCCCATATATAATACAAACTCCCAAAACCAGATATATAGTACACAGTCATGAGCTCTAAACCGAATACATAAAGATGTCTCAAAAAGTAAAATAATGTCTGAATTTATAGGCAACAATATCAAAGTAAATCAAGGGGACTCCAAGGATCTGCCGTGTCTATGCAGCACTGCCTTGAATCCTCTCAATCAGCAAATGAATTTATTCCCTAGGTCCGCTGCTGCCAACACCTGAATTTGCACATAAATATGCAAAATTATAGTATGCGCGGGATAACATGTATTCAATAAGTATCAAGACTAACCTCAGTGAAGTAGTGACGAGGTTCCAGTCATGTGATACTCAAAAATAAAAAAAATTGTACAATATAAATAATAACTTGCAACAAGAATATAACCGGATGCAATATCATCAATTCAACAAAACAAGAGTTATCAACTCAACACAGGTATATCAGTCTTGACAATCAAATCATTAGTTAACACCAGAGGCATAGAGTAGTATGTTAAAATTCACATATAAGCATGTAAAAATGCACAACAAGGCACAAAGGATTCACTTGCATGACCATGCTTCTACTATTATACTCGACTTCCATCAACCGCCTCCACATCATAATCAACAACATCAGTCAAGGTACTACAATTTCACGGTTACGCCATCAAAAGAGAACTATGAGAGGGAAACCCTAAGGGATGGATCCATATCAACACGCTGTACAGTAAAAACCTCGTTCCATTACAATATAAATATCATCATAATCGCATGATAAATGTTACATCCCGCATTTTTGTATGTTAAAGTTTCGTTTTCAGTTAATTGACGTAGACTTGGGGATGAGATTTTCTTAAGATTATAAGAATTATGCTATTTCAAACACATAATGAGTAAATTCGTGAAGGAGAGAAGGTAAGCAAATAGAAGAAAATGAGTTTCGATAAAGGTTGTCGATTTGGGATGACATACGGGCCGAGCGATAATACCCGATATTTATAGACTAGTACCGCACAAGGTACCACACGGCTGTAATAGTAAGGTGTACAAAGGGTATTAAAAGTAAGTAGTATGTTAAGTTGTTTGAAATAATTCCTAATTATGTGGGTAATTGGTTAATTATCGAGTAACGGGACATTACCTAATTAAGTAATAAAATTAAAAGATAAGATTAAACCCCCCTCCCCCCAAAACGTAACAACAAGCCACATATTAGAAAAATGACTCTTGGTCATTTATGATTAGGTGGCAAAGTAATGTTTTAATTACATAACACCTCATTTCTAAAATCTTGAGCTTTTGATAGGTGGCAAAGTAATAACTTCATCTCTAGGATTTTGAAACAAGACATTTCATTCCTAACATTTTTATTTCTAACAATCAGGCGTGATTTCTTCATTTCTAACATTACAATGTTGTCACACCTCCTTTTTTCACTACACCCCCAGGAAGGGATATAATAAAGGGAGTTTTCCAATTAAAGGACAATCGAAACGGGATCCATTTTATTAAAATCAGAGTCGCCACTTGGGAGATTTATGGTGTCCCAAGTCACCGGTTTAAATCCCGAATCGAGGAAAAGGTTTGACTCTGTATATAGTGCGAACCAGAAATTCGGGCAAAGAATTCTGTTAACCCGGGAGAAGGTGTTAGGCACTCCCGAGTTCCGTGGTTCCAGCACGGTCGCTTTGATCCTACTTGGCTTATTAACTTATTTAATTACTGATTTTAAACCTATGTGCATTTGTTTCTTTCACCGCTTTTATATTAGAAAATTATCTTGAGACGGGTTACGCGTACGTATACCGGCCCGTTTGGTGCGTCAAAAATCATGTCACGCGAACGTGTCCACAATCAGTAACGCTTAATTATTATTAAGAGTGTTTGGGCCGAAGTTGCGCGAACGCATACTCCGGTTTTGTTTTTAGAAATGTAGTTGTGTTACGCGAACGTATACACAACCACACTTGGTATTTTAAACGGCCTTAAAGGATATTCTACGAAATATTATTTTTTATCTAGCCTACGAAATTACTAAAAGGCCATATGTGATTTTAATGAACTTATGTGAACTAAGAAAATAATTAAAAGCTTGTAACCTATTTTATTATTACGCAAAGATTGAGCGAAGTTGCGCGAACCCATACTCTGAATTAATTTAGGATCATGGTCATGTTACGCGAACGTATACGCAACCACAATCGCATTTTAATGGCCCTAACATTTACTACGATTATTAATCCCTTTTTTAGATGTCTAAATCTAACCTTGTTATTCATTCAAGCTGCCGGGCCTATTAACAGGCATAAGCCCATCAAGGCCTCCGTCCATAAATAAGGGCGAGTCCCTTTTCAAAGGAAACAGCCTGAGATTTGGGCCCATAAGAACCCTACCCATTAAGAAAACATCTGAGGCATTATACCATTTACCCCTGGGCCCCCAGTGAGCCCAATACCCAAGTCCCTGAATAATCATAGAGAGGCTGCCCTTGGGCTAACATTTTCTGGCCCAATCACGTTAAAGAGTTGAAGAAAATCCTTACCCATTAATTCAAACCCCAATGTTATAATTCCCATTCAATTCAATCCAATAAATAATTTATTAAAGCCCAGCCTAGTCTACAATTAGGAGCATGTCTTAAACCAATTGGGCCAATGGCCCAAGACTCACGAAATACACACCAGATGAGAGGCTACTTCGAATTTCAGTACAAAGAGACCATACCCCGGAAAATTTCAACCCGACCAATAAACTACTGGAAATTCACTTGATATTGAACCCCCAATAAAGCAAACCAAGACAAAAAAACATGCTCACTATGTGATTTATACCTGGAAAATGTCCTACACTACACATTGGTCACAATTCTTGTTAAACACTGATATTATTACTAAGAGCAAACTTATGCAATCATTAACTTTAATATGTAAAGCATTTGAACCTATATTTGTAATTGCTTGACCTCACATGCATATAAAGAAAACACAGAATTCATAGGTTTTTCCCATCTTCATATACCTGCTGATGCATTCTCAATAATTCAAACCTGACAATTAGTGAGTTCTCTAAGCTTTAAACAATACACATAACCAGTCAACTTATACCTACTATAGCTAAACAGTTTTGAAACCAAACAATGTATAACATGGTTGATAGTCCAACAGTCCAATAGTTAGCAAATAATTACAATTTAATCAACTTATCCAATTACATTTTGAGCTAATGATCTAACACATAAGCATAAAAGCAGGATTAATGCTAAGAATTGAAAAATGGTTAACAGGAGTTAACAACTGCTTTCATTCCCACTTCAAATCAACTTCTACATCCTGAAAGTTCAGAATTTATACCTGAAAATGTAACAGTAAAAATGAGGAAGAAGCAAGGATCAGTAACTTCAGCAATAATAGCAACAGGAAACCAGCTTTGTAGGACCAGCAGTGGAGTTAAATCAATAATTGTTTTCCAAAGCTTAAACTCAAGTTAAACCAAGCTCGAATCACTTCTAATTTCAGAGATTACACACAGATTGCCTCAACTAAAGGGAATGTTGAAGAGAAAACTAGAAAAGAAGAAATCAATGGAACAGTAGTATTTTTTGGTATTTTCTGATTTTTTTTAGACTGAAATTGAACAGAATCAGTGGAATGGCAGCCTTTTCTAGATTTTCTAGCTCTAAAACCCCTGCCTCCTAAGGCAAGAAATGACAGCCTTTGCAGATTTTGTTTTGCATTTTAGTCCCTTTCAAACTCTTGTTTTTTAGCTTAGGAACCCCCTTACTTACTGACTTGCTACCCAAGTTACACCACTATAATTCTGAAATTTCAATTAGAACCCCTTCTAGGTGCTTCTAGGGGCCTCTAATTTCTGTTACCAAAGATTCCCTGAGTTGAATTCCCTAAACTACCCTTTTCTTATTCTGAAAATTACCAAGTTAAAACAACCCCCCTCTTACCCTGATAACTGGTCAAGAATTGACCATAGTTAAACAAGATTATATCCTATTCAGCTATAACCAAACAACTCTTTAATTAACCAAATCAAACCAACCTATTAACTACTAAAATCAAAATTAAAAACTACCAATAGTAAATATCGATTAAACATGAATCTAAGAGAATTAATAAGCTTGAATCGACAGAAAAGCAATCAAAGACTGAAAACAAAACAAACCTAAAGCACTGATTGTGAATTATTAAAAGAAGCTAGGCCTAAACTAATTTTATAACAAAGAAATCAAACAATAAAGAAAAGAAAACTTACATTATGCCGGGTTGAACAAAGCTGGATTTCGATTCGAGCCCCGGAATGATGTGAACGTTTGTTCTTCATCAAGAACAAACGAGCACATTATTTCGTGCCTCGAATCATACTCTGAACTAAGGAAATTGGAAAAACTCGAGCAAATTAGGCTTCTAGGGTTCTGCCACTTCTATGATTTGAAATTCGAGGAGTTCTGGGGGTGTTTGAAGGAGACTAAGTAGGGATTTGGACTGAGGGAGACACGGGGGTTATGGGGTGTTGTTTTGAGGTGGTTTGGAAGCAGCGCTGCTGTGGGCGGCGGAGGCGGCGCCTAGGGTTTGGGTTATTCGAGGAGATTGGCTGGGATTCGAGGGAAATAGATTGGGGGGTTGGAATGGGGAGGGTGAGAGGAACCTATGGTGTAAAATTTGGGGCGTTTGGTGACCGTCCGCCACTGTGAGGCGATTTCCGGCGGTGGTCTAGGGCGGAAGACGGCGGGGGACGGGGTGGTCTCTGAAGGGGTTAGGGTTTGTGTGAGAGAGACGAGACGGGAGGGGGGGGGGTGGTGAGGGGCGTTTGGACAGTTAAATACTACCCCCTTCCCCTGCTCCACACCGTTGGATCTAAGAAACCTAGACGGCCTAGATCTCTTGGAGTGAAACAGTGTCGTTTAGAGTCTTTGGGGCTGGACCGGGTAGGGAGACCGGGTTAGGGCTGGAGTGGGGCAGATTGGGCGGGTTATGGCTTGGGCTGAGGGGAGATAGAATTGGGCTTAGAAGCTTGAGATTAAAAGAGGCCCAAAAAATCTGATTCCCTCTATTTCCTTTTCCTTTTCATTTCTTTCTTCTTCCTTTTTTCTTTCTAATATCTTTTAAATTAAAATTAAAAATAAAAACCTAAATTAATTTCTAAATTAAATTATCCTACCACATTAAATTAATTAACTATAACTAACAATTACCACAAATAATTAAAAACCAAATTAAAAGGGAAGAACTACCAAAATTCCAAAATTAAAAACAAAACTACTTTTGTGATTTTTCCATTTTATAAAACAACTAGTTTACTAATTAATCTTAAAAATGTGAAAATATATCCTAAGTGCGAATGCAATGTATTTTTGTGTTTTCCAATAATTAAATAAAATAAACGTGCACAGACAAATACAAATAATTGACCAAAATGCCACGAAAATCAACAAAATGAAAAGAAATTATTTTGTTTGAAACTATGGGAGTAATTCATGTAGGGCAAAAATCACGTGCTCACAGCTGCCCCTCTTAGCTCGGAAACACGAAGAGTTTTCGTGCAAAGATAAGTGAGCAAATACGAGCGATTTTTGCCCGATTGAATACTCTGTGTGAAGCATTTTTGAAAAGTTTGACCGCACCCTGCTTCTGAGGTTGCCTACATATCCTCGGCTAAAAAGGAATCAAGTCAGTGTAGTTCGGGAAGGTCTGGTAGCTGGGACTACCATGAAGCTGTGGTTTCACTGTTGCTGCTGCTGCTGCTACTGCTTACTGAACCCCCTTATTACACCGTGTCGAAATAAAAAGAAGCTAGACTAAGCTATGATCTATGAATTACAAAAGTCCTATCTATGTCTTCAAACTTGCTCTTGTAGTTCTTGTTGCGTTGTGAACTTGTATTCTCCTGTTGGAATTCTTTTGTTGTTGCCTTGAATTGTGATATGAGATGTTTTGCCATTTTTCCGAGTGATGCTTGACTGCTGAAATTTGAGATATATGCCTCTATTCTCCAGGCGGGCTCTTGACTGCTAAACTTGAAATATATGCCTCTGTTCTCCAGGCGGGCTCCTGATTGCTAAACTTGAAATATATGCCTCTGTTCTCCAGGCGGGCTCCTGACTGCTGAAACTTGAAATGTGTGCCTCTGTTCTCCAGGCGGGCTCCTGACTTCAACAAAATGGACAAAACAAAGAAACTTTTCTGCCCCAGTTTGCACTAGGAAGATTTATGAGTTGTTAGCAATGTTGTAAATCACTTATACTACTGATGCAATGATGAGAGTAAACTAAAGACTAGATTAGGATGTGCGTCTCCTACGAGTAAAACCAAGTAACTTTGACTAGCAAATGCGTCTGCTAAAATAAAACCTGAATGAACCAAATTAGGAAGTGTGTCTCCTAGGGGTGAATTTAAAATTAAGGCTAGGAAGTGCGTCTCCTAGGGGTGAAAACTTCAGTGACTAAAACTAGGAAGTGCGTCTCCTATGAATGAACTCTTAATTTAGGAAGTGCGTCTCCTATGGGTGAAACTTCAATGACTCAAACTAGGAAGTGCATCTCCTATGAATGAACTCTCAATTTAGGAAGTGTGTCTCCTATGGGTGAAACTTCAATGACTCAAACTAGGAAGTGTGTCTCCTAGGGGTGAAATTTCAATGACTCAAGCTAGGAAGTGCGTCTCCTAGGAATAACTAAATGACCAAAACCTAGAAAGTGCGTCTCCTAGGGGTGAANCCTATGAATGAACTCTCAATTTAGGAAGTGCATCTCCTATGGGTAAAACTTCAATGACTCAAACTAGGAAGTGCGTCTCCTAGGAATAAACTTAAATGACCCAAAACTAGGAAGTGCGTCTCCTAGGGGTGAAACTCAATTTAGGAAGTGCATCTCCTACAGGTGTATCCTGAAAACCCCAGACTAAGAAGTGCGTCTCCTAGGGGTGAAACTTCAATGATTCAAACTAGCAAGTGCGTCTCCTATGAATGAACTCTCAATTTAGGAAGTGCGTCTCCTATGGGTAAAACTCCATTTAGGAAGTGTGTCTCCTACAATAAAATATAACTTGAAAACCCAGACTAGGCAATGTTTTTTCTAGGGGTGATGTGTGATCCTCTTAATAGCCTTTGCGTAAGCAGCATTGGGGCATTACATCTGAAAAATTCAAGCTTCCGAACTTTGATATGAACATAGCCTTCATCCCTGTTTCAGTCAAAGAAAACTTGTGAGTTTAAACATGGTGGTTGGTTTGTGGCCTTGACTTTGCGGCGATTGCTCCTTCACTTGCCATGATAACTTTGATTTCACCTTGAAAGACGTTGCTTGCTTATTGACTAACCAATTTCTTTGTCACCCTTATCACAGAAAATACCTCTTCTCCGTTCAGACCCAATACCCTCCATCTGTTGCATTGCTCATGAACTGACATTTACCAAACCTTTGTGTCTCACATGAATCTCAAAGCACGACAATTTCCATCCACTAAGTGTGTATGTTGTTCTTTCTTGACTAAAACCACTGGCCCTGGCCTTGAGGTCTATTGTTCCTTCACTTGCCATGATAACTTTGATTTCTGCTTGGAAGACCTTGGGTGTCACTGGTTAACCAACTTTTGTCAATCTTACCACAGAAAATACTTTTGATCTGTTCACCTAACATTCTCCATCTGTTGCATTGTTCATGAATTGATATGTACCAAACCTTTGTACTTCACATGGATCCCAAAGCATATTGATTGTTACCAACTCAGTGCGCCTACTGCTCTTTCCTGACTTATGCCGCTTTGATGTGCTAACCATACTCCACCTTGTGCAATTGGAAAGTTGGTAGCAGATTTTAAAGTCATTTCTCACTTGTTTTGACCAACAGACTCAAGAAGAGGAAGTAAACAAGACAAAATGAATAGAGTAAAGGACAATGGAAAGAGATGATTCCTAACAAGAAAACGCAAAGTAGAAACTTATCAGGTGTGGATACCAACTCTAATGACCATGACATGCACCTTTGGATTAAGTGGCCTAATCTATCAAGTAAATCTAATGATCAACTGTTGTTGTACCTCTTTGCCATGAAACTGGGCTTCAATGCTCCGATTATGCTATTTGATTCACGATCCTTATTCGGCTTGTAGTGCCCGAAGGGTTTTCACCATCAAGCCTCTCTTATTTTGTTCTTTCTCTCAACTCACCATCGCCTTATGGTGCCTGTGAAGGTTTTCACCAATAAGACTCTCTCATTTTATTCTTCTCTTTGTTCAGAACGGAGTGTTGCCCCTAATATGAATCACCTCTAGTTGCTCAACTTGGCATCTCTCGAAGACTGGTCGAAAGGTCTTTCTTTGGACCGTAATGTGGGCTTTTGGAGAGGGTTAGAAAGAAAGGGTATCACGAAGGCTCAAAACAACTTGAATGGGTTCAAACTTACAACTTTTGGAATCAGATCTTTTACATAACCACAACTTCTGCCCCAGTTTCTTTGCCTGGGGGCTTTTGGATTTTTATTTTGATGGGACCGAACCGTGAGGCTGCCTACGTATCCTTAAAAGGAATCAGGTCGAACGTAGTTCATGTCATAGGAATTACTTTGTTGTTGTGATTTTTCTTTTCTTTTCTTCCACTTTCCTTTCTTTTCTTTTCTTTTTTCCTTTTCTCTTTTGATGTTTTTTTTCCTTTTTTTTTCTTTTTTTTTCTTTTCTTTTCTTTTCTTCTTTTTCTTCCTTTTCTTTCTCTTTCTTTTCTTTCTTTTACTTATCTTTCACACTTGTGCATCTGATCTTTGCTATTGATTCCAAAAGAGGGGTATGAAAGAAAACAAATAAGGCTCAAAGGGGTAACGAAGGATAAAGTGTTTAGATAGCATAACAAAATGCCTTCGTCATTCCAATCTTCAAAACATGCCAAGTACAAACAACACATTTAAACAAACCAAGGAAAACATTCGTAACATCTTTTGATTGTACTAGACTTGATAACCGTATCCACACATTCGCCTTCCGCATCTGTTAAATACAAAGCACCATTGGACAACACTCTCACTCTCATTACCACGAACGGCCCCTGTCAATTTGGGAAAACTTGCCTTTAGCTTCAACCCGATGCGGCATGATGTATTTCCCAGTTTCACATGGTTCAGGCTTCAAATGATCTCAAAATGTCCAAATTTGTTCTTATTTCCCTCAAGTGTCCCTATCATCTTCAAAATTGTTTCATTGCTTCCTGACTGAACTGATTTTTAAAGATCAGGTTAAGAATTATGCGTGCATGTCATGTCACTAGAACCAGCATGAAAAGAACTGTAAAAGGAGAAGATAACTAAACAAAAATGACTAGAAATGGAAGAAAACAGAGAATTGCATTAGACAGACGGTGAAAGGGTTTAAACAACAAAACAAGCAAACTAGACTGGGGTTACAACCTGGAACAAACCTAGACAACACTAAACGAGCTACTACGACTAAACAAACCAGGCAAAATGAAAGGATAGAAGGGTTTGAGTCACAAGCCAATATCCGGATTACAATCCTGAAATAACCCAGACAACAGAAATGACAACAAAATAAGCCACCAAGACTCCTCTTCAGCTAGCCAAGAAATGGAGCGTCTTTCCAATTACCAAGCACGGCATCTTAGCCGCTGGCTTCCACATCAATATTCCCAAAACCATTAACAACTTCATTATCATTAACTTCAGTCAGCAAGTTCCCAAGAGGATTTGCATGCTCCCTGTCACTGTCATTGATCACAATTACCCCTTCTTGAATCATTCTTTCTATTTCCCTTTTCAAAGAACGACAATCTTCAATGCTATGCCCTTGGACATTAGAGTGGTACATACATCGTACAGTAGGATCAAAGCCTTTTGCATATGGGTCTGGAGTATAGCCGAAGAGCGGCTCAATCAGGACAGAATGCCTTAACTTTTCAAACAAGCTTGTGTAGGACTTCCCAATTGGCGTGAAACTATTTCTTTTCCTTTGTTCTCTTCCCTGCCCCTGTTTTCTAGGGTTGTTGGGTGCTCGAAAATGTTGTGAAGGCAAGAATGCATTATGCGGTGCTGGTGCTCGCCATAGGGAGTGACCTGATGGTTGGACATATGACCGGACATTGTTCGGAGGATAATACTGAGGTGGATTATGTGGAGCTCGGGGATAGGTTTGGGGTTGGAGTTGAGGCTAGGTATATTAGCGGACCCTTTGGTCCATGTTGTGATTCTGAAACAACCATGGCAACATCATCGTGTTCCTTCTGACCAAGCAAGCTTCCTGTGTCGTTCTGAATTGCTTGTGTTGTGACTTTTAAAGCAGAATAACTCATGATCTTGCTAGACTTCAGCCCCTCTTCTACCATTTCTCCCATTTTTACCACATCATTAAAAGGCCTACCCACAGCCGTGATCAAATGCCCAAAGTAAGTTGGTTCTTGAGCTTGAAAAAAGTAGTCGACCATCTCTTTTTCTTCCATCGGAGGATTGACTCTGGCCGCTTTCTCTCTCCATCTGAGCCCGTATTCCCTAAAGCTTTCATTAGGCTTCTTTTCCATCTTGGCGAGGGACCTGCGATCCGGGACGATTTCTGTATTATACTGAAAGTGCCTGGCAAAAGCCTGAGCCATATCGTCCCACGTGTACCACCTGTTAGCATCTTGGCGGGTGTACCACTCCAGAGCTGCCCCACTCAGACTCTGACTGAAATACGCCATCAATAATTTATCTTTCCCACCAACGCCTCTCATCTTACTGCAGTAACCTCTCAAATGGGCCACGGGATCTCCGTGCCTGTCATACAAATCAAACTTTGGCATCTTAAACCCAGCAGGCAGTTGGACGTCAGGAAACAAACACAAGTCTTTGTAAGACACGCTCATCTGGCTCCCTATGCCTTGCATGTTTCTTAAAGACTGCTCTAAGATTTTCACCTTCCTGGATATCTCATCTTGCTCCACTGTCTTACCAGGCTTTTCAGTTTCACCAGGAGCCTCAAAATGAGGAGCGTGAGAGTATGGATCCGAGACTTTGAAAGTTGGTTCTGGAGCATAGTGTTGGGCATCGGGGACTTTGAACACAGTCTCGTTAGAGGATCGAGGAAAAATAGCTGGTGGAGGAGCTGCAAGAGCATGAGTGGCCAAAAGAGTGGTATATGAGGTGGTTTTGGCGGGTAGAGTGTGAAAAGGTTGTGGGGAGATATAAGCAGCGGTGGGAATCTGGATTTGTGATAGTGGTGCAATAGTTGCAGGATTTCAGTGTAGTTAGTGGGGAATGAAGGTGGAGGATGCCCCCTGATCCAAGACTGATACATTTCTGCCATCTGCTGCTTCACCCTTTGGACCTCCTCTTTCAATTCAGGCTCCGACTCCACAAACTCCCTTGACGGGTCAACAACCCTTGTGCCCGAGTTTTTGCCAGCCATGGATACCTTGCCCTCTGACCTTGTATTGTATGGACGAGTTACCCTAAGAACCACAAACCAACCACCCTTCTGCTATAATGAGGAGAACAAAGAGGAATCAAATGAAGTCATCATGTTAGCATTAGGGCATTTAACAGCTAAACATATCACATTTAATGCAATGCACCTAGCCACAGTTATCGGTTCTAAAATGACTTCGAGGGTACAAAGGTCAGTTGGCATCATCCCAATTTGTTCATTTCAACCTCTCTTTTCTTTGCTTTTCTAGCACTTGCTTGCTCATTTTCCTTCCTCTTTTTTTTCTAATTATCACTCTTTTCTTTCCTCTCATTCTCGCATCCCATAGCTTCATCCTTTTTTCTTTCTTTCTCTTTTTTTTTTCTTTCTTTTAATAAATAAAAAGAATGATTCGATCGAACCCTATGTAGGTTGCCTACGTATCATGACCCCGCATGAATCAGACCAAGTGTAGTTCTTGAAGATCGGGAATAAAGGAAACAAACTAATGTTCTCTTTTTTTTGTCTTTTTTTCCTTTTTTACCTTAATGACTTCTCTGATGAGAAAAGGGAAACAAAAGAAGCAAATCCTTTTTTTTTGAATTTTCTAGACTTGATGTTTTATAACCTATTCTAAACTCAAGCTTAACGAGCATATATTTTTTCCTTTTTTATCTTTTTTGAAACAAATACACTATGGGAAATTAGGAAGGAAAAATCTTACAAGAGAAAAATATTTTTTGATTCTTTTTTTTTTCTGAAATGAAGTCCAAACAATAAACCAAAGAAAAATATTTCGAATTTTCATTTGATATCCCTGAAGAAAGACTTCGAAACGAGAAATGAACAAAATAAAAAAAATATTTTTTTGGATTTCGGTTTTTGATTACCTAAGAAAGAAACTTTAAAGATAAAGATAAAGTATGTTTTTCTCTTTTGTGCACAATGTCCTAATGTTCTTGGAAAAATAAAAGAATATTTTTTTCCATTTTTCATTAATTTCCCAAAGAAGAACCTCAAAAGAAAATCTTTTTGGATTTTTGAGAGTAATATCTTAAAGAAAACTTTTAAAAAGGTACTAAAAGGAAAATTCTCTTCTTTTTTTTGAATTTTTGGTCCTAATATAGTAAAGAAAATATAAAAACAATTTTTATTTTAAGTCCTAGATATTAATTGCCTACAGGAAAAACCACCTCAAAAATATTTGTTTTTTCATTTCTACAATTAATATTCTAAAGAAAATTCCTAACGGAAATGTAAAATGCAATTCTTTTTTTTTTTTTTTTTGCTTTTTTTTTTATTTCTGACTTGTAACACATTTCCAAATACAAAATAAGAAATACAATAACAGAGACTAGGCAAAGTTAACTAGACTATTACAAACTCTAACATCACCTAAAAGACTGGATACCACTATACAGGACTAGAAAATAAAACATGACCAATTGACTCAAAAACATAAAATGGCTCCTTAAGCAGCTCCTGAATGTAGTGATCCTGGGGTATCTGTCATGCTCAAACTCCGGTAAGTAGATCCATACCTGTATGAGCAAACTTAAACCAACACTACGTGAGACAATAACATTCCCTACTAGACACATGCAGGATATGATTGAGGCTATTTTTGCGAAATGGCTTATTTGGCCAATAGGTGGCTAGAAGTGCAAAATTTGGCTAAGACCCCGCAAAGCCAAGGACCTAAGATTTACTAGGAAGATCGGACCCTATGTGGGTTGCCTACGTATCACGCCTCGAAAGACGAGAATCAGGTATGCGTAGTTCGGGCAGATTGGATACGGGAGAAAATTAAAAAAAATAACTAAGTTAGAGAAAACATATTTTTTTTCTTTTTCTTGAAAATGATGAAACATGAAAAATCTTTTTGGATTCTCTTTTCCCCCTTTTTTTTTTGATTTTTTGATTTTTGGAAAATGGTGAAAAAGTGTAAAATCTTTTTTTTTTTTTTTGAATTTTTGAGCTCTTTTTTTTTTCTTAACACAATGTGGCAAAAGACATAATTGGATCTACTTGCTTTATTTTCACACTTCACCCTCTCTTTTTCTTTTTTCTCTTTTTTTCATTGTTTTTTTTTCTTTATTATTCATTTGCCCTCAGCTATCATTGGACCTCCAAATGACCCTTTTACCCTTGAATAAATGCAACATGTAGCACATAGGATGCATCAGGATGGTCTGTTATTTTGGGTATACCTGTCCTAGACGGACCCAACCCCTGTGTTGAGTCCCCTAAGTCAAATGCATATGATGCAAACACGCGTTCCTACTAGGGATACGGCATGAGGCTGAGTTATTCTAGGTTTAAAACCTGGGTTTATTGTTCTAGACCTGGCTTACCCGAGCGGACAACTCGAGCCGGGGGGGCAGCGTACCGGGAATACAGAAGCTTCGCCGGCTTTGCAACTTGTCCGAACCTCGTTCTAAATTTGGGAATTGACTCTAACAGAAGAGAAGCTACACGAAGTGCACCCTTCTCCATGATTTAGAAGACTCAGAGAGAGGAAAGGTTTCGGAGCAGTTTATATACAATTCAAAGAATATCAAAGCAGTAAAAGCAACATTTAGCACATTAGGCCCAAACATGTAAAAAAATCAGATAAAGCCAAATATAACAATTTATCAAAGCTCGAATTCTGAACCCTGAACCAAAAGTTCTGGATTCTTTTCCCCAGCAGAGTCGCCAGAGCTGTCACACCTCCTTTTTTCACTACACCCCCGGAAGGCGTATAATAAAGGGAGTTATTTCCAACTTGAAGTGACAATCGAAACGGGATTTATTTAATTAAAAAGATTCAGAGTCGCCACTTGGGAGATTTATGGTGTCCCAAGTCACCGGTTTAAATCCCGAACCGAGGAAAGGGTTGACTCTGTATTACAGTCCGCGAATCAGAAATCCGGGTAAGGAATTCTGTTAACCCGGGAGAAGGTGTTAGGCATTCCCGAGTTCCGTGGTTCTAGCACGGTCGCTCAACTGTTATTATTGGCCTATTTATCTGATTTTAAAACACTTTTAAACCTATGTGCATTTTTACTTTAAAACCTCTTTTAATTATTTTAAGGAAGATTTCAACGTCATCTAAAACACATCTTTGAACCGCGCCACATGAAATGCACCCGCAGTCCGAGACACATTTTATTTAACGTTTAGAAAATGCACCCGTTGTTAATATTTGGATTTGGGTCACATAAAATGCACACCCGAGTTTAGAAAAGTAGATTATTAAAATAACGCGCCTAAAGCAATTACGCGTTTTTAACTTTGCGAGGGCCATGAAAATTCAACTAATGGCACACCTCGATTCTAATTTCAAAGGATTGTACTCAACTAAAGCAAACTACGGATGTTCATATTAAAATTTATTCGAAACTGGGCATCACAACTACGCTACGGGAACCGTACCCCATAATTGCAAACGATTTTTATTATAGCGCGCCCCTAAAGCCCATTCTACGAATATAACATGTGGTAAATCCAAATCCTCGTTTAATATGTTCAGCCATAAAACTAAATACCTAAGAGAAACAGAATTTAATACTACTACACCTTTTCCTTTTCATAAGTTCTCATTTTACACAAATAAAGATAGAGATGGGATAACATTTATAAGCTACAAATTTTAAAAAAAAACAGTAAACATCATCGCTAAACAAAGCTAATGAAATACAATTGTCTATTTCCCTGTTTAAACAACGTGGAAACAAAGCTAATGAAGCTATTTGCTTACGTGATCATCTAGGCATGAAGGCGACAGAAAAGAAGAAGCAGCTACTAACATCCAAAATCATCAAAATTAATAACAAGAGCACAGACGGAACATTTAGAAATCAAAACAAGAAATGGACTTTCAAAGAGCGATAAGAAACGGACCTTCAAAGAGCGATAACTTTTCGATTAATGGAACTTCGAGTTTACATTTCTGTTTAGTCGGAAAACAAACGAGAATCTGGCCGGAGTAAACTGAACAGCGAACAAAGACGCCAACAAGGACACGAACACGACGGAACCTCGATTCTGCCCGGAAACCTAAGACTACGATCTCAAATCGAACCTCGACGAACAACCTCGCCTCCCACAACACCTCAACCACGATTTCAAAACAAATTGAATGGACAATATCTGAAATAAGCCAAGCGAAGCTTGAAACCAGTTTCACGTTCCTCTCATGCTCACAAAAGCTCAACTGGTTCACTACTGTCCCTCTCTCGTTTCTGTACGTGTAACCGTGTGTGAGTATTTTCCGGCGAGTTAAAGAGTGGACGTTGGTTCTGTTGCTGGCGGGGACGGGGTCGTTTGGTGATTAACGTTCAGGGGTCGTGTGGGGGTGGGTCTGTTTTGGGTTCAGCGGCTGGTTTCAGCTGATTATGGAGATGGTCGTTGGCGTTTTTGATATTCAGTTTTCATGGGGAAGATCAGGAAGCTACGCTGGGGGGTGTTTTGGTGTCGTTGGCTGTGAGATCAAGGAGAAGGAGCGGCTGGAAGGGTTTTTTGTGAGAGATGGGGTGGGGTGTGTGAAGAAGATGAGGTCCGGGGGGTGGGTCTCGTATGGTGTATTGCGGCTGGATTTTTCTTAATTCATCCGTATGTCCTCCTCCCCTAAAGCTGGGCTCATGTCCTCTATATATCTATAGGTCTAGAGTTTATTTTGTGTATTTTGCCGATTAGTCCCTAAGTCTTTTTGTGTTAAGTCGTTAGGGTCTTTTTTTATTTGTTTTTTTTTCAAAGAAGAATCTAGAAGAGTCCCTAGGCTTAATGGACTAATCCGAATTGGGCCAAGAATTGGGCTCTAAAACTCTTAAAATTGCGATCCAACACCTTAATTGACTCCTTTTAAAATAAGATAAAAATACTACACAATGCAAAAGCTAATCCTAATTAATTAAACTAAACATGAAACTATTTTTCTGTTTTCAAAATTATATAAAGATAAAAATAAGGTACTATTTTTGTGTTTTTTTTAAAAAAAAAATTATGAAAAATACATAAACTAAAATATTTTTTATAATTTTAATTTTTCTTGTAATAAAATAAAGTAAAAAGTCAAAATGAGTTGAAATAGCTATATTAGGCCTAAATTAAATATTTACATACTAAAATATAAAAAATCTTGGGGAGGGTCAAAAATCACATGTCTACAGCTGGCCCTCTTTGAATGGAAACGCGAAGAGTTTTCAGACAAAGAACGACTAGACAGGTTTTTTGACCCGACCCTTATTTGGGAGAGACTAAAACTGAGAAAAGGGGAATGTGACCGAGCCCTGGTATCTGAGCTGCCTACATATCCTTGGCTATAAAGGAATCAGGCCACGTGTAGTTCAGAGGTGAGTGAGGTGATGGAGTATGTCGAGGTGGAGAGCCAGTCGAGGTGCCGTTACGCTGAGGTTCCGGTCCGCGGTCCTGTTATTACATCCAAATCAAAAGAAATGAAAAGACTAACTAAGCCTGTCAACTATGAGTTACAAGATTCCTATCTATAAGTCTTCTGAAGCTTGATCTCGAGTCTTAAATAGTTCTTCATGCAGACTTTGGATTTGAACCTTGACGCTTGCTAGTTGCAGGTGCTAGTTCATTCTTCCTCAGCTTTTCGGACCAAACCCGGACATCACACCATGCTTGTGACTCCAGTCATGTCTTAAGCAACTCACATCTTTCGTCAACTTCTGCATTTGGATTAACTTCTTGCCTTTCTCTTTTTTTCCTTTTATTGTGACTAACTTCTGTTGATCACCTCGAACTGTTGACTCGCATTCTCCAGGTGAAGTTCCTTTGTTGCCGACTTGAATTGTAATCTGAGATGCTTTTCCTTTTCTCCAGGTGGATGTCTGACTGCCGAACTTGAATTGTATTCCCTTGCTCTCCAGGCGGGCTCTTGACTGCCGAAACTTTCTGTGTTCCCTTGCTTTCCATGTGGGTTCCTGCAACCTAAACAAACAAAACAAACGAGATTTTCTGCCCCAGTTTGCACTAGGAAGATTTGTGAGTTGTTAGCAAAATTGTAAACCACTTTACTACTGATGGAATGATGAGAGTAAACTAAAGACTAGACTAGGATGTGCGTCTCCTACGAGTAAAACCAAGAAACTTTGACTAGCAAATGCGTCTGCTAAAATAAAACCTGATGAACCAAACTAGGAAGTGCGTTCCTAGGGGTGCATTTAAATGACCAAGACTAGGAAGTGCGTCTCCTAAGGGTGAAAACTTCAGTGACTAAAACTAGGAAGTGCGTCTCCTATGAATGAACTCTCAATTTAGGAAGTGTGTCTCCTAAAAGAATAA
Source organism: Nicotiana attenuata (assembly GCF_001879085.1). Classification (NCBI taxonomy): domain Eukaryota; kingdom Viridiplantae; phylum Streptophyta; class Magnoliopsida; order Solanales; family Solanaceae; genus Nicotiana; species Nicotiana attenuata. Next base: position 96,568,316 of record NC_031994.1, on the reverse strand, counting down.
CTTGAAAGACTCAAACTATGAAGTGCGTCTCCTAGGGGTGAAATTTCAATGACTCAAGCTAGGAAGTGCGTCTCCTAGGAATAAACTTAAATGACCCAAAACTAGGAAGTGCGCCTCCTAGGGGTGAAACTCAATTTAGGAAGTGTGTCTCCTAAAACAAAAATATAACCTACCCAAACTAGGAAGTGCGTGTCCTAGGGGTGAAACTTCAATGATTCAAACTAGGAAGTGCGTCTCCTATGAATGAACTCTTAATTCCTGAAAGACCCAGACTAGGAAGTGCGTCTCCTAGGGGTAAACTCTTAATTTACGAAGTGCGTCTCCTAAACAGTATAACCTGAAAAACCTAGACTAGGAAGTGAGTCTCCTAGAGGTGAAACTTCAATGACTCAAACTAGGAAGTGCATCTCTTCGGAATGAACTCTCAATTTAGGAAGTGCGTCTCCTATGGGTGAAACTTCAATGACTCAAACTAGGAAGTGCATCTCCTATGAATGAACTCTTAATTTAGGAAGTGCGTCTCCTATGGGTGAAACTTCAATGACTCAAACTAGGAAGTGCGTCTCCTAGGAATAAACTTAAATGACCCAAAACTAGGAAGTGCGTCTCCTAGGGGTGAAACTCAATTTAGGAAGTGCGTCTCCTAAAACAAAAATATAACCTACCCAAACTAGGAAGTGCGTCTCCTAGGGGTGAAACTTCAATGATTCAAACTAGGAAGTGCGTCTCCTATGAATGAACTCTTAATTCCTGAAAGACCCAGACTAGGAAGTGCATCTCCTAGGGGTAAACTCTTAAATTAGGATGTGCGTCTCCTAAACAGTATAACCTGAAAAACCTAGACTAGGACGTGCGTCTCCTAGGGGTAAACTCTTAATTTAGGAAGTGCGTCTCCTAAACAGTATAACCTGAAAAACCTAGACTAGGAAGTGTTTCTCCTAGGGGTGATGTGTGATCTTCTCAATAGCCTTTGCGTAAGCAGAATTGGGGCATTACACCTGAAATTTCAAGCTTCCAATCTTTGATATGAACATAGCTTCCGTCCCTGTTTCAGACAAAGAAAACTTGTGAGTTTAATCATGGTGGTTGGTTTGTGTCCTTGACTTTACGGCGATTGCTCCTTCACTTGCCATGATAACTTTGATTTCTCCTTGAAAGACGTTGCTTGCTTATTGACTAACCAATTTCTTTGCCACCCTTATCACAGAAAATACCTCTTCTCCGTTCAGACCCAATACCCTCTATCTGTTGCATTGCTCATGAACTGACATTTACCAACCCTTTGTGTTTCACATGAATCCCAAAGAACGTCAGTTGCCACCCACTCAGTACGTATACTGTTCCTTCTCGACTTAAACCACTGGCCTTGGCCTTGAGGTCTATTGTTCCTTCGCTTGCCATGATAACTTTGATTTCCGCTTGGAAGACCTTGCTTTTCATTGGTTAACCACTTTCTCTGTCAACCTCATCACATATAATAGCTTTGATCCGTTCACCCAACATCCTCTATTTGTTGCATTGTTCATGAATTAATATATACCAAACCTTTGTATTTCGCATGAATTCCCAAGGCATGTTGATTGTTACCAACTCAGTGCCGCATTATTTTTTCCTGACTTATGCCACTTTGATGTGCTAGCCAGATCCCGTTTTGTGCAATTGGAAAGCTGGTGGCCAATTTTGAAGTCATTTCTCACTTGTTCTGACCAAACAGACTCAGGAAGAGGAAGCAAACAAGACAAAAGGAACAGAATAAAGGACAATGGAAAGAGATGATTCCTAACAAGAAAACTACAAAGTAGAAACCTATCAGATATGGATACCAATTCTAATGACCATGACATGCACCTGTGGCCTATTCTGTCAAGCAAGCCTGATGTTCAACTCTTGTTATACCTTTTTGCCGTGAAACTGGGCTTCAATGCTCCGCTTATCCAATCTGATTCACAATCCTTATTCGACTTGTAGTGCCTAATGGGTTTTCACCATCAAGCCTCTCTCATTTTGGTCTTTCTCTCAACTTACTGTCGCCTTATGGTGCCCGTGAAGGTTTTCACCAATAAGACTCTCTCATTTTTGATTTCTCTCAGCTTTCATCGCCTTGCGGTACCCGTGAGGGCTTTCACCAATAAGACTCTCTTATTTTCATTTTCCTTGTTTGGACCGGAGTGTTGCCCCTGATACGATTCACCTTTACCTGTTCGCATTGGCATCTCTCGAAGACTGATCGGAAGGTCTTTCTTTGGACCGTAATGTGGGCTTTTGGATGGGTTTAGAAAGAAAGGATATCAAAGGCTCAAAACAATTCAGACGGGTTCAAACTTACAACTTTCAGAATCAGATATCTTACAACAATCACAACTTCTGCCCCAGTTTCTTTCTTGGGGACTTTTGGATTTTTATTTTGGTGTGAGTGAACCTCAGAAAGAGGCTGCCTATGTATCTTTTCGGAATCAAGTCAAACGTAGTTCATGACATAGGAATTACTTTGTTGTTGTTTTTTCTCTTTTCTTTTTCTTCCTCTTTCTCTTCTTTTCTTTTCTTTCTTTTTTTCTCTTTTTGTTGTTTTGTTTTTTTTTCTTTTGTTTTTTTTTCTTTTCTTTTTTTTTCTTTTCTTTTCTTTTTCTTTTCTTTTCTACTTCCTTTTTTCCTTCTCTCTCTTTTCATTCTTTCCTTTTCTCTTTTTCCTTTACTTATCTTTCACGCTTGCGTTTATGATCTTTGCTACTGATTCCAAAAGAGGGGTATGAAAGAAAATAAATAAGGCTCAAAGGGGTAACGAAGGATAAAGTATTTAGATAGCAGAACAAAATGCCTTCGTCATTTCAGTCTCCAAAACATGCCAGGTGCAAACCACACAATTTAAACAAACCACTGAAAACATTAGTAGCATCTTTTGATTGTACCAGATTTGATAACCATATCCGCACATTCGCCTTTTCATTTGTTGAATACAAAGCACCATTGGACAACACTCTCACTTTCTTTACCACGACCGCCCCGTATTAATTTGGCAAACTTGCCTTTAGCTTCAACCTGATGCGGCATGATGCACTCCAATAGGGTTTCTCTGTGTTTTATCTGCCCCAGTTTCACATGGTTCGGGCTTCAAATGATCTCAAAGTGTTCAAATCTGTTCTTATTTCCCTCAAGTGCCCCTGTCATCTTCAAAATTGTTTCAATGTTTCATGACTAAACTAATTTTTGAGCTCAGGCTAAGAGTTGCGCATGCATGTCATGTCACTAGAACCAGCACGAAAAGAACTATAAGAGGAGAAGAAAACTAAACAGAAATGACTAGAAATAACAGAAAATAGAGAATTGCATTAGACTGACGGCGAAAGAGTTTGGACAACAAAACAAGCACAATAAACGGGGGTACAATCCTTAGAACAAACCTAGACAACGCTACATTATATATTACGACCAAAGGAACAAGACAAAATAAAAGGATAGAAGGGGTTGAGACACAAGACAATATCCAGATTACAACCCTGAAATAACCTGGGCAACAGAAATGACAACAAACTAAGCCACCAAAGCTCCTCTCTGGCTGACCAAGAAATGGAGCGTCTTTCCAATTACCAAGCACGGTTTCTTAGCCACTGAATTCTGTATCAACAATACTAGGAGCTTCACAAGTCCTCATCACGTCGTTCTTAACAAGTTGCAGCACTAATTACAGAACTCGCATCATCCTGTTAAAACTGGCAACTTTCTTAATCAGTTTGTTTCTTTATTCCTGAAACCAGTATCCTATAGGCCATCACTAGGGAAACAAGTATGTAGTTAATTAATTGCACTGGTCTTCGATAAGTTGCAACCAGGCGAGCCTAATGCGAACTTCTTGCCTGAAAATATGTAATGAACCAACCTGCCTAACGTTAAGCATAATTTCGACCTAATCAGTACATGTAAGACGTGCTAAACTACATGATTTTCTGTGATTAAAGGAGGTTTATCTGAGCCTTAATTGTTTTGTGCTCCCATAACTGTTTTCATGTGTTTTGTTTGATGCCTTAGTATTTTAACCTTTTTAAACCTCTGAAAAGCCAAGCTTCTTCCCTTTAGGATTAGTAGTCCTAAAAGCCTCCATACTGATAGGATTGGGGCGGGTAATAGCATGCAATAAGCAAACGAGACCATTCTGCGCTTAGTACCTTAACTGGGTGGGAAGGGTAGACATGGAGATGATGATCACACGATAACACTACGCGTACAATCGACTACCGGTGTTGTGTGGATGATCCATGTGATTTATAAACCTAGGACCCCTTTTCTTATACAACTTTGTTTAATATCTATAAAATCTTGTCTTTTCCACTACTCAAAACTCCTCAATTTTACTGCATTATGCCTTTTCTTCCAGATTTTTGTCTTCGTTTATTCAATATATTGATTAATTTTCTGCGTTTAGTCCCCCTTTTAAACCAATTGTAGATCATTTAGACCTTGATCCCACATACTTGTCACGTATTTATTTGCAGCCCTTGTGTGTAAAATCCTTTGTGTATCTAGTTGCATTAAAGTCACAACATAGCATGGCCGGGAACCACACTAGTGGATCTTGAGGGGTGCCTAACACTTTCCCCTTGAGATAATTTCTAGCCCTAACCCGAACTCTGGTTTTCCAACTCAAAAACCCTTCTTAGTGTCCTAATGCGCTCAATCATTAGGTGGAGACTCTTCAATTCCAAAAACTCAATTCCCAAACGGGAATAGAGTTGTCTTCCCAAATGTCGTAAACCCGATTTCACGAGAAAAAGGGGGCGTCGACAGACGTCAAAACACGCTAAGGGAACGAAGCCCATGCAAAAATAATGAAATTACGATACAAATCCCAAAATTAACCAAACCCTNCAAACGCCCCTCACCACCCCGCGTCTCGTCTCTCTCACACAAACCCTAACCCCTTCAGAGACCACCCCGTCCCCCGCCGCCTTCCGCCCTAGACCGCCGTCGGAAATCGCCTCACGGCGGCGGACGGTCACCAAACGCCCCAAATTTAACACCATAGGTTCCTCTCACCCTCCCCATTCCAACCCCCAATCTATTTTCCTCGAATCCCAGCCAATCTCCTCGAATAACCCAAACACTAGGCGCCGCCTCCGCCGCCCACGGCAGCGCCGCTTCCAAACCACCTCAAAGCAACACCCCATAACCCCCGTCTCTCCCTCAGTCCAAATCCCTACTTAGTCTCCTTCAAACACCCCCAGAACTCCTCGAATTTCAAATCATAGAAGTGGCAGAACCCTAGAAGCCTGATTTGCTCGAGTTTTTCCAATTTTCTTAGTTCAGAGTATGATTCGAGGCACGAAATAATGTGCTTGTTTGTTCTTGATGAAGAACAAACGTTCACATCATTCTGGGGCTCGAATCGAAATCCTGCTTTGTTCAACCTGGCATAATGTAAAATTAGTTTAGGCCTAGCTTCTTTTAATAATTCACAATCAGTGCTTTAGGTTTGTTTTGTTTCAGTCTTTGATTGCTTTTCTGTCGATTCAAGCTTATTAATTCTCTTAGATTCATGTTTAGTCGATATTTGTTATTGGTAAATTTTAATTTTGATTTTAGTAGTTAATAGGTTGGTTTGATTTGGTTAATTAAAGAGTTGTTTGGTTATAGCTGAATAGGATAGAATCTTGTTTAACTATGGTCAATTCTTCACCAGTTATTAGGGTAAGAGGGGGGCTGTTTTAACTTGGTAATTTTCAGAATAAGAAAAGGGTAGTTTAGGGAATTCAACTCAGGGAATCTTTGGTAACAGAAATTAGAGGCCCCTAGAAGCACCTAGAAGGGGTTCTAATTGTAATTTCATAATTATAGTGGTGTAACTTGGGTAGCAAGTCAGTAAGTAAAGGGGTTCCTAAGCTAAATAACAAGAGTTTGAAAGGGACTAAAATGCAAAACAAAATCTGCAAGGTTGCCCTAGTTGTTTGCCTATAAAAGGCACCATTTCTTGCCTTAGGAGGCAAGGGTTTTAGAGCTAGAAAATCCAGAAAACGCTGCCATTCCAATGATTCTGTTCAATTTCAGTCTAAAAAAAAATCAGAAAATACCAAAAAATACTACTGTTCCATTGATTTCTTCTCTTCTAGTTTTCTCTTCAACATTCCCTTTAGTTGAGGCAATCTGTGTGTAATCTCTGAAATTAGGAGTGATTCAAGCTTGGTTTAACTTGAGTTTAAGCTTTGGAAAACAATTGTTGATTTAACTCCACTGCTGGTCCTACAAAGCTGGTTTCCTGTTGCTATTATTGCTGAAGTTACTGATCCTTGCTTCTTCCTCATTTTTACTGTTACATTTCCAGGTATAAATTCTGAACTTTCAGGATGTAGAAGTTGATTTGAAGTGGGAATGAAAGCAGTGGCTAACTCTTGTTAACCATTTTTCAATTCTTAGCATTAATCCTGCTTTTATGCTTATGTGTTAGATCATTAGCTCAAAATATAATTGGATAAGTTGATTAAGTATTGTGTTGTAATTATATGCTAACTATTGGACTTATGGACTATCAACCATGTTATACATTGTTTGGTTTCAAAACTGTTTAGCTATAGCTATAGTAGGTATAAGTTGACTGGTTATGTGTATTGTTTAAAGCTTAGAGAACTCACTAATTGTCAGGTTTGAATTATTGAGAATGCATCAGCAGGTATATGGAGATGGGAAAAACCTATGAATTCTGTGTTTTCTTTATATGCATGTGAGGTCAAGCAATTACAAATATAGGTTCAAATGCTTTACATATTAAAGTTAATGATTGCATAAGTTTGCTCTTAGTAATAATATTAGTGTTTAACAAGAATTGTGACCAATGACTAGTGTAGGACATTTTCCAGGTATAAATCACATAGTGAGCATGTTTTTTTTGTCTTGGTTTGCTTTATTGGGGGTTCAATATCAAGTGAATTTCCAGTAGTTTATTGGTCGGGTTGAAATTTTTCGGGGTATGGTCTCTTTGTACTGGAATTCGAAGTAGCCTCTGATCTGGTGTGTATTTCGTGAGTCTTGGGCCATTGGCCCAATTGGTTTAAGACATGCTCCTAATTGTAGACTAGGCTGGGCTTTAATAAATTATAGATTGGATTGAATTGAATGGGAATTATAACTTTTGGGTTTGAATTAATGGGTAAGGATTTTCTTCAACTCTTTAACGTGATTGGGCCTGAAAATGTTAGCCCAAGGGCAGCCTCTCTACGATTATTCAGGCACTTGGGTATTGGGCTCACTGGGGGCCCAGGGGTAAATGGTATAACGCCTCAGATGTTTTCTTAATGGGTAGGGTTCTTATGGGCCCAAATCTCAGGCTGTTTCCTTTGATAAGGGACTCGCCCTTATTTCTGGACGGAGGCCTTGATGGGCTTATGCCTGTTAATAGGCCCGGCAGCTTGAATGAATAATAAGGTTGGATTTAGACATCTAAAAAAGGGATTAATAATTGTAGTAAATGTTAGGGCCATTAAAATACGATTGTGGTTGTGTATACGTTCGCGTAACATGACCATGATCCTAAATTAATTCGGAGTATGCGTTCGCACAACTTCGCTCAATCTTAGCTTAATAATAAAATAGGTTACAAGCTTTTAATTATTTTCTTAGTTCACATAAGTTCATTAAAATCACATATGGCTTTTTAGTAATTTCGTAGGTTAGATAAAAAATAATATTTCGTAGAATATCCTTTAAGGCCGTTTAAAATACCAAGTGTGGTTGCGTATACGTTCGCGTAACACAACTACATTTCTAAAAACAAAACTGGAGTATGCGTTCGCGCAACTTCGGCCCAAACACTCCTAATAATAATTAAGCGTTACTGATTGTGGACATGTTCGCGTGACATGATTTTTGACGCACCAAACGGGCGGGTATACGTACGCGTAACCCGTCTCAAGATAATATTCTAATTAAAAGCGGTGAAAGAAACAAATGCACATAGGTTTAAAATCAGTAATTAAATAAGTTAATAAGCCAAGTAGGATCAAAGCGACCGTGCTGGAACCACGGAACTCGAGAGTGCCTAACACCTTCTCCCGGGTTAACAGAATTCCTTACCTGGATTTCTGGTTCGCAGACTGTATACAGAGTCAAACCTTTTCCTCGATTCGGGATTTAAACCGGTGACTTGGGACACCATAAATCTCCCAAGTGGCGATAATAAAATGGATCTCGTTTCGATTGTCCTTTAATTGGAAAAACTCCCTTTATTATATCCCTTCCTGGGGTGTTGTGAAGAAAGGAGGTGTGACAGCTCTGGCGACTCTGCTGGGGACAAGAACCCGGAACTTTTTTTCAGGGTTCAAGAATTCGAGCTTGTTTTATGATTTTTACTTGGCTTATTTATTGTTGATATTATTGTATTTTGTGAACCTTTGTGCTAAATGCTATCTGTTTACCGCTTTAATATTGTTGAATTGTATATAATTGCCTTCTTACGCCACCCCATCTGAGTCTTCTGAAAATGGTGCATACGTTCGCGTAGCCCGCTTTTCTGTAGAAATTATACCAAATAGAGCGAGGCTGGGCAAGAGACAAGGCCGGGCAGACTTTAGTGCTCCCGATACGTCGCCCCCTCCTCGGCCCCAGTTGTCCGCTCGGGTACCCCATGTCTAGATCAAAACCCCAGGATTTAAACTTAGAAAAACACAGCTCCATGTTGGATCCCTAGTAGGAGCGCTTGTTTGCATCACGTGCATTTTGACTTAGGGGACTAACACAGAGGTTGGGTCCGTCTAGGACAGGTGTACCCAAAATAACAGACCACCATGATGCATTCTATGTGCTACGTGAACATTTATTTATTTCGGATTGCATGCTGACCGGCTAGATAAGAAAAGAAAAAGAGAGGAAAAATCAAAAAAGAGAGGGGAAAAAAAGAGAAAGAGAGGAAAAGACCAAGAGTGATGTAAGAAAGAAGTAAACCCGGTTCTAAAGAAAAACCCAATGCTTGAAAATACGCCGAAACTCTGCCGATTTTTTTTTTCAAAACATAGTTATTTCAAAGAGTCAAAGCTGACCGAACTAAGCTGGTTTGATTCTCACCGGGCGTGAGATACGTAGGCAACCCTCATCGGGTCCAACCTCCCTTTTGCAAAAATAGCCAAAAATACCAAAACTTTAATTTTTGTCAAAATAAGTCGGGTGACGCCATTCTTGTTTAAAATAAGCCGAATGTCCCTAAAGGGCGCCGGAAGGCTGTTTTTGCAAGAACAACCACCTTTGGTCATTTTTAAATTTTTGGCCGGTTAGCGAACACAGCCTTAAAATCTTCTTCCTCGAGGTGCTGAAAGGCCGTATTGGCAAAGTCCGGATATCTTTATGAAAATTTTGAAAAAATAGTGACAACCTTTTGAGTCAAAATGAGTCTTGATTTTCCTCCTGTTAGTTTCGTTTTTGAGCCTATTGGTTTTTATGGTAAAAATTCCGTAGGATGAGTCGTTGTAATCAAAACCTTTTATTTTTATGAAAATTTGAAAATCCCAAAATGTTTCGTTATTTATTTTTATCCTCCAGAACTACGCTCGGTCTGATTCATGCGGGTCATGATACGTAAGCAATCTCCATAGGAATCGACCGTAACCAAAAGAAAAAGAAAAAAGAAGAAGAAGAAGAAGAAGAAGAGAGAAAATGAAAAGAGAGCAAGAGAGAAAGGGAAAAAAAAGAGCAGAAAAACAATGAAAGAAAAGCGAGAGAATGAAAGAAATTTGAGGAAAGGAGGGAATAGGAACAAGAAAAACCAAGGCAAGAGTGAAAAGAAGAAAAGAAGGAAAAAGAGAGAGAAAAGTTGCATAGGGAAATAAAAGAAAGGCCGGGATGACGCAAGCGACCGATCAAAAGCATAATAGGAACTGTTAACTGCTTAGGTGCATTCATTCCCCAAATGTGTGGGTACCAATATGATAAATGCCCTAACGCTAACGTGATGGTTTCATTTTGTCATATCATTTCAGACAAGTGGTTGGTTTGTGGTTTTTAAAGTAACTCTTCCCTACAACACAAAGGCAAAAGGCAATGGCAGAGAACAACAGAACTGAGTGGGTTGATACCGGTGCCCTAAAGCAACTGGTTGAACAGGACAACGGGTTGGTAGAAAAGGTAAAGATGTTGAGACAACACGTGGCAGACATGTATCGGGCATGGATGACTTGGAAGGCACCACCCCCGCCACCACCCAGCTTCCTAGACGCTGTCCTTACCCAAACTCCGGACACAACGCCAGGCGATCCTCCACCCTCTCCATACTTACCCGCTTATCACAGCTTTCCCAGCCACCCTAGTAGCTCCATCACTCGTCGTCCAACTATCTTTTCCCAAAAGTGCCCTCCGGTCACATCCACAGTTCTCAACAATGAACACCCGCCCAAAGCTCATAACACCCAATATTATCCCTCCAAGGTTGCTCACGATGAGGTGTTAAGAATGGGGGAGCTAGTAGAAGAGGGAATCAAGTCAGGCAAGATCATGAGTTGCTCGAAAGACATTCCGAATATCCCAGTAAGCTTGGGTGGGGGAGGGGGAAGCAGAAAAGGTGATCCGATGAGTTTTCCTGATCAACACTCCCAGCCCCGACACCGTCCCCGTGGACATCCTTGTACACCAGGTGACCCTTCCCAATGCTACTTCTCTCCACATAACTCCCAGAGTCATACACCACTTTTCTGGTACCCGGCTCCAGAAAATGCTTATATACCCCCACGGGCCTGCCAGAAACCCCAAGCCGAGGGGAGATAGAATTGGGCTTAGAAGCTTGAGATTAAAAGAGGCCCAAAAAATCTGATTCCCTCTATTTCCTTTTCCTTTTCATTTCTTTCTTCTTTTTTTTCTTTCTAATATCTTTTAAATTAAAACTAAAAATAAAAACCTAAATTAATTCCTAAATCAAATTATCCTACCACATTGAATTAATTAACTATAACTAACAATTACCACAAATAATTAAAAACCAAATTAAAAGGGAAAAACTACCAAAATTTCAAAATTAAAAACAAAACTACTTTTGTGATTTTTCCATTTTATAAAACAACTAGTTTACTAATTAATCTTAAAAATGTGAAAATATATCCTAGTGCGAATGCAATGTATTTTTGTGTTTTCCAATAATTAAATAAAATAAACGTGCACAGACAAATGCAAACAATTGACAAAAATGCCACGAAAATCAACAAAATGAAAAGAAATTATTTTGTTTGAAACTATGGGAGTAATTCATGTAGGGCAAAAATCACGTGCTCACAAATGTGATTTCACATGATTCATTTCTAAACACTACATTAGCAACAAAACTCTTCAACCAATTCCTACACACAAAAAAATCCAACGAGAATTATTAGAACTTTAGCAACTTAAAATTTTGCGGTTCTAAAAGAGTATGGTGCAGCCTTTTCCAAGAATATCATACGGATTGTTCCCTATTTCGATCTCGCCGTTACGTATTTCGTCGCGATTATGTTAGAGGAATTGTCTAGAGAATCGGCTCAGGTATGTTAAGACTATCCCTTCTTTCTTTTTGGCATGATCTATACAACACGAACGAAACAAGTAAATGCACAACTTCCATAAATGACTCTATTCATAGAAATATTAGAGATGCTTATATTTTTGATTGCCCATGTGTCATATTATTCTATCATCTGTTCATGGGTCTCAAAAATATGTAAGTTGGTAAAGTTTATTTCATGATATTAATCAGAGGTATAATGGTCTTATGACGTACTGAGAGATTTTATTAACGTATTTCATATGCATTTCATGCATTTATATATGCACATTGACCCATGACCAGATGGCATTATATACCCGTATATATACGTATATATATATATATATATGTATATGGGATATGGGAAAGGTTATGGCGTTATATACGCACCACACCTGATCAGCAGGTATACGTTGATGATTTTTCCCACAATGGCCGAGATGATATGATGGGATGCCCTCAGTATGAAACATGTACCTATGCACGACATGACATTCATACGCATATGCATGACACTATAATTATTTCATGAATTACAGAGTTATCCAGACTTACAGGTTGAGTCATTTATTCTATATTTCTTCCATGTCTGCTATGTATTTATTTATGTGCCTTACATACTCAGTTCATTATTCGTGCTGATGTCCCTTTTGCACGGGGACGATGTGTTTCATGCCCGCAGGTCCCGATAGACATGTCGAGAGCCCTCCAAGTAGGCTACCAGCTCAGCGGAAGATGTTAGTGCGCTCCATTTGCTTCGGAGTTGCTTGTTTGGTTAGTATGATTTAGACGTGTATTGTTTGGTATGGCGGGACTCTGTCCCGACCTTTATAGAAATTATGGATTCTTATAGGCTTGTAGACAGATGTCATGTACGTTAAAGATTGTATGAACTTATCGGCCTATGTTCAGTATATGAGTGGTTATTTTGGTCTTATAGGCCCGTATGTCTTATGTATAAGTTTGTATCACATGTTGTATTCTACTTATCTCACGGCAGCCTTCCGGCTCAGTTATCTATGATAGTATGACATAAAAAGATACGTTATGTTAGTACTCGGTTGAGTAAGGTACGGGTGCCCATCGCGACCCATCGATTTGGGTCATGACAAAAGTGGTATCAGAGCAGTTCTGTCCTAGGGAATCTACAAGCTGTGTCTAGTAGAGTCTTGTTTATGGGTGTGTCGTGCACCACACTTATAAGCAGGAGGCTACAGGGCATTCAGTACTGTCACTCTTTCTTCTTACTCTAGATCGTGTGGTAGAGCTCAGTTGTAAGAACTCAATTTCCTAAACTCTATCTTATTCATAATACAATGATGCCTACATCTAGAAAGACAGGTGGTAAGAGATATAGTTGTGGAAGAGTTGAGTTAGAAGAACTCGATTTTTGCATCATGCTTATAATGGATAAATATGAAGTATTCAGCAGACCATGTGTATACTAAGATGTGTAAGCTTCTTGATAAGGATCCCTAAGGCAAGAATGCCTATCCACTTTTACAATAAAAAAGGAAAATGAGAATCGGAAAGTAGACACAAGTTCCAGCAAGTAACAGAAGCAAGGTGAAAAAGGGTACGGGGTACCTAGTTAATGAAGATTATCGGTATTTTTAACTCAGGTAGAGAGATATAAGCATTTTTAGTTACCTTCAATAGTAACAGAGGTATGTACAATTGGTCACACCCATTCTAGTTATGCCCTATGGGGGTTAACAAAAGTGGTATAAGAGGAGGACGGGATATCAGGCTCCGGCTGGGGTTAGAGTAACCCAAAATGATGGATGGATTGTTTGCGTCAGTTGACATTTCCGAAGAATATTGCAAATATGCTAATACATCTCCTCGTGAGATACCCAGATGTTGCACTCTAAAATAGTACAGCTAGATATGAGCACTACAAAGATAGGCACTGAAAGCCTGGAAAGGATAAATATTACCTTAGTGTGACTCTCGTCCCTAGTAGAGCGAGGACATTGAGCAACCCGAAGAGCCGATGAATGAAGCAAGGAGAGCTAAAAGTGAAAGAATGACGTGTTAAAGTTTTCACAAGAAAGGGATAGGCAGAAATATTAGCAGAGTAATGAGAAGAGAGATAAGGAAGAATTATGAGTGAGATGTGATACATGGATGACAACAATAGAGTGTTACAGAATCTATAGTCAAATGAAGAAAGAGATAAGAGGTGATGGACCTTAAGACAACAAAAGAGTATAGGCCATATAGTCACATCCTCATTTCAAGAAATAAGTTCTCAACTCTAACGTGATAAACAGAAGGAGAAGTTAGACCCTAGAATAATAGAAATCAGTATGGACTGGTGAACAAAATAAACTAAAAATGAATTAGGGACTGAGTTTGATAATAGTCAGCATCATGTGAATTCAGATTGCGTTTCAGTGATAATAGAATAGACAACAGAAGAAGATCGATGATGACTTCAGAGAATGGTCACTTAGGAAGACGCTTCCCTAAAGCAAGCAATGTGAGTAAAGTTAAGCTTAAGGGACTGTATGTGCCAGTTACACTAAGTGTCACCATCGCGAGTAAGGAATTTTGTTATCCTTGGTAATAGAAGGATTACCGCAAGGAGAGTAAGGGTCATTGATGATGTGAAAGGATGCCAAAGATGAAGAGGAGAAACATCTATAGGCAGGTGGTCGTAGCTCCAACTCTTAGTACTCCCCTAAATGGGGGAATATGGAATGGTGTGGCATTAAGTTAGAATTAAGTGGATCTAGTAACTAAGGAATGATAAAGGAAGAATGCGATAAAAATGAGAAAGGGATGAGATTGCACTTATTCAAATGTTATAGATATTCTATGATTCCAGAACATTATGTAAGCACGATGCCAAGAAAAGGAAGTAAGGGTTCATGCCCGAGATATTTTTGATAAATAAGGAGCTAGTGCGAGAGGTAAGTTAAGACAAAGGAAATAACCCAAGAAAGATTACGCGGAATATGGATATGAGAATGGGCCAACGAGTAGTTAGTAGTTGATTCAGGAAGAGCCTAGTCATGACTAGACAAGAGGTTACAGACAAATCAGCAAATCATGCAAGATAAATGTAGTGAAACCCAACATGGAGAATTCAGCCTTGCAGTAATGTCATTATAATACTTGAGATATATTCAAATAGGAGTCAGGGTAGTTAAAGGTACCGTATGAATGTTACGGGAATAAAAAAGAGTGCCACTGGGAAGACAGTCAAAATATCAATTCAGAAGCAACCCTAGAAGCACAAGGGCATGGACGTAAGCAACTACGGATAATTATAGGCAAGGAAGGACATCAAAAGGTCCGTAATAAGCTCACAGCTTTACAAGAGTCAAGGGTTCTCCCTAAGTACTACAACGAAAGGCTAGTTGAGGAAATAAGGAAGAAGGCTTCAACCTAAGCACAACGACCTAAAGAGGAAATGGTCGTGTAACAATAGTCTCACAACAACATTGTAAGCACTCCAAAGGAAAGTGGCACCTATGGTGGCTAATGAACGGGAAGTAAAATTAAAAGTAATATTTGAGATCATATGAGTTGCACGAAAACTCTGGCATGCGTGGGAACTAAGATAAGCTAAGTATGCACGCAACTAGGGGGCTGAAAGACCAGAAAAAGTAATAGCTTACATTAAAGAAAGCTAAGAAGGAATGAAAGGAATTATTCGATCAATGATCCCGAGTTGGTGACGTTATGAACGCACTTAAGAGTTTGGAGTTTTATACCTGCAACATATACAGCCGTAGAAGATTCTGGTATACGTTAAAAGAAAGAATTGAGCCCAGGTCATTGATGAAGGATTGAATTGTTAAAGGATTGTATCATGAATATCCCTCAGCACCTATGAAAGGCTAAAGTAATAAGTAATACCAGGAGCCGCAGATCGGAAGATAGCTTAAGCCTACATAAAGGCTGATCAGAAAGAAGAGGAAACTAAAGAGTTACATCGACTAAGTAAAATGGGAGTGGACCAAGAGAATTATAGACCTCAGGATCACTCTTAAATAGCAGAGGTATAAGAGAGATAGTACAGTAGCCATATTTTATAACGACTCTACGATGAAGCCAACTAAAGAGTACCAGCCTCACAAGAAGTCAGTATGAAGCTCCCACCGGATTGTCTATGCACCAAAGGTGCAAGTATTATAATAGAACTTCAGGTTGTGGAGGTAAATTATACCAATATGGAAGGGAGGTTACGAAAGAGATAAAAGAATGTGAGGCAATATTTTAAGGTAAGTAAGGAAAAGGTGAACAACGTACAAGATACTCAAAATACAGAAGGTTATGAATAGTCCATACTGCGGATAAGGGGCTAGAAGTGCGGGGATTCAGTATCCAGGAATGATAGTAGCGTATTCAGTAGCATACCTTCAAACCTATGGTTTCTAAGTACCGAAAGATCTAATTAGAGAGTGAAAGAAGAGTTAGAGATGATGTGATGTCTCGATGTTCCAGAAAAGCATAAGGAAATCGGTCGCAAGCTAAAGTATGATAGAACTACAAGGTTTTAGAAAGACAGGAGTAAGGATAAGAAAATGGCAAGTGAGAAGATGACAAAAAAGGATAAGTCCTCGGGATTAAGCCCGTGAAAACAAGGGAGCTGATGGTTCCTCTAAGTTATAGAAAGCTCAGTATAGCCTGAATGAACTGAAAGGAGTCTAAGACTAGTAGCATTTAGAAGAGATGGAATGCTGCCCTGGTAGTAGAATAAGGGTGTGATTGTGATAAATAAAGGATGACGTTTAGGCCTTCGATTGAGTAATGATTTGAAGAGGATTTCATGAATTGTAAGGGACTAAATACACATATAAGGTTAGTGACATTGGGGTGCTATAAAGTACGGTTATGGAAGTATAGTATCACTCCTAGGTGGATCAATCTAATTACTCTAGATGCACCCGATGAGACGCGAGCCCTAGAGGCGGTGTTACGTAAGAGATCAAGTTATCAGTGGTAAATGATGGATCAAAATTAAGGTGAATCAACAGTAGATGGATAAAAGTTCATAAGTATGAGATGAGATTAGACCATCAGTCTTAAGGATAAGCAACGAGAGTAACCTGGAGTTGGTTGCAGACCTCAGTAACGATAAATCGAAGTAAGAGTTATGGTATAGTATGACCTACATAGATGCAGTAAAGTCATACGAATGGATACACAGGTCTATAAAATAAGATATAGCAATATTCGCAAGTTCTACAAAGTACAGAGCGAAGAACTTCAGTATACCTATAGATGCCCAGAGAGACATCTTATTTAAGCTCGATATATGTTTACAAAGTAAGGCCTAAAGATTGGCTAAAAGCTGGAAGAAAAAGGAGAGAAGAGTCGCATAAGCACACTTACAAGGTCAGTATCATAGAGGCTGCATGATAGAAGGTAGCAACAGTTACGAGATTGGAAGGATTTCGATCACAAGTCATGGTGTAGGAAAGAGGCCTAAAGGGGGGAATGTCCTGGCCTATGGATTTATTCACTGGACGGTTGCCTAGATGGCAAGGAGAGTACTAAAGTATTCGCAAGAGCCATAGGTTATGAAAATGATAAGTGCATTAGTCAACATTCTAGGACGAACGTTCCAAAGGGGGGAATGATGTTACATCCCACATTTTCGTATGTTAAAGTTTCGTCTTCAATTATTTGACATAGACTTGGGGATGAGATTTTCTCGAGATTATAAGCATTATGCTATCTCAAACACATGATGAGTAAATTTGTAAGGAGAGAAGGTAAGCAAATAGAAGAAAATGTGTTTCGTTAAAGGTTGTCGATTTGGGATGAAATACTGGCCGAGCTATAATACCCGATATTTATGGACTAGTACTGTACAAGGTACCACATGACTATAATAGTAAGGTGTAGAAAGGGTATTAAAAGTGAGTAGTATTTTATGTAGTTTGAGATAATTTCTAATTATGTGGGTTATTGGTTAATTATCGGGTAACGGGATATTACCTAATTAATTAATAAATTTATAAGATAAGATTAACCCCCCCCCCCCCAAAAAAAACGTGGCAGCAAGCCACATATTAGAAAAAATGACTCTTGGTCATTTATGATTAGGTAGCAAAGTAATGTTTTAATTACATAACAGCTCATTTCTAAAATCTTGAGCTTTTGGTAGGGGGCAAAGTAATAACTTCATCTCTAGGATTTTGAATACAAGTATTTCATTCCTAACATTTTCATTTCTAACAATCAGACGTGATTTCTTCATTTCTAACATTACAATGTAATTTCGCATGATTCATTTCTAAACACTACATTAGCAACGAAACTCTTCAACCAATTCCTATACAAAAAAAAAAATCCAACGAGAATTATTAGAACTTTAGCAACGTAAAATTTTGCGGTTCTAAAAGAGTACAGTGCAACTTTTTCCAAGAATATCATACGGATTGTTCCCTATTTCGATCTCGCCGTTACGTGTTTCATCGCGATTGACGTATGTTAGAGGAATTGTCAAGAGAATCGTCTCAGGTATGTTAAGGCTATTCCTTCTTTCTTTTTGGCATGATCTATACGACACGAACGAAACAAGCAAATGCACAACTTCCATAAATGATTCTATTCATAGAAATATTAGAGATGCTTATGTTCTTGATTCTCCATGTGTCATATTATTCTATCATTTGTTCACGGGTCTAAAAAATACGTAAGTTGGTAAAGTTTATTTCATGATATTAATCAGCGGTATAATGGTTTATGACGTACCGAGAGATTTTATTAACGTATTTCATATGAATTTCATGCATTTATACATGCACATTGACCCATGACCAGATGTCGTTATATACGTGTGTATATATATATATATATATATATATATATATATATATATATATGTATATGGGATATGGTAAAGGTTATGGTGTTATATGCGCACCACCACCTGACCAGTTGGTATACGTTGATGATTTTGCCTACAGCGGCCGAGATGATATGATGGGATGCCCTCAGAGGCTTGATGATGTTATGAAACATGTACCTATGCACGACATGACATTCATACGCATATTCATGACACTATAATTATTTCATGAATTACAGAGTTATCCAGACTTACAGGTTGAGTCATTTATTCTATATTTCTTCCATGTCTGCTATGTATTTATTTATGTGCCTTACATACTCAATTCATTATTCGTACTGACGTCCCTTTTGCCTGGGGACACCGCGTTTCATGCCCGCAGGTCCCGATAGACAGGTCGAGAGCCCTCCAAGTAGGCTATCAGCTCAGCGGAAGATGTTGGTGCGCTCCATTTGCTTCGGAGTTGCTTGTTTGGTTAGTATGATTTAGACGTGTATTGTTTGGTATGGCGGGACTCTGTCCCGACCTTTATGAAAATTATGAATTCTTATAGGGTTGTAGACATATGTCATGTACGTTAAAGATTGTATGACCTTGTTGGCCTATATTCAGTATACGAGTGGTTATTTTGGTCTTATAAGCCCGTATGTCTTATGTATAAGTTGGCATCACATGTTGTATTCTACTTATCTCACGGCAGCCTTCCGGCTCAGTTATCTATGATAGTATGACATGAAAAGATATGTTATGTTGGTACTCGGTTGAGTAAGGTACCGGGTGCCCGTCGCGTCCCATTGGTTCGGGTCGTGACAATAAAGACCTCGTGCCACAATATCATCACATGATAATACCTGCACGAAAGTAACCTCATGCCAACACCAAACCATGTCGCTCAACATGTCTTTATGTGCCCAATCATAACAACCCAAGATAAAAAATTATCATCAAGATACATATGCTCACAAGTCATCAATAAGGTGCACAAGGATATAATAATAATAACAATAACAATAATAATAATAATAATAATAATAATAATAATAATAATAACAACAACAACAACAATAATAATAATAATAATAATAATAAAGTGTGAATATGTGCTCAAGATGTAAAATATGACTACAGCTAAATCAATATAGAAATAATTTTCACACCCATCTTGGCTAATTTGGATATAATAATACTAAAACATGATATCTAGCATCAAAAGATAAGCTCACTCAGTCATGCAAAGGGTTACACAAGTATCATAGAGAGTAGAGAATCAAATTAAGTCATACTAGAAGCCTAGAGTCTAAACCGGCCATTTTTCATACATGGCACCCGCATATACATTCGTCACCTGGCATATACGTTGCTTTATATATATTACAAATAGAAAATAACGTCCAATCCTAAGGGGTTATTCCATCACACAAGATTAGGTAAGGTACTTACCTCAAAAAGCCTAAATCAACCCTCTAAAATCAATTTTCCCTTAAAAATCACCTCTAACCGGCTTGAACCTAGCCAAAACAACTCGATCACATCAAACAATGCTAAAGGAATAAATTCCAAACAATAAAGCTTCAATCTTTAGTCAGTTACCAAAAAGTCAACCCCATGTCTACACGATCAAAACCCGAATCAAGGGATAGATCACGACTACCCATAACCCAAAGAGTCCAAATATGTGATTAGATTCCAAAACTAAGTCCAAATCATAGCTCAAAACCCCAATTTTTATTTTCTTAAACTGTAGAAAAAATCCCCAAATTTCCATGTATTGGGTGTTAATAATACATGTAGATTGTTGAAAAAATATTAGAGAAGTGTAGAAATCACTTATCCCAAAGCGTTGTGTGAAAATCTCCAAGCAAAAATTGCCTCAATAAAACTAGATGCACGTGTCGCATTTCTAACCAGAGGTTCGCAAATGCGAAAAAGGACTCGCAGAACGACTAGAACCCCTGTGTAGCAGATGTCGCGAAAGCGACTAAAAACATCGCAAATGCAACCCTCAATTGCAAATGCGAGCTACCCATCGCAAAAGAATGCGAAGCTGGCCTCCCCTGTCCCACATCGCAAATGCGACAAAAAGTCCATAAATACGGACCTCGCAAATGCGATGTCTGCAACACTAGCAATATTCCCAACTTCCAAAATCAATCCGAAACTCACTCGAGCCTCTCGGGCCCCTCTCCGGACATCCACACAAGTATATAAACAATATATGAACTCACTCGCAAGCTAAAAACATCAAAATAACTTCTAAAATCATGAATCAAACACCAAAACACATGTAGCATGCCTTCAAGTTCAAGAACTTCAAAGATTCACAACCAAGAGTCTGATTCAGACCTAACCAACTCGGAATGAAACCAAACTTTACACACAACCAAATGACAAAACAGTCCTATTATATGTACCGGAATAACAATCCCAACCTGCTAGAATCAAAGTCGACTCCCGATCGAACTTAAGAATTTTCCAACCCTTCAAATTGTCAACTTTTGGCAAATAGAGCCAAAACATCCTAGGAACCTCCAAATCAAAATCCGAACATATGCATAAGTACAAAATCACCATGTGAACCTATTGGAACTATCAAATCACGAATCTGAGGCTGTCTTCACAAAAATCAAACCTTGGTGAACTCTTACAACTTAAGCTTTTAAAAATAGAACTAAGTGTTCCAATTCACTCCAAAACCTTCCCGAAACCAAACCAACCATCTCCTCATGTCAAAAAACTGTAATAAAGCATACTGGAAACATCAAATAGGAAAATGAGGCTCAAATAGACAAAACGATCGGCCAGGTCGTTATATTCTCCCCTCTTAAATAATTGTTCATCCTCGAACGAGTTTGTAATAATACTTAAAATGCCATAAAGGTAAGGATATATGCTCCGCATATCAAGTACGGTCTCCCAAGTCACCTCCTCGACTAGTTGACCACTCTACTAAACCTTAACTGACATGATCTTCTTAAACCCGAGCTTTCGGACCTGCCTGACCAAAATGGAACCGGCTCTTCTCATAAGCCAGATTCTCATCAAACTGCACTGTGTGAAACTCCAAAGCATGTGACCTATCTTTATGATACTTCCAAAGCAGAGAAACGTGGAACACCAGATGAACTCCCGAAAGACTAGGAGGCAAAGCAAGCCTATAAGCAACCTTCCCGACTCTCTCCAACACCTCAAATGACCAATAAACCACAGGCTTAACTTTCCTTTCTCGAAAAAGCTCATCACGCCTCTAATAGATACTGATCAGTGGTTCGGTACGGATACAGAAAGGTTGGGGAATGTGTGGCCAATGTTGTTTTGGAATTGTATTTCATCTTTACTGGGAATTTCCATGGTTTATTATCTAATTTATCTGCACATCACCTTATATGATGTATCAGTGACTGAGCAGAGATTTTGAGTAATTGGACACGCACACACATATATTCCTTTTTGTACCTTATACATGATCACATTATTATTCTGTACTTGTTGGATTTATGAAACTGTACATTGTTATAGCATGTATTATTTTATAATTTTTGTTTTTTTACCTTGTCGAGGTTAGTTACGATATTTATTGAGTACATTGGGTCGGTTGTACTTGTACTACACTCTGCACTTAATTGTGCAGATCCAATAGTCTTTTAAAAGCTCCAACCATCTCTGCTGCCTCAAATTTAGATCCTTCTGCTTAAACAAGTGTTGTGGACTCTGATGATCTGTGAATACCTTACACGACACGCCGTAGAGATAATGCTTCCAAATCTTCAATGCATGAGCAATGCCTACCAATTCTAAATTATGAACGAGGTAGTTCTTCTCATGGGGCTTTAACTGACGTGAAGCATAAGCAATCACCCTACCTCCTGCATCAAGACACACCCAATACCAATATGAGAAGCATCACAATAAACCATATATGAACCTCATGCTGAAGGCAAAACTAGAACTGGAGTCATGGTCAAGGCAGTCTTGAGCTTCTTAAAGCTCTCATCACACTCATTAGACCACCTGAATGGGGGCCCCGTCTAGGTCAATCTAGTCAAAGGTGCTGCAATGGACGAGAAACCCTCCACAAAATGACGATAATATTCGGCCAAGCCAAGAAAACTATGAATCTTAATAGCTGAAGATGGTTTGGGCCAACTCTGAACTGCCTCAATCTTCTTCGAATCTACCTTGATACCCTCATTGAACACCACGTGCCCCAAAAACACCACAGAGTTTATCCAAAACTCACACTTGGAGAATTTAGCATAAAGCTTCTCCTCCCTTAACGTCTATAGTAAATTCCTTAGATAATACCCATGCTCCTCCTGGTTGCGTGAGTACTGATCGCTGCCAACTCCACACTACTATAAAGTAGGAAGAGAGGGTCGCAATAGCTTTTACCCGATATGAGGGTCGGGATCGAATTCCTCAGAGAGCTAGAAATTGGAGCTGGGTATCTATCTAGACTACAGTCGTGTAATTGTTATAAATGTCACTTCTAACATTTTTGGGTTTTTCAATTATAAACTACTATTATCAAACTACTAATTGAAACTAGATTATGCTACGAGATAATTGCTAAAGTTGTATCTAATGGGAATAAGGGCACTAGGGTCGTGACATCACCTAGGTGGCTAATTGATGAGTAGATGTTACTAAGGTTCGATTGACATAATTGGGGCTTATGCTATAACCGTTGCACAATTTTACCCACTCTCACACCTCTCGGTAGAGATAATGATTTTGCCCACTTGACTCTCTCGAGACCAACTGGGTAGGAAAATTAGACCAAACAACTAGGGTTCAAGTAGGGTGATTACTCTCTCGAGATTTAACCCGTTAATTGGGACTATCATTTCTCATGAGTCCATCCCAATTCCTTGTTGGGTCAATTTTGGAGACTTAGGCTCTCTTTCTCAAGAAGAGTCAAATCCACAAAGCACAAATCAGTGTTTGCAACCACCAATTTATAGATTAAAACATAAAATCAACCCAAATAGCAAACACCCATAGTCAATCTAACCCTAGATGGCAACACCCATCAATTACCCACACTAGGGTTGAGCCACAACCCTAGCTAATGGGTTTAGCTACACATGCTTGAAAGAGAAAATGAAGAAATAGATGAAGAACAAGACATAATAACTAAATACTAAATTAAATTGCAAGAATCTATCGTTAATTTGAAGCTAAGATGCCAAAATGGCTACAAAAGTCGTTCTCACGAGCGCAGCTGTGTTTTGAAAATAACGGATGACCTAAAAATGGTAAAATGTCCTATTTATACTAGGCTGGAAAGCTGGACAAAAATACCCCTGCGGGGTCAGTGCGGGCCAGCACATAATGGACCCGGCCGCACAAGGCTCTTGAAATTCAAAATTTAGCTTTCTGAAGTTGGGCTCCGCGGACCGCATAAAATGGACAGCGGCCGCGGAGGAAGCTGGCGCAGTCCGCGCAAAGACGACCACGGACCGCATGGGTGTGGACTCTGAAATCTTCAACTCTCCGAATCTCTATTCCGCGGATAGCACAAAATTGACGCGTGGCCGCGGAGCCTTCACCGCGGACCGTAAGATATGTACCGCGGCCGCATTTCCCTTAAGCCCAGTTTGCCAACTCTCTGAATCTCCTAGTGCGGCCGCATACCAATTTGCGCGGTCCGCACTAGGCCTTTTTCCATTAGATTTCTTGGTCTTTGATACTTGAACATGTTTCACTCCTTTTTGAGCCGATCTTTGACATTTCGTCACTTTGTCGATCAAACCTGCAAACAAGCACAACCTGTGAGCCTTTTGGAACTATTTTGTACAAATATATGATCAAAGCATAGGCAAGTAGGAGCATAAAACATGTTAAAATCCTAACTTATCAACTCCCCCAAACTTAAACCTTTGCTTGTCCTCAAGTAAACAAAGTAAGACCCACCCCTTAAAGGAAAATCCAAGTAATTCCAGCTGACCTAAAGTAACCTCAACAAGCATCAATTGGGACTAACAATTTCCCTCAATACAAATAGATCATTAACAATATTTAAACCTTGAAAACTATGGATCAAGTGTGACACAAGAGCATCAAGAATTGACTCATTACATCAAAGAACTCTCTCAATTACTTTGGTCGCTGTGGAACCCAAACTCATACATCCTCAACTCTCCCTAAGCAAACCTCACCTCTTAGAGTATAAGCACACAAACCGAGGTTAATGAGAGTTCACTCGTCTCTCTCAAGGAAAGGTCACAAGTCCGGCTCTAAGTACCATATGCTTGACCCTCATGTAAGTATCCACTAATGCGAGTGTCATTCAACTCAAGATCATATAGGGCTTTTGTAGAGTCAATGTGAAGGCTTTTGGGTAAGGGTAGGACATGTTTTTGTTCAAGTGGGTTCAATCTTCCCTTAAGCACTTCTTTTGATTCATTTGGCACAAGTCTCTTGACTCTTTGAGTCATTTCACTTCTTTCTAAAGGTTTAGAGAGACACATTGTCACTCTTTCTTATGCATTTCAAAACATATCTCCTTTTTCTACTTTTTCCACACCTTTTTCACTTTTGTTTTTCCTTGAATCCCTTTTTATTCTTGTTCACATTGGGCTTTCTTTTTGTCTTTTTCTTTTCTTTCTTTTTCATTGCCTTTCCTTTTCTTCATTTTTGTGCCTCATACCACTTTGTTGTTATCCTCGTCTCTCCCCCAAACTTATGCTTTTGCCATGTGCTCAAGGAAAAATCGGGTGCCAAGAGAGGGTATCTTTTAGAACGGGTATAGGCTTGTAACATGGTTCTTGAAAGAAAAAGGTCTAAGGCTCAAAAGGGTTAACTAGGGATCATATCATTGGTAGGCTATGGAATCTGTTCAACTATCATTTGGATCAAGGAGAGCCTATAATCACTTCTCAAGTCGAATTTCACTCACAATTTTGCCTCAACAAACATTCAGGGAAAGTTCTAGACCATTGGCTCGGGACTTGGACTCAAAATCCGATTTCTCACCACACACACTCAAGGATTGCTAAAGACTTAGAGTCGAGGGCCCACAACAACCTTAGACACGATTGAGCACACAATAGTCCCGAAAGACCACATGATGTTTGTTTGGTCAACACAAGAGTCTCAAGGTCACGACTTTCACCATCCTAAACACAACCACTTGTCATTGACCATGGGATCAAAGGCAAATGTGTTAGGCCCAAGTGAAGCTATGCTTGAGGTACCCTTAACTATAAACTACTAAAAAAAATAAAAGAAAAATCAAAAACAGACTCAAACCCTTAAGAAGGTTGTCACGCCATCTATCATTGGGAAGAGCCACCCGGTTCACAAATAATTCTACCTTTGGAAAGAACCGTGGCATTAAGAAAACTAAAGGCTTATTAAAAACGTCCAAAATAAAACAAAAGGCTACGAGCCTATATAAGAAGCTAAAAACGAATTTTTTTTGCGAAAATAGAAAATAGAATGAATATTTACAATAGGGATTAGAATATACAATGGGGGATGAATATATACAATAATGTAACTTTTATACAGACCAACAGAAAGATCAAAAGTACGATAAAAGTAACTAAATGCAAGATTATATACAGACCAAGTGAAAATCAAAGAAAGCATAAACTAAGTCAATCTATATATACAGTCATCCATGGATAAAAGTAGGGCACACCCACTCAAATAAAAGCTGGCATTGTCCTCAATGCCAACTAAGCAAAAATAAGCACCAAAAAGTAGTGAAAGGATATGAAGACTCCCTAAGCCTCGTCCGTCTGCATAGGAACATGAGTGGTCCCCGGGTCCTCGGAATGCTCGGGAACCTCAGACTGGTTCCCGGTCTCCTGCTACTCAACTGCTGGGACCTGGGACTGGACCTGGACTGGCTGTGGATCTAGTACATCCTGTGGCTGACTGGAGGAAGCCTCCGGAGGGTCTGCCAATAGGATAACGACATCATCTGCTCTCGGGATAGTCCTCTTCCTCTTAAGAGGCCTCTGTGACTGCTCCGGAACTGTGGCTGCTGCTGGGACTGCTGGTGAAGCTGGGTCCTCAAATAATAAATCTAAAGGCAGCTGATCTGCCTTCAGTCTCTCTACATCCACGCTGAGCTCCTTCACGGACTCCATGGAAGCCCGTGTCTTGCGCAGCTTCTTGTGCTCCTTGGCAAGATCTTTGAGAGCCTTGCCATGTGATGCCACTGCCTTCACCAACTCGGCCTGGGTGCTGAGGATTTTCTCCTGGTTATCAATCAACTTCTTCAAAGCATCCTCTATAGACTGTGGGACCTGAACTGGCGGAGGAGCCAACTGAGCTTCAATGGTGGAGGTCAAAGTGGACAACTTGGATGAAGCAGTATACATCCCGTTGTTCAGGCTCTGAAGTGTCTGGTGCAGTCTGTGGGCAGTGATAGGATGGGCCCGGGAAGATAGAATCTCCGGGCCAGCTGAGGTGGAAGGACCAGGAGGCAAATCTGCAGTAGTAGACGGTCCGGGAGGCATAACACCAGCTGTAGAGGCAGGCTCAATGGAGGCCTCTACCTTAACTGTCTCTTCAGACTGGCCAGTTGGGGCAGAAGTCGGGGGCTTGTAGTTGTTGTCCTTGGGGTTGTCTGGCCCCCTCAAACTGTACCAGGAGAATGGAGCAACCGGTTTGGCCTTGACATCATACGGTTTCTTTTCCACCTCTAAGTCACGGAAATGCATAGAGAGAGTGTTGGGGAAAGGGTAGTTCCGGTTAGCTTCCGCACCCACAAGAGAGATGATGCGGGACATCACATTCCCCGCGTTGATGGGGTAACCTGCCATGATTGATGCAACCAACACAGCCCGGGAGATAGGAAGAGTCTGGTCATGTGTGGTAGGGTCTAGCCTGCTGCAAACGAAAGTCTCCCAGCCCTTAGCTTCGAAGTTCAGGGTCCCCCTCAAAATTTTTACCCCCGCAGTCAACCACTCAGGAACGGTACCTGGGATTGCCAAGTACTGTGCTAACCATGGACGGACCCCCTCACCCATCTCTAACTTAGCCAAGTATAGAGTCTCGTCCTCTTCATTGAATCCCAGATATTCATTTAGAGACTGCCCGTCGAACAACACCTTTTTGTTTCGAACATTGGTCACCTTAGAACCCTTGACGATGTGGGCCACATTACAATAGAATTCCCTGACCATATGTTCATTTGCCTCAATACACTTCTCCATGAAAAACTCCCAGCCCACTCTAGTTCTAAACTCCCTTTGCACGTTCGGGTTGTGGGGAAGTAGATCTTTGTCAATAAAGCTCCTCTCCGGTATCAAATGTCTCACCGGCCACCACTCCCTAAACTTATGATATGCAACTTGGCTCACAAATCTATCCTCCCACTCCTCAGGTTTTCTAGTTCTAGCAACGCCTCCGACTTGAGGCTCACCACCTTCAGCACCCTGTACCTCCTCCTCATTTCCGCCCGCACGCTCCCCAGATAATAAAGCTGTGGGGGAGGTGGAGTCGTCTTCACTACTTGCTTCTGACCCCTTAGATGAGTCAGAAACTACATTTACTGGCCTCTTGACAGTGGGTGATATTGGAGGAGTATCAGTCAGTTGGAAGTGGGTGGTAATGTGAGTTGGGACTGAGTCTGAGGAGATGTCCTGGGATGGCATATACTCACTCCTCGAGGAATGGGAAACAACTCTATCTGCAGCTTTTATCAATTTCCGAGTCTTTTTGATGTTTTCCCGAGCTTGTGGAGTGAGTTTTACTACTCTCTTTCCTTTGCCCCCTCGGGAGGAACCACCTCTCCCGGGTTGTTGTGATCCTTTGCCACCTCTTTGTTTAACCATTGTCTGCAAGCACATACATCTAACATTGTTAGTCTAAGCACATGCAGTGAAATAGATGCAGAATGAATTGCAGAACAGAAGCACAGACAGTTGCAGAAACAGTTGCAGTAAGTGGCCAGTGCGGGCCGCACAAAATGGACGTGCGGCCGCACAGGGGCCACCGCGGACCGCACAATATTGACCGCGGTCTGCACAAGTTAAAGGCACTCAACACATGCTCTCTGAATCTCCCCACCGCGGACCGCACAAAGTGGTATCACGGCCGCGGTGGGTCAATGCGGACCGCACAAAGTGCAATGCGGCCGCGCTAGGCACAAGTCAACCTTCAGAACATAAGCACCGCGGACCGCACAAATGACCGCGGTCCGCGAAGGGTGCTAAGTTAGGGCACTGACTTAGGGTTTCTAATTTTTGAATTTTGTTCAAGTTTTCACCCTACTGTGTCCCTACTCGATTTACCCAGTTAATAAAACTCTTCAGGCCCACAAAAAATTAACAAATGTACAAACCTACGCTAACAATCAGAGAAAAATGGTAAAAAGGAAGAAGCTATGAGCTGAAATAAACAAAAACTAAAATTAAGCATAAAGATATGATTGAGATGTTACCAGATGAGTATAAGTAGTCACTCTAAGAGTTACAGTCAAAGAAAACGAGGATGAATAGTAAAAAGGGCCCTGAGAGTTTAGGGTTCGAAAAGGGTAAAAGGAGACCCTTGAGGTCTATTTATAGAAAAAAAATAGTGGGACCCAGCCTTACCTACCAGCGTGGCCGCACAAAACGGACCGCGGACTGTGCTGGGTTTGTTTCATTGAAGCTTGAGAAGGCAACCTCCGCGGTCCGCACAAAAGTGACCGCGGCCGCGGCCGCGGAGGTCCACCGCGGTCCGCACAAAATGGAATGCGACCGCGGTGGAAAACTTTAGAGAGTCATCATTTCTTGCTCACCCCAGTGCGGACCGCACAAAATGGCCGTGCGGTCGCACTGGAAACTTCAGAGACCTGACATTTTTGCACTTATGCCCTGCACTGCATTAACTCAATCCCTACAACTTCTCACAACCAATTAGCTCAAAAATCAATCCTAACTACTAAGAAAATCAAAGAAAATAAAAAGAAAAAACACACATGGGTTACCTCCCAAGAAGCGCCCGATTTAACGTCGCGGCACGACGCGGGTTACCATCTCATCATTTCAAGTGAACAACAGCCACTACATGGCTATTATCAAACTTCCCAAGATAATGCTTCACACGGTGCCCATTTACTCTAAAGACTTCACCACTTTTGTTCTTCAAATCTAGAGCACCAAATGGGGTTACACATACAACTTCAAATGGCCCACTCCACTTTGATTTCAGCTTTCCAGAAAACAACCTTAGACGGGAGTTGAACAAGAGGAACAAATCACCAACTTTGAACTCCTTTCCACGAGCATATTTGTCATGTAGGTACTTCATCTTGTCCTTATACAAGGACGAACTCGAGTATGCATGGAACCGGAATTCATCAAGTTCATTTAGTTGCTCAACACGAAGATTGGCCGCAACATCCCATTCAAGGTTAAGCTTCCTCAAGGCCCACATATCTTTATGCTCCAATTCCACTGGTAGGTGACATGCTTTCCCAAACACCAACCGGTACGGGGACATACCAATTAGGGTCTTGTAAGCGGTCCGGTAAGCCCATAGAGCATCATCCAACTTTTTAGACCAATCGGTCCTATTGGCATTTACAGTCTTGGACAAAATACTCTTGATCTCTCTGTTAGACACTTCAACCTGGCCACTTGATTGCGGATGGTAAGGTGTAGAGACTTTATGGTTGACACCATACTTGGAGAGTAAGGTATCAAAAGCTCTATTACAAAAATGCGATCCTCCATCACTAATGATTGACCGGGGTGTACCAAACCTTGTGAAAATGCTTTTCTCTAGAAATGACACCACACTCCTAGCTTCGTTGTTAGGCAAGGCCACGGCCTCAACCCATTTTGACACGTAATCCACTGCTACTAGAATGTAAGTGTTCCACACGAGCTAACAAAAGGACCCATAAAATCAATACCCCAAACATCGAAGATATCAACTTCAAGAATTGTGTTAAGAGGCATCTAGTCTTTCTTGGAAATCCCTCCCGCTCGTTGGCATTGATCACATCTTTTTAACAAATCACTAGCATCCTTGAACAAAGTCGGCCAATAGAAATCGCAACTCAAAACCATCGAAGCCGTCCTCACCCCTCCATGATGGCCACCATAGGGGGAGGAGTGACAAGCCTCCAAAATACTCAATTGTTCACCTTCCGGGACACACCTTCTAATCACACCATCCGTGCAAATCATAAACAAGTACGGATCATCCCAATAAAAATCCAAACTATCCCATTTGAGTTTCTTCCTTTGGTTGGAAGAGAGCTCACACGGGACAATTCCAGTCACAATGAAATTGGCAATGTCTGCGAACCATGGCATGTCACACATTGACACGGAAAGAAGTTGCTCGTCGGGAATGTATCATTTATCTCAAGGCCGTCACATGGCCTCCCTTCTTCCTCCAAGCGGGACAGATGGTCCGCAACTTGGTTCTCACTTCCCTTCCGGTCCACTATTTCTAAGTCAAATTCTTGAAGAAGTAACACCCATCGCATCAATCTTGCCTTGGAATCCTTCTTGGTCATCAAATACCTAAGGGCGGCATGGTCCGTGTGCACAATCACCTTGGCCCCCATAAGATATGGCCTAAATTTCTCCATGGAAAATACAATGGCCAATAACTCCTTCTCCGTCACCATGTAATTCCGTTGAGCTTCATTCATAGTCTTACTTGCATAATACACGGGATGGAACATTTTGTTAACCCGTTGACAGAAGTGGGGGGCAGGAGCCTTGAAATCACCTCGATCTTAGCCTTGTCTACCTCAATCCCATGCTTAGAAATCTTGTGACCCAACACTATACCTTCTTCAACCATAAAATGGCATTTTTCCCAATTGAGAACGAGATTAGTTTCTTCACATCGGGCCAAGACTCTATCCAAGTTTACCAAGCACTCTTCAAAGGAATCTCCAACCACACTAAAATCATCCATAAAGACCTACAATATGTCTTCCACCATGTCGGTGAAAATAGCCATCATGCAACGTTGGAAGGTCGCCGGAGCATTGCACAACCCGAATGGAATCCGAGAAAGCAAATGTACCATATGGGCATGTAAAAGTTGTCTTCTGGGGCAATTAAAATTTGACTATAGCCCGAATACCCATCCAAAAAACAATAGAAGGCTCGCCCCGCAAGGCGATCAAGCATTTGATCGAGGAATGGCAAGGGAAAATGATCCTTGCGGGTCACTTTGTTAAGCTTCCGGTAGTCCATGCAAACTCTCCACCCGGTAATGGTTCGAGTGGGAATAAGCTCATTGTTGTCATTTGTCACCACCGTCATCCTGCCTTTCTTCGGTACACATTGCACCAGGGAAGTCCATGAGCTATCGGAGATTGGATACACCACACCCGCATCAAGCCATTTGATCACCTCTTTTTCACCACCTCTTGAATTGCTTCATTTAGCCTCCTTTGATTTTATAAGGAAGGCCTTGAATCATCCTCCAAGATAATTTTATGCATGCAAAATGCGGGGCTTATTCCCCGAATGTCCGCCAGAGTCCATCCAATTGCCCTTTTTCGCCTTTGAAGCACCTCCAAAGTGGCCTCAACCTGCAAGTTAGTAAGGCAAGAAGAAAGAATAATTGGAAGAGTTGAATTAGAGCCCAAAAATTCATACCTGAGGTGTGGAGGAAGTGGCTTCAACTCCAACACCGGTGGCTCCTCAATTGATGGTTTGGTTGGTGGAGTTTTCCGATTTTCAAGATCCAAAGACAATTTTCTCGGCTCATAAGAATACGAGCCCATCCCATGTAGAGCATTGACACACTCCACTCTGCTTGCATCATCATCGACATCAAGATTTAAGAGCACGGCCTCAAGAGGATCCTCCACGTTGATCATAGAACTTGTGTCATCCACTATCACAGCTGTGACAATGTCCACAAAAGAGCACACCTCGGTGCTATTGGTTTGCTTCATGGATTTGCAAACATGGAAGACCACCTTTTCATCTCCCACTCGGAAAGTTAGCTCACCCGCTTCAACATCAACCAATGCCTTCCCCGTTGCTAGGAAAGGTCTCCCTAGAATAATTGGGACCTCATAGTCCACTTGACAATCCAATATAACAAAGTCGGCCGGCAATATGAATTTGTCCACCCGGACAAGTACATCGTCTACTATACCCAGAGGACGCTTCATTGATCTATCTGCCATCTGTAATCTCATGGAAGTTGGCCTTGGTGGCCCAATACCTAGAGTCTTGAAAACTGAATAAGGCATCAAATTAATGCTAGCCCCCAAGTCACAAAGGGCCTTAGCAAACTCTGCACTACCAATGGTGCAAGGGATAGTGAAAGCACCAGGATCCTCTAATTCGGGGCCATTGAATGTACTATCGCACTGACTTGGTGAGTCATCTTTATTGTTTCACAATCCATGGAACGCTTCTTTGAAACCAAATCCTTCATAATTTTGCATACCCAGGCATTTGCTCTAAATCCTCCACCAAAGGCACGTTGATGGATAAGCTCTTCATCATGTCAATGAACTTTCGGAATTGGTTGTCACTTTTCTGCTTGGCTAGCCTTTGAGGATAAGGCGGAGGTGGTCTAGGCAAAGGTGCCTTGGCTTTTGGCACCACCGGCTCCGGCATGTCAATTATGTGCTCCCTAGACGGGTTCACGGCCTCTTGAGTTTCCACCTCGGCCTCATCAATCCTCACATCATTGTTCACATCATTCTCTACCACATCTTCAACTACCAAAGGAATATCATTTTCTTGCAACTCAACATCATCATCCACAACTTGCTTATCTTTCGAGGCATGCACATCACCGCCTCTCCCACTTCTTGTTGTAACCGCCATCACATGATTGTTCCCACCCTTAGGGTTCACTATCGTATCACTTAGTAGAGCACCCTTTGGGTGAGTATCCAACGATTGAGAGATTTGGCCTAATTGCACCTCTAAATTCCGAATGGAGGTATTGTGGGAAGCCAATTGAGCATCGGAATCTTGGTTCTTCTTCATCATTTGTTCGAACATCATTTCTATTCTTCCCATATCATTACCCGAAGAACTAGATCCTTGAGAAGGGAACAGGGGTGGATTGTTCGGTTGTTGGTACATCGGGGGCCTTTGAAAGCCTTGCCCCCGATTGCCTTGGTTTCCATTGTTGTTCCAATTGCCTTGACCATTGTTGTTCCAATTGTTGTTGTTACCATTCCAATTCCCTTGGTTGCGTTGATTATTGTTTCCCCAATTTCTGCCTTGGTTGTTGTTGTTCCAATTACCACCACCTTGTTGATTGCCCCAATTTCCTTGGGGTCGCCATTGTTGATTTAAAGAGTTGCCTCGATTGCCTTGATAGTTATTGACATATTGAACTTCTTCGCTTTGCTCATCATAACACTCATTTGAAAAACCACCACCATCATCATATTGATCACAATTTCCTTGAGGTTGTTTCCCTTTTTTCCTTCTCTTAAGCATATTCACTCCTTCCATGGCATTGACTTGGCGAGGATTTTGGACTTGTTGTAATTGCGCCTTAGCCAATTGATTCATAGTAGTAGTAAGCTCGGAAATAGCTTGACCATGGTCATGCAACTCCTTGTGCAAATGGATCACCGTAGGGTCGCCTTGAGGAACATTGGCCCTACTTTGCCAAGCCGAAGAAGTGTCAGCCATCTCGTCAAGAATATCACAAGCTTCATTGTAAGGAAGCTTCATATAGTTGCCTCCGGCTAACTGGTTCACAATGCATTGATTAGTGGTGTTGATGCCCCGATAAAAGGTTTGTTGAATCATTGCCTCGGTCATATCATTGTTTGGGCATTCTTTCACCATTGTTCTAAATCTCTCCCATATTTCATGCAAGGGTTCCGTTGGCTCTTGCTTGAAGGCCAAAATTTCATCACGAAGCGCCGCCATGTGACTCGGCAAAAAGAACTTTGAAATAAACTTGTCCGTCAATTCATCCCATGTAGTGATGGAATGATTGGGGAACCTTTCTAACCAATCCAATGCTTTACCCCGAAGAGAAAACGGGAAAAGCCTCAATCTCAACGCATCCTCGGACACGTTTGTCTGCTTGCTACCCCAGTATGTATCTACGAACCCCTTC
Source organism: Nicotiana attenuata (assembly GCF_001879085.1). Taxonomy (NCBI): domain Eukaryota; kingdom Viridiplantae; phylum Streptophyta; class Magnoliopsida; order Solanales; family Solanaceae; genus Nicotiana; species Nicotiana attenuata. The sequence goes on along the minus strand of NC_031994.1, from coordinate 96,534,000 downwards.
ACGTGCTTGTAGGCATTTTGATCGGAGGCGCCCGTAAAATATCCTCGTTGCTCGAGCAAGGTCAACATGACATTTGTGATTTGAAAGTTCCCCGCCCGGATTCAGGGAGGAATGATGGCACTCGCATATCCTTGATTCGGTAGCACCCTTGGAACCGCTCTTGGAGGTGGCGGAGGAGGGTCTGGAACGTTGTCATTAGCATTGGCCTGGCGGCCTCGTCGTGGTCCTGGAGGTACAATAGGCACCTCATCGTCTCCAACTTCATCTACCTCCTCCCCCGCAAGCACATTTTCAAGAGGGTCGTTTGCATTTAAAGCCATTTTGGTACCTGTAGTAATCACACACACAAATTAGTAACAAAGAAGGAAAGAAGAACAACACACAAAACTAACTAAATAGATAGCCAAAACCGTTAGCTCCCCGGCAACGGCGCCAAAAAGTTGATCGCTGCCAACTCCACACTACTATAAAGTAGGAAGAGAGGGTCGCAATAGCTTTTACCCGATATGAGGGCCGGGATCGAATTCCTCAGAGAGCTAGAAATTGGAGCTGGGTATCTATCTAGACTAGAGTCGTGTAATTGTTCTAAATGTCACTTCTAACATTTTTGGGTTTTTCAATTATAAACTACTATTATCAAACTACTAATTGAAACTAGATTATGCTACGAGATAATTGCTAAAGTTGTGTCTAATGGGAAGAAGACACTAGGGTCGTGACATAACCTAGGTGGCTAATTGACGGGTAGATGTTACTAAGGTTCGATTGACATAATTGGGGCTTATGCTATAACCGTTGCACAATTTTACCCACTCTCACACCTCTCGGTAGAGAGAGTGATTTTGCCCACTTGACTCTCTCGAGACCAACTGGGTAGGCAAATTAGACCAAGCAACTAGGGTTCAAGTAGGGTGACTACTCTCTCGAGATTTAACCCGTTAATTAGGACTATCATTTCTCATGAGTCCATCCCAATTTCTTGTTGGGTCAATTTTGGAGACTTAGACTCTCTTTCTCAAGAAGAGTCAAACCTACAAAGCACAAATCAGTGTTTGCAACCACCAATTTATAGATTAAAACATAAAATCAACCCAAATAGCAAACACCCATAGTCAATCTAACCCTAGATGGCAACACCCATCAATTACCCATACTAGCGTTGAGCCACAACCCTAGCTAATGGGTTTAGCTACACATGCTTGAAAGAGAAAATGAAGAAATAGATGAAGAACAAGACATAATAACTAAATACTAAATTAAATTGCAAGAATCTATCGTTAATTTGAAGCTAAGATGCTAAAAATGGCTACAAAAGTCGTTCTCACGAGCGCAGCTGTGTTCTGAAGATAACAGATGACCTAAAAATGGTAAAATGTCCTATTTATACTAGGCTGGAAAAACTGGACAAAAATACCCCTGTGGGGTCAGTGCGGGCCGCACAAAATGGACCGCGGCCGCACAAGGCTCTTGAAATTCAAAATTTAGCTTTCTGAAGTTGGGCTCCGTGGACCGCATAAAATGGACCGCGGCCGCGGAGGAAACTGGCGCGGTCCGCGCAAAGACGACCGCGGACCGCATGGGTGTGGACTCTGAAAACTTCAACTCTCTGAATCTCTATTTCGCGAACCGCACAAAATTGACGTGCGGCCGCAGAGCCTTCACCGCGGACCGCGAGATATGTACCGCGGCCGCATTGCCCTTAAGCCCAGTTTGCCAACTCTCTGAATCTCCTAGTGCGGCCGCATACCAATTTGCGCGGTCCGCACTAGGCCTTTTTCCCTTAGATTTCTTGGTCTTTGATACTTGAACAGGTTTCACTCCTTTCTGAGCCGATCTTTGACATTTCGTCACTTTGTCGATCAAACCTGCAAACAAGCACAACCTGTGAGCCTTTTAGGACTATTTTGTACAAATATATGATCAAAGCATAGGCAAGTAGGAGCATAAAACATGTTAAAATCCTAACTTATCAAGTACATCGGTATATCATCAATGAATACTATGACAAAATAGTCAAGATATGGCTTTTATATAAAGTTCATTAGATGCATAAATGCTGCTGGGGCATTGGTCATCCCAAAAGACATCACAAGGAACTCGTAATGACCATAGCGGATCTTGAATACCGTCTTCAGATTATCAGAATCCTGAATCTTCAACTGGTGATACCCAGATCTCAAATCAATCTCAGAGAACACTCTAGCACCCCGAAGCTGGTAAAATATGTTACTAATGCGCGGCATGGGTACTTGTTCATAATTGTAACTTTGTTCAACTGTCTATAATCAATGCACATCCGCATAGTACCAGCTTTCTTTTTCACAAACAGAACCGGTGCACCCCAAGGCGACACATTAGGCCTAATGCATCCCTTATCAAGTAGCTCCTGAAGTTGTTTTTCCTATTCCTTCAACTCTTTTGGTTCCATACGATACGATGGAATAGAGATGGGCTGAGTGCCCGACACCAAGTCAATCCTAAATCAATACTTGTTGGGTGGCATGCCCGGCAGAAAGTCTCTCACTACTGGAATGAACTTAATGGTAGGAGTATCAGCACTAACATCCCTCACAAAGGCCAAATATTCTAGAAATCCCTTCCCAACCATCCGTTGGGCCTTCAAATATGAAATCACTCTACTGGGAACATAGTCCAGAGAACCTCTCAACTCAACATCAGGCAATCCCCGCATCGCCAACGTCACGGTCTTATCGTGCTAAGAAGTATCATAAAAAATTGAAAAACTTCTTTTTTCCTGGTCAGGTCAATGAAGTCATGAAATTCTTCATTTTTGATTTTTTATAAAAAATGGATGGCAATCCAGAATAGCGTGACATGGTGACAACCAATCCATGCCTAAAATCATGTCAAAATCAACCATACTAAGCAATAAAATATCAACTCTCATCTCCAATACCCCCATAGTCACCACACACTACTGATATACACGGTCCACAATAATAGAATCACCCATCGGTGTGGATACATGAACATGCGTAACTAAGGAATCACGAGGCATATCAAAATAATGAGAAAAGTATGACGATACAGATGAATAAGTGGAACCAGGATCAAATAATATGGAAACATCCCTATGGCACATTGAAACAATACATGTGATCACTACGTCAGAAGCAACTGCCTCTAGCCTGGCGGGGAAAGCATAGCATCGAGCCTGACAACCACCTGTCTGACCTCCCCCTCTGGGGAGACCTCGACCTGTACGACCTCTACCCTGAGGTGGCTGAGCGGGTGGTGAAGCAACTAGTGCAGGGGTCATAGATTGGCATCCCCGTTGCACTGAACCTCTATAACGACGGGGACAATACTTCCTCACATGCCCTAACTCTCCACAATCATAACAACCTCCAGCCGGCAATGGCGGTGGGGCTTGCATCGGACCCCGAGAACTAGAATAACCACTGGAAGAACCCGGTACTAACGAATCCTGAATTGGTAGAGCATAGGATGAACTCTGAGCCGGGAGGGTACTAAAAGATGACTGACCCGGATGAGCATTGCATGAACCATGACTAGTTAATGCACCACGATGAACCGTATGTGCCATCTGAGTGGCTGGTAAGGATGACCTCTTTTGTGATGTGACTGACCTCCATATAAGGTACCACTGAAACCACCAAAATTACGGGGCCTCTTGCCCTCCCACTCCTCGCGCTCAAGCCTGCCAACAAACTCCAAGCACCTAGAAATCTTGACCACTTGGTCAAACCTAGCATCCGTCTCGGCCTCTCGGGCCAAACTATAGTAGAGGCCATAGTTGAGGCCATCAATTGTCACGACCCAACACCCGTAGTAGGTCGCGATGGCACCTAACGCAGCTGTTAGGCAAGCCCACAAGTGAACCTCTAAATTTGTTATCTCTTTTTCTCTTTTAAAATAGAAGTTTCCTTTTTTAAAGGACCGAAATAAGTAAGATCTCATGCAACCGTACAAACTCTTTTCTCAAAATATCAAGCGTGAGAAACACATAAACCATAGTGATAGTAATGATCAGTACAATAGTACATAAATGCTAGAAGCCCCCAAAACTCGGTGCCGCAAGCGCATTAGCAATCTAGAGAATATACCAAACTAATACAACTACCATCTGAAGGGTAATAGACAGAAATAATAAACAAGGTAAAGGGAGACTCCGATGCTGCATATCGAAGCAACGCAAGCAGCTGGCCACTAAGTCTCTGTAGAAGTGAGGCTACGTACCCGTGTGACCACTGGTAGTACTTTTGTCTCAGTACCTACACATTCAGTGCAGAAGAGTAGTGTGAGTATAGAAAACAACGTGTACCCAGTAAGTATCTAGTTTAACCTCGAAGAAGTAGTGATGAGGGGTCGACATGAAACTTACTAGTGGTCAAACAGTAATAGAAATACATAAAGTAGACATGGAGAATTTACAATAAGTAGCAACAAAACAGATAAAAACAATTACATTAATTGCCCACATGAGTCTATATCAAATCACTAAACATATCATAATCGGCCTTGAAGGCGCTAACTCAACTGTTACCAAACCAAATCCAGTTTCAAGTATTAAGCATGAAGCTATCGAGGCAAACGACCCGATCCCATAGGAATAGTGGTACTTACTACTGCTAAGGCGAACAGCCCGATCCCATAGAAATAGTGGGACTCAGTACTGCCGAAGCGAACGGCCCGATCTCATAAGAATAGTGTTACCATACTGCCGAGGCAAACAACCTGATTCTATAAGAGTAGAGAAAGTTACCTCGCTCGCGGAAGTACATGATCAACTATTTCCCAATTTTTCCAAAGTAAGAGGCTAAATCAGTATCTTTATTCTAATCCTCAATCTCACTCATAATCAAGGAAATCAATACACAAGATAAATACAAATAGCACAATTAAGGCATGATGTTAATCTAAGTCTACCCAGACATAACATGGACATAGCTACGTACGGACTCTCGTCACCTCGTGCGTACGTAGCTCCCCACAAAAAGTAGCACACAACAATTAATACACCTAAGGGGATAAATTTCCTCTTAGAAGGTTAAGCAAGAGACTTACCTCACTTTCAAGTCCACTATCTGGCTCTTTAACCTCACTAGAACTCCTTAAACGAAGCCGAACAATCCGAAGCTTATGATGGTAGATGAACCCCCCCCCCCCCCTCCAAGAGCTCCAAAATCAGCGAAGGGAAAAGAAAATGAGAGAAAATGGCTTAAGTCCCGTTTTAATTAAGACACCGCCTAGTGAAACCTCCTTCGCGATCGCCTAGCCTGAGCTTCGCAAACGCAGTCAACCCCTCGCGAACGCGAGCAAAGGCAGTTGACCCCTTCTAGGCCCCTTTCTTTTACACGAACGTGTTACTATCTTCGCGAACATGAACTCTTAGGGCCTCAAACCTTCACAAACAAGACCACAAGATGGCGAATGCGAAGAACAAATGACCACCTACCCAGATCCTTCATCGTGAGTGTGAGGAAATCTCCGCGTTTGCAAAGAAGGAAACCAGAACGGCAAATTGCAAAAATTTGAACTTAGTTCCGAGTGGTCTGATACTCACCCGAGACCCCTTCCAGCTACACCAACAAGTCTATAAACATAATACAAACCTACTCAAACACTCAAAACACATAAACCAACATCGAAACCAAAAATCATAACCCAAAACCAAATCACTCAACTTGTGAACTTCAAACTTCTTCAACTAGCTCCAAACGCATCGAATCATACTTAGACAACTCGGAATGACACCAAATTTTGCGTGCAAGTCATAAATTGCCATACATAACTATTCCTAAGCATGGAATCCCAAACAAACCTCGATTACACTAAAATCTACTTCAAATGAAGCTTAAAGAACTTAAAAATCTTCAATGCACCAACTTTCAACATTAAGAGCCAAAACGCTCCCGGATCACCCCGAGACTCGATACGAAGACACGCCTAAGTCCAAAATTATCATACGAACCTACTGGAACCATCAAATCCTAGTTCCGAGGTCATTACTCAAAATGTTGACTCAAGTCAAATTTGGCCATCTTAGGCCACTATTAAGGAACTAAGTGTTCCGATTTCAACTCGAACCAACCATCCGCGCAAGTCGTAAAACAATAAAAGCAGATATGAGATGTTTAATTAGTGATCTAGAAAGCAAAATGATCGGCCGGGTCATTACATCAATGAACCTCTTGATCCGCTTTCTCGCTGTAGGAACCAACCATATAGCATGATGGGCCAAATCTGTGAATCTCATCTTATATCGGGTCACAGTCATATCTCCCTAGTGTAGCTACTCAAAATCTTTATGCAGCTCCTCCCTACGAGTTTGTGGGACAAAACGTCTCTAAAAAGAGAATGGATAACTCATGCCATGAAAGTGGCGCTGCGCCAACTAGCCTGCTCAATTCATAGGACTACCACTATCGGTAGGCTACCCCAGTCAATTGGAAAGTGGTAAATGCAACTCCACTAGTCTCTAAAATACCCCGTTGTGTAAAACCTCTAGTGACACCGATCTAGGAATCCTGGTGCCTAAGGGAATAGATTGTAGCAGGGTACAAATAGGTCGAGATGAGTAGGCAGGCATTATCTGACTCTTCCCCGCTGAACTCTGGAGGCTTAAGCCTCCCAAACCTCTCTAGTCTCATCTGCTCCTCTTCACTCAAAGGTGGGCCAACCTCGGCCCGAGCAAGAGCAACCGGCTGGGCTGGTAGTACCCATGGTGTCTGGTGTCCCTGAGTTACCTGCTCTGGAGTACAGACAGCAGGAGTTTAAGCACCTCCCTCGGCCTAAGAAGTGGCTGGTGCGGCTGGAACTAAAATCGTTTGAGCAAGGCTATTGCATACAGTCAAAATCTGTGCCAAAGCTTCCTGAAGGCCTGGGATCTCAATGGGCACAGTTGGTTTCTGAGTTGGTCCCATCATCTCAATGACATCTGGTATCTGCTCCTCTGCTGGAGACCCTGGTGGACCTACAAGTGTTGCTCTAGTTGTGGTACGAGTCGTACCTCGGCCTCTACCGCGGCCCTAGTTGGTGGTACTAGTGCTCGTCCGCCTGATCCAGTCGCACGTGTCCTCACCATCTGTGAGAGAATAGAAGAGTCAAGTTTCAAACTTTGTAATTAACAAATTCGGACGATACGAATATAAGAAAGTGAAGTTTCCCTATAGTTCGGTAGCCTCTCGATGATAAGTACAGACGTCTCCATACCGATCCACAAGACTTTACTAAACTTGCTTGTGACTCATGAGACCTAAACAATCTAGTGCTCTGATGCCAACTTGTCATGACCCAAAATACACAAGTCATGATTGTGCCTAACCCAACCCGCTAAGTAAGCCAACGATCACTTGATTAACAATGAAAATAAATAGCATGGTCAAATAACTCTAAAGCAGAAGACTACCATAAAATATCTAAGAAAAAAAAGTCAAAATGCTATTACAACCAACCCCAAAAATTTGTGTCAACAAGTACACGAGCACTACTAAATAACATGGTACGAAATAATCCTCTAATACAACTATTTGAACATGAGAAACAGTAAAGATAAATTATAACAGGAAGAGAACTTAAAGGACTGTGGACGCTATGGCAGCTAACTCGTAGTCTCCCAAATAGGTGGCACAACTCAAGCCTGAAAATCACCTTGGCTGGATGTACTTGGATATGCACATGAAGTGCAGAGTGTAGTATGAGTACAGCCGGCCCAATGTACTCAATAAGTAACAACACTGACCTTGGGTTGAAAGTAGTGATGAGCTCAGAATAATAGTGAAATGCCAGTACCAATAACCGATAACAGTACAGAAAATATAGGATAAATAGTAGATCAATGATATCAAGTATAACTCGTTCTCATTTCAGAAATTTAGGCATGCTTTCAAGTATAACAGTATAACACCCAACACAGATAAAGTAGGTCAATTACAAGTTAGCATGAGGAAAGTACATCTATATGACTACATATCAAGTATACACGTAAATCAATAGTATCATAATGGATCCATCAATATTATTTACACTTAGCTCTGTACGGGTACCTAGCATAACTGCCCATCATCAAGCACATATATGAAACACTGTGCCTGCGTCCACTGCTGGCATGTCAGACTCCGAAGGGGCGGATCCTACCCAAGCGCTAATTATAATCACTTAGCCCAATAATGAGTCCTGGTGCACGCGTCGCCACACAACACTAGCACTCAAACCAATATGGGCCTGGCGTACGTGTCACCTTAGATTCAGTACCAAACCGACTCTAAGGCTCAAACTTAGTCATTTATTTTTCAAGTCTCAGATGAAGACATCTCAGATATTCAATTAACCAGTTTTACCCTTAAGCGATATCAACAACATATGAGGAATCAAATAAAAAGTACTACGACAGGGTTATCATACATGGATATAGTATCATGACTGAGAACATGTGTGCAAATAAGGTATATAACACAGAAACAACAAGAATAGCCCTAACGAATCTCAAATAGTTAGCACATAGCCGAGACATGATGTCTAACTTGTTTCACAATTCAGATAATCAAACAAGTAGAGGGGATGTGGGGATAACATGATATGATAGAAAAACAAGTCCGGTATTAGCCTAAAGGCCTCCCCAAACCATGAGCAAAGTGGTGCACGCACACATGCCCAACACCAAGCGCATACGTCACCCCAATATCTTTCATATAACGTTGTCTTTGGGGTAAAATACCCTCAAATCCAAGTTTAGATGTGTCACTTACCCTAAACCGTGCAAATCACAACTCCAACAAGCCCTTCCCATGCGAATCGGCCTCCAAACGACTCGAATCTAGTCACAAACAACTGAATATCAAAAAATAATTCCGAAGGAAACAACTTCAAACAATAAAGTTTTGATCTTTATCAAAATCAAAAAGTCAACCTCGAGCCCACACCTCGAATCCAAACAAAATTCACAAATTCCGAACACCCATTCAATTACGAGTCTAACCGTACCAAAATTATCCAATTCCGACCTCAAATCACCTTCAAACCTCTATTTTTCATTTTTGAAAAGTTTCCACCAAAATCCCTTTTAATTCACTAAACAAATGACGAAAATAAGGATGGAATCATGATATACATGAACAAACTCGAGTCAAAAACACTTACCCCGATCCAAGACGTGAAAATCCCCTCCAAAATTGCCCAAAACCAATCTCTACAACTCAAAATCTGAAAATAATACTCTAACCCTTGATTTGGGATTTAAACTTTATGCTGGCCAGTTATTGTGAATCGCGATCGCGAAGAACAAAATGACCACTGCCCTCAACACTCCCTACGCGGACGCAAAGAGGCAGTTGGGAACACGGTGGTTACCAGACCTGCTCCTACGCGAACACGGTCTCAGCTACGCGATCGTGTAAGCCTGACGCCTGACGCCCCCAGCTGATTCTCCTTTACAAAAATGCGTGGACATTTTCGCACTTGCGATGAGATGTGACCCATATGGCTACGCGAATGTGATCCTTCTTACGTGAATGCAATGAACAAACTTCCAGCTGCCACAACAACACTTCACGATCGCGTCCTTATCTTTGCGATCGCAAAAGAGGAAACCAGGTACAAGAAATCAGCAACTCAACAAGGTCCAAAATGTGTCCGAACATGATCCGAATCATCCCCGAGGCTCCCAGGACCCCATCCAAACATACCAACATGTCCTAAAATACGATACAAACTCAGTCAAAGCCTCAAATCATATGAAACAACATCGAAATCACGAATCACACCCCAATTCTAGCCTAATGAACTATTGAACTTCCAACTTCTAAAACTAATGTTGAAACATACAAAACGAACTCCGATTGACCTTAAATTTTGCAAACAAGTCATAAATGACACATTGAACCTATAAAAACTTCCAGAAGTAAAATCCGAACCCGATATCAACATAGCCAACTCTCGATCAAATTTCTCAACCTTATATACCTTCAACTTTCTAACTTTTGCCTATTCAAGCCAAAATGACCTATGGACCTCCAAATCAACATCCGGACATACGCCTAAGTCCAAAATTACCATATGAAGCTATCGGAACTGTCAAAACTCCATTCTACAGTCGTGTACACAAAAATCAATCTCCGGTAAACTCTTTTCAACTTAAGCCTTCAACCTTAGGATTAAGTGTCCCATTTCACTCCGAAACATCCCCGAAACCAAACCAACCACCCCAGAAAGTCACATAACCATAATTAAACATAGAATAAGAGATAAATGGGAAAACAGGGTTACAATACTCAAGACGACCGGTGGCACAACCCAATTCCCACTATAGGTCGTGATGGCGTCCAACGTCGCCACTAAACAAGCCAACGGTAAACTATCCATTTAATTGTTCATTTTAATATTTTTACAGTAATTGATTTTTTGTTTAATAATGAAACAAATAATAGGTTATTGTAGTAATGTAAAACATAAACTAAACATGAGAGTAAAGTAGTGAATTAATAATAAAAAATCATGAATATCCACTAGAACTTTCTAAAACCCGGTATCACAAGTGCACAAGCATCTAGTAGAATATACAAAACTCCCTAAACCTACTATCTGAAACATAATATACAGAAATAATAAATATAACAAGAGGAAGCTCTGGGTGCTATAGAACAGAGCATGAGAAGCAGCTCACCACTAGGCTTCCGGGAAATGCGGATGCATGCCTAGACGAACACCAGATGTACCTGCCTTAGAACCTGCAAAATTTCTGTAGAAGTGTAGTGTGAGTACGTAAAAAATGTGTACCCAGTAAGTATCTAGTCTAACCTCGAAGAAGTAGGGACGAGGGGTCGACATCGACACTTACTAGTGGTCAATATACATAAAGTGCAAGAATTATAACATGCATGAAATACAACAGAAATACTGGAATAAGAGGCAATAAATAAGTGATGCTTTAACCAAATAACAAGTTAAGAGTCCCCAAATATCACATGCTAATCTCAACAAGTAATGGCCAACAAGTAACAAGAACTTCTAGAGTCATGAAGAATATATCGAGTATAATCGAACTCCTAATGACAACACACACGAGTTATGCCGGGGTCGTATGACCCGATCCATAACAATCGTGTAAATACATTACCGAAGTCATGGCCCGTCCCGTGGATGCATCACATTATATATATAAATATTGCCAAGGCGTTCATCCCGATCCACGGGAATAGGGAAACTCTTCGGACTACGAATTTTGTGTTTAAAACCCAAAGCAAGCCCGTAAAGGAATTATGAATTTTCCATCAATAAATAATCATTCCGCCAAATATCTAAGTAATGAAGCTTGGTCTAACATAGTCTTTTTATCAAGTTTTACTTATTAATACAAGCAATTAAACTAATAAGTTGAGTTCAAATAGTTCAAGTATTGCATGCTAAAGTCCTATGTCTACCCAGACACAACATGAATTTTAGTTACGTACAGACTCTCATTACGTCGTGCATACGTAGCACCCACAATTTGTAGCAAATAACAATTCAAACACCTATGGGGTTAATTCCATCTTACAAGGTTAGGCAAGAGACTTACCTCGTTTCCAAATCCACCTCCCGGTCCACAAATCGCACTAAAACCTCAAGTCGTTGCCAAGCAATGCGAAACTAGCCAAAGGTGGTACAAACTAATCAACAATTGCTCAAAAGCTCATAATTTAATTATTAGAGTAATTACCTAACCCTATTCGGAAGATTCCTAAAATTCACCCCTGGACCCACGTGCCCGTATTCTAGAATTTTTTATATATAAATGTTACCTATAACCATGAACACAAATATATAATTTCTACTCAATTCCTTAACCATTTTCGTGGTCTAATCTGATTTTTATCAAAACCTAGGTTTTTTAACAAACTCCTAAAATTTCCACATTTTACATGTTAAAATCTACCCATAATCGATGTATTTAACTTACATTGTATATAAATCACTTACCTTCAATAGCTAGGTAAAACCCTCTCCAAGAAGCTCTAGAATCGGCCAAGAAATGTGAGAAATGAATAAAATAGGCCAAAGTCCTGTTTTTAATAAAGTCCACTGCCCAGCAATCCTTCTTTGCGATCACGGAAGAAGCCTCGCGATCATGAAGGCAAAGCTCCCCCGGGCCCAAGAAACCTTCATCGCGAACACGAGATAAGTCTCGTGATCGTGAAGGGTTGTCCTGCCTGAGCATCGGGAACGCGACTACACTTTCACGAACATGAAAGATAATGGGTGTTGACCCCACCCAGGTCCCTTTCTTCTGCGCAAACGAGAGAGGGCCTTCGCGAACAGATAGGCCTATGACCATAAACCTTCACGGAAGGGACCACCTGATCGCGAACGCGAAGAAAAAATAATCCCACTGCCCAAATCCTTCATCGCGAACGCATGAGGTCCTCTGTGTATGCGAAGAAGGAAACCAGTACCAGCAAATGCATCAGTTTTGACTTAGCTCCGGGCGGTCTGAAACACACCCGAGCCACCCGGGATCCCGTCCAACTGCACCAACAAGTTCATAAACATAATACGGACCTGCTGGAACCCTCGAAACACATAAAAACAAAGAATCGCACCCCAAAACCAAATTGAATCAACTTATGAACTCCGAACTTTTCAACTAGCTCCGAACGCATTGAATCATACTTAGACTACTCAGAATGACACCAAATTTTGCGTACAAGTCATGAATCACCATACAGATCTATTCACAGGCTCAGAATCCAAAACAAACCTCAATAATTCCAAAGTCTACTTCCAACTAAAGTTAAAGAACTAGAAAACCTTTAATGTGCCAACTTTCAACATTAAGCGCTGAAACGCTCCCGGATCACCCGAAACCCGATCCGAATACACGCCCAAGGGTCCAAAATCATCACACAAACCTATTGGAACCATAAAATCCTGATTCTGAGGTCGTTTATTAAAAATGTTGACTCAAGCCAAACTTGGCCATCTTAGGCCACTATTAAGGAAAGAAGTGTTCTGATTTCCACCCGAGCCCTTCCAAACCTAAACCAACAATCCCTGCAAGTCATAAAATAGTAAAAGCACATACGGGAAGTCTTAATTAGGGGAACATGGACCTAGAAAGAAAAACAACTGGTCAGATTGTTACATTCTCCAGCTCTTAAACAGACATTCATCCCCGAACGGGTCTCGAATCTTACCTAGAATGCTGAATAAGCGTGGATATCTTCTCCTCGTGTCCTCCTCTGTCTGGACATTTACCGCAGAAATCTTGTTAGACCTCAACTGGCAAACCTGCCTATCAACAATGGCAACTGGCTCATCCTCATAACCCAAGCTCTCATCTAGATGAACTGTGTTGTAATCTAACACATGCGACCTATCGGCATGGTACTTCTGGAGCATAGATAGATGGAAAATCGAATGAACTCCTGATAGACTAGGAGGTAAAGGAAGATCATAAGCAACCTCCCCAAATCGCCTCAACACCTTAAATGGGCCAATAAACCTTGGGCCCAACTTGCCATTCTTCTTGAACCTCATGATACCCTTCATCGGTGAGAATTTCAAGAGAACCTTCTCGCCCACCATAAATGATAAATCACGCGCCTTCTGATCCGCGTAAATCTTCTGCCTAGACTATGCTGTGCGAAGTAGCTCCTTAATCAACTTTACCTTCTCTAAGGCATCCTTCACTAAATCCGTGCCATATAACCTAGCCTCACCGGGCTCCAATGGGAGAACAATATCGTCAACCATATAAAGACGCAAATGGAGCCAACTCAATGTTGGACTGATAGCTATTGTTATAAGAAAACTCGGCCAAAGACAAGAATCGATCCCACTTCCCTCCGAAGTCAATCACCCACGCTCTGATCATATCATCCAGAATTTGAACTGTCCGCTCCGACTGCCCATCGATCTGCGGATGAAAGGCTGTGCTAAGATCTACTCAGGTGCGAAATTCGCTCTTTACTACTCTCCGGAAATGCAAAGTGGACTGAGGGCCTTTATCTGAAATGATGGAAACAGGCACACCATGCAACTGAACAATCTCCTGAATGTAAATCTGGGCCAACCTCTCAGAAGAGTACGTAGTCCCACCGGAATAAAGTGTGCCGACTTGGTCAGCCTGTCGACAATGACCCAAACGACATCAAACTTCCTCAACGTCAGCGGTAGCCCAACTACAAAGTCCATAGTGATGCGCTCCCGTTTCCACTCTGGTATAACTATCTGCTGGAGTAGGCCACCTAGCCTCTGGTGCTCATATGTAACATGCGACAATTTTGACATATCGCTACATACTAAATTATATCCTACTTTACCTGCCGCCACTAATAATGCTGCCTCAGGTCGCGATACATCTTCACAGCACCTGGATAATAGAATACCGAGAACTGTGTTCCTCCTCTTGAACCTTCTCCCTCAAACCATCAACATTAGGAACACATAGACGACTTTGGAGTCGCAGAACACCATCCTCACCAATATTAACCTCCTTGGCACCACCCCGTACAATCGTCTCTCTAAGAACCAGCAAGTGCGGATCATTGTACTGACGAGACTTGATCCACTAAAATAATAAAGACTGAGCCACAATACATGCAAGAACTCGACTGGGCTCGGAAATATCCAACCTCACAAGTCAGTTAGTCAAGGACTGAATGTCCAAATCCAATGGCCTTTCCTCTGCTGAAATGAATGGCAAACTACCCACACTCTCAGTCTTTCAAATCAATGCATCCGTAACCACATTCACCTTGCCCGGATTGTAAAGGTTGGTAATATCATAGTCATTCAGTAACTCAAGCCACCTACGCTGCCTCAAATTAAGATACCTTTGCTTAAACAAATGCTACAAGCTGCGATGATCAGTGTAAACCTCACAGGACACCCATAAAGATAATGCCTCCAGTCTTGAGAGCATGAACTATCGCGACCAACTCCAAATCATGTACGGGGTAATTTTTCTTATGGGGCTTCAGCTAACGTGAAGCATATGCAATAACTCTCCCCTCTTGCATCAATACACAACCCAAGCCAATGCGTAAGGCATCACAATACACAGCATACATCCCTGAACTAGAGAGCAACACTAACACTAATGCTGTAGCCAATGCGATCTTGAGATTTGGAAAGATCGCCTTGCAATCATCGGATCATCTGAATGGGGCACCCTTCTGGGTCAATCTAGTCAAAGGTGCTACAATAGATGAAAAATCCTCTACAAACCAACGATAATAACCCGTTAACCCCAAGAAACTCCTAATCTCAGTCGATGTAATAGGATGAGGCCAACTCTAGACTGCCTCGATCTTCTTGGGATATACCTTAATACCCTCCTCTGATACAACATGCCCCAAGAATGCCACATAATCTAACCAGAACTCGCACTTGGAGAACTTAGCATATAGCTTCTGTTCTCGCAAGGTCTGAAGCACAACTCTCAAATGCTTCTCGTGCTCCTCCATACTACGTGAGTAGATCAATATGTCATCAATGAAGACAATGACAAATAAGTCAAAATATAGCTTGAACACCTGGTTCATCAAATCCATAAATGCTGCCGGAGTGTTGGTCAAGCCGAAGGACATCACTAGAAACTCATAGTGGCCATATCTAGTCTAGAAAGCCGTATTTGGAACGTTCAAAGCACGAATCTTCAGTTGATAATACCTAGATATCAAGTCGATCTTAGATAACACCCCGGCACCCTGCAACTGGTCAAATAAATCATCAATGCGCGACAATGAGTGCTTGTTCGTTATGGTAACTTTGTTCAACTAGCGGTAATCAATGTACATCCACATACTCCCATCCTCTTCTTCACAAACAATACCGGCGCACCCCCTAAGGCGACACACTCGGTCTGATGAACCCCTTTGCGAGCAACTCCTCAAGCTATTCCTTCAACTCCTTCAACTCTTTCAGAGCCATGCAGCATGATAGAATAGAGATAGGCTGGGTACCTAGCGCCAAATAAATACTAAAATCAATATCTCGATCTGGTGGCATGCTTAGTAAATCAGAAGGAAACACATCGAAGAACTTCTACACCATGGGCACTGAATCAATCGCGGGAGTCTCTGCAGTAGTATCCCGAACATAAGCTGGATAAGCCAAACAACCCTTCCCGACCATATATCGAGCCTTCAAGAAAGAGATAACCCGGTTAGATGTATTGATAGAAGACCCCTCCACTCCAATATAGGCAACACTGCATCCTAATGTAACAGTCTTGGCATGGCAATCAAGAACGGCACGGTACGGAGACAATCTGTCCATTCTCAAGATGACCTCAAAGTCGGTCATGTCGAGCAACAAGAAGATTCGCTCTGGTCTTATAACCATAGAAAGTCATAATACAGGACCGGTAAATCCGATCTACAATAACAGAATCGCCCACTTGCCTAGACACATATATAGGAGCACCCAAGGTCTCACGAGAGACATCCAAATAATAACCAAATAGAGAAGAAAAGTATGAATATGTAGACCCTGGATCAAATAGTACCGAAACATCCCTACCGCATAGAGAAATAATACATGTGATCATGGTGTCTGAAGCTACTACATCTGGTCTAGCTAGAAAAGCATAGAACCTAGCTGGAGTGCCACCTGACTGGCCTCCACCTATAGGGTGACCCCTACCCACCTGGCCTCCACCTCTGGTAGGCTTGAGGGCAGCTGGTATGGTGATCATGGGATGATGGCTCTACTGAACCGCCTTTCCCCGAAGCCTGGGGCAAAATCTCCTCATGTGACAAAGCTCCCCGCACTCATAGCAAACTCTCAGTGTGGAAGTTGACTGATCCTGAGTCTAACCCTGGGGACCTGAAAACCCACTGGAAGAACCCTAAATAGTCGCTGCATGGTAGGAGCTATTTGGAACGGTGCTAAAATAGGGCCGCACAGGTGCACCCCGACAAGGTAGTTGTGTTAAATAATTGGGCCTCCTGAACTGACCCCTCACAAACTAACCTCTGCCGCTAGACGGGGCACCGTTGAATCCTCCAGAATATCGAGGCCTCTTCTCCCCCGTCGTATACATTTGGCTCTAGTTGCAGATACCCTCAATCTGCCAAGCTATCTCCATAACCTGCTCGTAAGGAGTCCCCATCTCAACCTCTTGGACCATAGTAACCTGAATACCATAATTCAAGCCCGCAATAAAACTTTGCACTCTCTCTGCATTGGTGGGGGTATCATAAGTGCATGGCGAGACAACTCAGAGAACCTCGCCTCATAATCAGTCACAGACATCTGACCCTCTTGGAGTAGCTCGAACTGATCGCGTAGCTTTTCCGTCTGAGAGGGTGGAATATATCTCTCCAGAAAGTGACGTGTGGACTGGTCCCAAGTCAAGGGAGGCAAACCTGCTAGTCTGCTAGAAGATAGGACCGCCACCATCTATGGGCCCTTCCCTCCAATTGAAATATGGTGAAGTCCAACCCGTTGGACTCCAATGCTCTCATGTTGTGTAGCTTCTCTGTGAAATGGTCAATAAAATCTTAGGGGTCCTCATGTCTCTCGCCGCCAAGGTAGGAGGATGTAGTATGGTCCATCTATCCAACAACTTATGCAACTTGATAGTCGCATCTGGTCTGGGCTCTGGTACACCCGCTGCAACAGGCTGAGCTACGCCCGCAGGTAGTGCACCAGAGATCTGATATACGACAGCAACATGCCCTAAATCCTGAGTCGTAGGGGTCTATTCTCCTCCTCCTTCCTGAGATGTGGTTGGGTCTGTTAGAAATAAACAGCCCGTGTCATAAAGTCCATCAGCATACGGCCCATGACCTTCTGAAATCCTGGTGCGGACACAAAATTTGTCGGGGCCGGCTCAACTGCAAGCACCTCACCATGCTCCTCAATGACATGATCCTCCATTGGATCCGCTGGTGGTACAGTGATAGCACCTCTAGGATGCCATCCTCCTCTAGCAGGAGCTGGAGCCCTCCCTCGGCCTCTACTTCGGCCTCTAAAAATAGGGGGAGCAACTCCTCCACTGATGGGTACATCTTCCACGCGCGTTCTCGCCATCTATGAGATAATAAGAGAAAGATACTTAGCACAACATTAATTGTACAATAGGAGATGAAGAAAGAGAAATTTCCTAACACCCATAGCCTCACAAAGATGTAACAACCCAACCGATCGTTTTGCTTTCTAGATCCACTTTCCCCTAGTTAAGACTCTCCATATGTGCTTTTACTATTTTATGACTTGCAGGGAGAGTTGGTTTAGGTTTGGAAGGGTTCGGTTAAAATCGGGTCACTTAGTTCCGTAATAATGGCCTATGATGGCCAAGTTTGACTAGATTCAACATTTTGAGTAAACGACTTTGGAACTTCATGGTCCCAATAGGTTTGTACGGTGATTTTGCATTCATTCATGTGTTCAGATTGGGTTTCGGGGTGATCTGGGAGCGTTTCGGCGCTTGATATTGAAAGTTGGTTCTTTGAAGGTTTTCTAGTTCGTTAAATTTAGTTTGGAGTAGACTTTGGTGTTATCAAGGTATGTTTGGGATTGCAAGCATATGAATAGTTCCGTATGGTAATTTATGACTTGTACACAAAATTTGGTGTCATTCCAAGTAGTGTAAGTATGATTCAGCACGTTGGGAGCTAGTTGAGAAGTTTGAAGTTCATAAGTTGATTCAATTTGGTTTTGGGGTGCTATTCTTAGTTTCATTATTGTTTTACATGTTCTGAGACTTCGAGTAGGTCCGTATTATGGTTATGGACTTATTGGTGCATTCGGACGGGGTCCCGGGGGGCTCCAATGTGCTTCGGACCGCCCGGAGGTAAGTCCAAAACTGCTGGTATGCTGGTTATGGTTTCGTTCTTCGAGAACACGGAAGGACCCTCGCGTTCACGATGAAGGATTTGGGGGTTAGGCGTTTTTTCTCTTCGCGTTCACGAAGAGGAGTCTGCATTCTCAAAGCTTCAGGGTCTGTGGCCTTCGCGTTCCCGATGGCCAAGTCGCATTTGCATAGAAGAAGTTGGGACTGGGGGTCGCTGGCCAATTGACCTTCGTGTTCGAGAAGGTAGGGTCACGTTCGCAAAGCTTTGGTTAGGCAAGCCTTCGCGATCGCAGGGCCTTCTACATGTTCGCGATGTGCGTTTTTCTGGGGCGTGGACAGTTTGCCTTCGCGATCGTGAAGAAAGATCGTTTGGCAGTGGACTTTATTAAAAATGGGACTTTAGCCTATTTGGCTCATTTCTTGGCCAATTTTAGAGCTTTTGGAGAGGGATTTTCACCTAACTATTGGAGGTAAGTGATTTCTATACAATGTAAGTTAAATACATAGATAATGGGTAGATTTAACATGAAAAATGTGAAAAATTTAGAAGTTTGTTGAAAAACATAGATTTTGATAAAAATGAGATTTTTCCATGAAATTTGTTATGGAATTGAGTAGAAATTATATATTTTTATTCGTGAGGTTATGGGTAATTATTATTTACAAAAATATCTTGAATCCAGGCATGTGGGCTCGGAGGTGAATTTTAGGAATCTTTCAAATTGGGTTGGGTAATTACTCTAATAGTTAAATTATGAACTTTTGAGTAATTATTGATTAGTTTGTACAACCTTTAGCTAGCTTCAGATTGTTCGGCATCGAGTTGATACTTTTAGAGTGATTTGTGCACTGGAAAGTGGACTTGGGAACGAGGTATGTCTTGCCTAACCTTGTAAGAGAGAATTAACCCCATAGGTGTTTAAATTGTTATTTGCTACTAATTGTTGGTGCTACGTACGCACAAAGTGATGAGAATCCGTGTATAGCTCAAATTCATGTTATGTACGGGTAGACATAGGACTTTATGATGCTATTACTTGCACTTTTTGAACTCATCCTGCTAGTTTAATTGCTTGTATTAATAAGTAAAAGTTGGTTAAAGATTATGTTAAATCGGGCTTCATTACTTAGAGATTTGGTGGAATGTTTAATTATTGATGGAAATTATATTCTTTTTTGGACTTACCTTGAAATTGTGAATATATAATTCGTAATATGAAGAGTTTTCCTATTCTTGTAGATTGGGCCGAACGCCTCGGCAATATTTATATATATTATAGGATGCATCAATGGATCGGGCCGTACGACCTCGGTAGTGTATGTACACGATTATTATGGATCGGGCCGTACGACCTCGGCATAACTCGTGCGTGTTGTCACTCGGAGTCCGATTATACTTGATATGTCTTTCATGACTTGAGGATTTATAAATACATGTTGAGCCCTTACTTGTTGAGATTAGCATGTGATATTTGGGGACTTTTAATTGTTATTTTTGTTAAAGGATCATCTAATTGTTGCCTCTTATTCCATTATTGATGTTGTATTTCATGCCTATTAAATATTATTGTACATTATGTATATTGCCCACTAGTAAGTGTCGATGTCGACCCCTCGCCACTACTTCTTCGAGGTTAGACTAGATACTTACTGGATACACGTTAGTTACGTACTCACGCTACACTTCTGCACATATTGTACAGTTCTGAGGGAAGTGCATTTAGAGTTCGTTTGGATGCGCATCCACATTACCCGGAGGCTTAGTGGTAAGCTGCTTCTCATGCTCTGTTTTGCAGCACCCGGAGCCTTCTCTCGTTATGTTTTTATCATTTCTGTCTATATTGTTTGAGAAAGTAGTTCTATGAGAGTTTTGTATATTCTACTAGACGCTCGTGCACTTGTGACATCGGGTTTTGGTAAATTCTAGTAGACACTCATAGGTTTTGATTATTCAATTCGCTTTCTTACTTTCCACTTTAGTTTATGCTTTACATTAATACGGTCGCTTACTATTGGTTTTCTTATTAAATAAAAATCTAAGGCTTTAAAAATATTAAAATAAGAAATTAAATGGGTAGTTCATCGTTGGCTTGCCTAGCGGCAAACTTGGGCACCATCACGGCCTATAATGGAAACTGGGTTGTGACAGAAGATAAGTACGGACGTCTCTGCACCGTTCCGCAAGACTCTATTAGGACCACTCATGACTTGTGAGACCTATGTGAACCTAGTGCTCTGAAACCAAGCTATATAGGTCGTGGTGGCACCCAACGTCGCTGCTAGGCAAGCCAACGGTGAACTATCCATTCAATTGTTCATTTTAGTATTTTTAAAGTCATTGATTTTTATATAATAATGAAACAAATAGTAGGTGATCATAGTAATGTAAAACACAAACTAAACATGAGAGTAAAGTAGTGAATTTAATAATCAAAACTAGTAGAACATACAAAATTCCCTAAAACTACTGTATGAAACATAATAGACAGAAATATAAATATAGCAACGGGAGGCCCCTGGTGCTGCAGAACGGAGCATGAAAAGCAAATCACCACTAGGCCTCCGGGAAATACGGATGCATGCCTGGACGAATAATAGATGTACCTGCCTCAGAACCTGCACAATTGTGCAAAAGTGTAGCGTGAGTACGTAAACAATGTGTACCCAGTAAGTATCTAGTCTAACCTTGAAGAAGTACTGATGAGGGGTCGACAATGACACTTATAGTGGTCAATATACATAAAGTGCAAGAATTATAAACATGCATGAAATACAACAGAAATACTTGAATAAGAGGCAATAATTAAGTGATTTTTTAACCAAATAAGAAGTTAAGAGTCCCCAAACATCACATGTTAGTCTCAACAAGTAAGAGACACCAAGCGTAACTGTAAGGCCCCGTGAAAAATTATACTCAGAACTTGTAAGCCCGTAGTTCCATGTTGGGAATACGTGTTAGAAATTTGTAACCGCGGTTCAGACCCTTTGGACTGATCTATGCACTAAAAAGTCAAAAAATACTTTTTTCCAGAAAAGTACGATTATGCGGTCGAGAATGCGGTCGCATAATGCGGACCGCATAGTCGCCGCAGAGTGAAACAGTGTGTTGGTCAAATTTGAGGTCAACTATGCGGTCAATTATCCAATCGCATAATTGGTATGCGGACCGCATAGTCGTCACATAATCCCCTTGGGATTTTGTAAGGCGCAGTTCTGCGGTGCATTATGCGACCGCATAACGTGTATGCGGACCGCATTTCTGTCGCATACCCAAACAGTGTCTTCAGGTTTTGGGGAGCATTTTGCGGTCTATTATGCGGAGCGCATGTCAGCTTTGCGATCGCAAATGCGATCGCAGATTTGAGTCGGGCTCCTATTTTCTAATTTTTTAAAACCCGACCACCTGTCGATATATCTTGTACAATAGCTCATTTTGAGCCTATTTCTTGGTACTTTTAGAGTGAGAAAGAGGGTCTAAGAGAGGGGAAGTGCTTAGCATCAAAATTGCTCCACAAATATTTGTTAAACATTGAAGATAATCAAGTGAGGCACCTAAACCTTCATCTCAAGAGGTAAGACTTCATCACCTCAGCTCTTAAATTTTTAACAAAGCCATAAGGGGTCATTAATGAGGTAATTTATGGGTATAAGAATAGGCTTCTTGCATGCATACAAAATCATGGAGTATTGGGAAGTTGTGAACTGAAAAGAAAGTAATTAGGGTATAATATGATAAGAAATCTCTCACAAAAAGGACCTAAGATCACAATGCACCCCTAGTGCTTGATAATATGCTCAAACGAGCTAGAATCCTAATCTTGTCCCTAATTCTTGGTTCAATTTGTAATTCTTATATAATAGATCGAAGTACTAAGAGTTTCGGAATTTTGTAAGGATTAAGGAAAGCTTTATTGAGGTATGTATGGCTAAAACCCCGTCTTTTAAAAATTGAGCTTCGTCGGTGATTGTGTGAACATGGTAAGATTAAAGTTGAATTGTTGCAGTGCTTGTTATTGTACATGAGTTGGTGTTGTAACCTTATATGTGTGAAAAATGTGACTCAACATGACCAACGTGCTATCTTGATAACTTGAAAAGGGGGCAAAGGTATGAATTATGTATTGAAATTCTTAGACCTTAAATCGAGATTGAAGCTGAATATATTGTGCCATCTATGTGAAGTCGTATTCATGCTTACAATTTAAATTGTTCTTGTGTGCACCTACTGTCCTAAATGGCAAAGCTAATATTAAAATTGGTAATAATGTAAAATGCGGCCTAGTGCCAAGAATGATGTGATAAGTTGTGTCCCAAGTGCCTATGAAATGATATACATGAAATGAAATGACTAATGAGAAAAGGAACAACGCCGTGGTAAGGCGGCCTAGCCGATCGGGCCGTCATCGGACGCCATGCCGCACACATGGTGGTATTATGCTGAAATTGAATTCCGAAAAAAAAGGAAAATGAGATTGTGATTGAAGCGTATGCCTCAAATGAGGCAACCTAGCTGATCTGGTCGAGATCGGACTCCGCTCAAGATAGTGGTGGTATTGTGGGCAATGATGAATAATGTGAAATGCCCAAACTAACAACTATGGAAACATGATGTGAAAGTTTTATGATTCTTTATTATTGATAATGTTGTGATCGTTTAAAGCTCTTGAGTTATACTTGTGATTCCCTTATTTTTATATGAAAGTTCTTTCTAATTAGATGGTGTTTAGTTATACATACTAGTACTATTCCATGGTACTAACGCCCCTTTTGCCGGGGGCGCTACATTTTTAAATGAATGTATGTGGCTCTATAGCGGACAGTGCTAATCGTGCGTAGCAGAGTGTCCTCATCCCGAAGACTTGGTGAGCCCCTTTTTCTTTCAAAGGGGTTATGTTGTTCATCTTTTGTTGTAGACTTTCACTTTTGAGGTATAGCCGGGGCCTTATTGCCAGCATTTTCCTATTACGTCTTTTGTATCCATAGAGGCTCCGTAGACATTGTGTGGGTTATGTTGGTTGGGTTGATGATCTGTGTACAACTCTATTCTCTAGTTCGTCTAGTAATGACTGAACAAAATCTTGGAAACTTAACCACGATTTAGGATTTGTGATATAAAAATTAACTAACAATGTTGAATGCTCAAGTTTGCTATTGTCTAATTAATCGAGAGCTGGATTCCTTAATCATATTGACTTGGGTAGAAAGTGTCAATAAGGCTTGCTCAGTTGGGTTCAGTCGATTGAGCGCCGGTCGCGCCTCCTGAGGTTGGGGCGTAACAGTAACGACCCGACCGGTCATTTTGAGCATTTGCACTTCGCTCGGTAGTTTGGGGGCACGAGTAGCTCCGTATGATGTATTAGGACTAGTGTGAAAATTTTGAGTTCATTCCGAGTTGATTTGATATGTTTTGGCATGAGTGTTTGGAAGTCGAAAGTTCGAAAGTTCATTAAGTTTGATTTGTGGTGCGTTTTGTCATTTCGATGTTGTTATGCGTTATCGAGTAAGTTCGTTTTATATTATAGGACTTGTTGGTATGTTCATACGGTGTCCCGAGGGGCTTGGATTAGTTTCAGATAGGTTTGGATTTTGTTGCATTCGTTTTTCTTATGTTTCGACATCGTTTCTTCAAGCATAAATGGTAACACATTGAGCAAATAAGCTCCGATTTCTGTATCGATTGAAGCATTAGATCCGTATCGTAATTACGGAGTCATAGCAAAAAAATCATCGAATTTGGACATCGTATGAGGATTTTAGGCTCATTTTACTAAGAATGGGTTGCTAGATTTTTCAGATTAATTATGAAACTGCCACTGACTTTGTATTTAAAAGTCTGCACTATTTCCAAATATTGAAACCAACATATCTCCTTCATTATAAGGTCAATGGAGTGATTCAAAAGCCTAACCTTGCTGGAATTTCACAAGAAATCCATTGGAGGCATCAAAAGCAAGTTTTGGGATCGTTTGGAACGCAAAACGAGGCAAAATAGCAGGGCAAAAAGTACTTAATATCGAAGGTTTGTTCATTTGGTCATATATTGAGTTGGGGAGCTCGAATTTGGACAATTTTTGGAGGCGATTTTCAGCATATGAATTGGGGGTAAATGTTCTATACTCGATTTTGGTTATATTTCATGAATCCATCTTCGTTTTTAGCATTTGATTGATGATTTCAAATTAAATTTTGGGGATTTTTTCTAAAATTTCATAAAGTGAATTTTGAGTTTTGAACATCAATACAGAGTCAAATTTGAGTAAAACTAGTATGGTTGGACTCGTAATTGAATGGGTTGTTGGATTTTATAAGTTTATCAGGTTCCGAGGCGCGAGCCCGGGTTTGAATTTTTGGTCGATTTTGGATTTGATTAAAGATTCGACCTTTATCAATTGGATTTGTTTCCTTAGGCATTATTTGATGTATTTGAGTTGCTTTTGATAGTTTCGAGTCGTTCAGATGTCGGTATGCGCAAGATGGTATTTTTGGAGCATCGTTTGGCTTGTTCGAGGTAAGTAACACTTCTAAACTTGGTGATGAGGGTATCAAACCCGGAATTATATCCTATGTGATTGGTGTTGAGGTGACGCACATGCTAGGTGACGGGCGTGTGGGCGTGCACCGTGTGAATTGTGACTCCATTCTGTGGTACTGTGTAGTTACCTGATCTTACCTGTAACCATGAAATTTCTACGTACTTGAGCTATTGAGCTATGATCCATGTTAGAAACCATGTCTAGGCTGCATGCTTATCCTATTGGGACCTACTGAGATCATGTCCGCTGTTGAGTTATCCGCTTTCATTGCTTTATGTATTCTTTCATACGCATTCATATGCATATCATATCTCAGTCTCTGTTACCATTTATTGACACATCATATCATTATTTTGGGCTAGTTTCATGGCATTTTGAGCCCAAAAGACTGGAGAGATTGATGACTGAGTGAGGCCGAGGGCCTGATTATGAGTGACATTTATGGGATCGGGCTGCACGCCGCAGCGGTTATGCTGATTTATAATAGCGCTTGGGCTGAAGGAGCCCCTCCGGAGTCTGCACACACCCCAAGTGAGCGCGGTTGATTATATTGAGGGATGGATCTTCCTTGGACATAGATCTTGTCCGAAGCATTTATATACTTGGGGATGGATCTTCCTCACGAGCTGGATTTGGCCCTACTCAGTACTGATTGACTAATGGTCAGTTGATGTATATATTCCGGGATGGATCTTCTCTGGGCTGGATTAGCCATATACAGTACTGAGTGATTGAGCATGATAAGTGGAAAGTATGAGAAAGTGAGATTGAGTACTCTGAGAGTGTGAGTACATGAGTTCATCTCTAAGATAGATTGCATTGACGTGCACACATGACATACGGGCATATAGATACATTTTCCTCATGTTGTACGGTATCACGTCATTCATGACTTCTCACACATATTGACATATGGGCATAACGAGGTATTTTACACTTGCTATCTGGAAAGAAAATGAAACATCTTATTTATTGTTGAAAGGATTTTTGAGAAAAATTACATTTTTCAAACTTACTCGTATTTTTGATGATCTCGGTAAAGGATTTAGGTTTTCAATGATATACTTGAAAAGCGGAACTATTTTTCGGGAAACTATGAAAAAACTGAGCATTTTATCTCTGAATTACATCATTTATTACTTGCTTTACGTTGTTATGAACTATTGTTGGCTATTGGCGTCGGACCTGACCTTTGTTCTAGCTCGTCACTACTTTCAACCTAAGGATAGGTTTGTTACTTATTGAGTACATGGAGTCGGTTGTACTCATACTACACTTCTGCACCTTGCGTGCAAATGTTTTTTGTTGATGTTGATGGTTGATAAACGGGAGCTGGAATTAAAAATGTACCTGCGTTCTGGTTGTAGCTGCGTCTTGTTCATGGTAGCCTTAGATTCATAAAAAATCTATTTATGTACATTTCGAACAGATGATGTATTTATTTCATACCAGCTTTGTAAATTCTAATCTTAGAAGCTCATGATTTGTACTACAAGTCCTTGGGGAATGTATAAGATTTAAATAATTTCTTCTATTTAATTGTTTTATTAATTTCATTGGAATTGGGTAGTTGTTAATTGGCTTACCTAGCGGGTTGAGTTAGGTGTCGTCACGACTAGTCAGATTTTGGGTCGTGACGAGTTGGTATCAGAGCTTTAGGTTCATAAGTTCTACAAGTCATGAGCAAGTATCTAATAGAGTCTTGCGTCCGTATGATGATGTCCAAACCTATCTTCGAGAGGCTACAGGACATTTAGGATATACTTCCGATCTTTCTTTCCTTATCGTGCGGCATTGATTCAGCTTGAAGGATAACTCTTTGAATTCCTTCCATACATTCGTATGCGCATGTGAGCGCTCTGTATCGGCTATGCATCGATGGCTTGTGATTCCATTTATGAGGTGCAAGATATAATTTTGATGTGCTGATGATAGGCCAGTTTGGAGGACTTGCGGTCGGGTTTTGACTGTAGCTTGAGCGCAGAGATTTCGGTTCTATGAGCATATGCTTTTGGACTTATAAGTTCGACTGTGTCTCGATTAGGGGAATTTGTGGCTCGATGAGTGGTTGGATGGCTATGTAACGAGTATGATGTGACTGTGGGAAGTGTTCAGATTGTTTGAATGTGACGAAAAGAGTTTGCTTGAGATGTAAAAAAAAAAGGAATATTGGGTGCTTGATTTATGTCTTGATTTGACGTATAGTCTCGAGTTATAGGTTTGTTGAAGGACCTTTCATGTTGGTTAATTGTGGAACGAATTAGATTCTCATGTCTTGTTGATGAGTTCAGAATCAAGAAGATTAAGTGATTGCATAGTAGTTATGACTATGGAAGGGTATAGAGAGACGTCAGTTTGAGGCAAAGCATGTGGGTTATCTCCTGCTGGGTGTCCTAAGGTTGTGTGATCCCAATGTTATTTTGTAGAGAGTTCTCTTTTACTATTGAATTATATTTGTCGCAATTTGAGTTTGGATCGCTTGTGGAAGTTGGCTTGACTGTTACAATGGTGAATGCGAGATTTGCAGACATTTTGAAGTATTAAATGGTTTGTGTTACAGGAGCTCGTGAAGGATTTAGTTGAATCTCACTGCGGTATTATGGCATTAATAGAGTATGGGCATTGTGAGTTATTGTGTGTTTTGATCTATGGCTTTGGGCCAAGTGGGGGAGTCTGTTATTGACGATTTGATTGCATGGTTATGTACTGTATCCATTTTAGTCTGAGGCATACTTATGGATCGGTTATGACTTGCAGATGTTGGTTTTGATGATGAATTAAGCAAGGGAATTTCTGGATGTATGATGTATTACACTTTATGGGTATATGGGAATCATGGAGTGATTGAGTTTTTATTCATGAAGGAAGTAGTGCGCGTGGAGTAGGAAATTGCTCGATTGTTTAAAGGTGTGGATTACTTCTTCGGGTGTTGTTGTACTAATGGGGCACAATTCGTTCGGCCCATTTGGTCGGTAAAATTGAGATTTGAGCACAGTGGATGACTCCCGAGAAAGTTCTAGTGGGTTCAAGATTTATATGTAGCAATTGAGAGTTTTCCAGATTCGTATATGGTTAGAACCTAAGACTTACTTTGGATAGTATCGGGACTCGTGGTATTTCTATATCATTGTGGATTCAGTATCAAGGAGGTGAGGGAAACAATTTTAGGCTCACATAAGGTCTCTTTAGAGTGGGTGTATCAGTTGTGGTGCTTTGGGGTGCTTAAGAGGAATTTCAGCGGCTTATGGGCCTTAGGGCGGTGTGGTTTTATGCTAGGATCTCGTGGGATGAGTTTTGGTTAAGGATCGTGGTGTTCTGACAAGGAGAAGTGTCAACTTGAGGGTAATTTGGAAGGAACTCAGAGAAATAGGACAGCTTGGTAGTAGGTTGGATCAGGACGGTAATGGGTGCGATCGGTTCTTTTGGGTGCTTGTGATGTGGTGTGTTTCTACAGGTGCTTTGTGGCAACACTCTTGGGTTTGGCGACCTGCGTGGCTTGGTTGAGTTAGAGGGATTTGGTTCTGATAGCTTGGCTATGTGCAAATGGATTTCCAAAGAGTTCTCGATGATATCTATCACGGTTCGAGGTGGATATTTCCTACTAGCGAGAGGAGCATGTTGAGTATTATGATTTCCTACTGGATGAGATCAAATGGAAGGTCTCTGACTGATCAAATATGTATTCTACTTGTGACTCGGAATTGATTATGAGGTTCTCGTATTTTTCATATGATGGCATGATAGATGTGGTGTGTTGTGTGGGATTAAGGTTTGCGTGTGCAAGGTCACGATTTAGTTTTGAAGGGAAGGTCATAAGTTCATAGACGTCATGGACGGTTTTCGATTTTTAGATGAATAACTGCTTGGTTTTGTCTGAGAAGGGTGCGTATCTCGGAAGGCGCATTATGTTTTGACTTACGGATGCTTCATTGGTATTGCATTACTCGCCTGGTTGATCGATTGTTGATATTCAGATTTTTCTATGTGGCACGGAAGAATTATATAAGTATTCCTCGTGGGATGATCGTGTATGAGACATGTGTTAGTCATTCAAGCGGTGGAGTTAGGATCAGATATGGTGATTCGTGTGTTCTATGAATTTGGAGACCGGGAGTTCTCAGAAACAAATTGTTTCGTGGTTGTGGACTGTAAAGATGTGGCCAAAGCTAGCCAGATGATAGTATCCTTTATGGTTCAGTCATTGTAGACTTTCGGAGGGTTATGTATCTATTTGTGGGTGACCTGAGTTGATTTTTGGTCCATTAGTAGGCCCAATGAGGATGTGTGTTCTACACCGGGTCGGATTGGTTGACTCCGTACTGCTATTTTTTAGGGATGTGCCATTCGATTAGAGTTGAGCTTATTCATGTTCTGAGATTCTCTATGAGTCACCTTTCTATGCTACGAGGGGTTGTGATTCGTTGGTTATATACACACATGGTGCGGTTCTTTTGGGCCTTATAGCGGAATTTGAGCGAGATGGGTATTAGGGTGTTGAATGATTGATTGCACATTGATTATGTTCATTTCGGACTATGGTATTGAGTTATTTGCTTCTCAGTGGTTATGGTCATGCACTTTTGGTACTAGATGTCAAATTGCGCGTGGTTGTTGATTTTGGGCATTGTGACTTGAGGTATTTCATGTGGAACGGTGTTTAGATGGGTCGCGCATTGCAGTGAAGTTATATTGGGATATGATCCTTTGTGTTAGATTCATGTGTCTTGGTTCTACTAGGTATGATGGATTCGTAGCATTTCGGATGTGGTGGTACTTGTTAAACTTGCGGGATGGTTCTTTCGTTTGAGTCATTTTCCATGATTGAGTACATTTCGACTGTTGCTTATTGGTGCACGGATTGAACGGGTTGTGGCTTTATATTGTATTGATGTTGCATGTCACTTGAGTGGTTATGTTGGACGAGATGAGGTCATTGGACCTAAAATGGATACCATCGGATTTGATTACAGCATGTATGGAGGATAATATCAGAAGTCGCCTTAGATATTTGGCTATAGTTCTTGTCGAAGGATAGAGAGTTCCATGATTTGTTGGTCTGGTGAGTGCTTATGAGTTTCTGCGTGTTTCTTTCATCATCGGCAGTGTACAAAGGTTTTAGAGCGAGGATTTGTTTGATATGAGGTTTATTACCGGAATTGGATTATTTTAGGCAGCTACTGTGACTGGAGATTTTGCTATGAGTATTTGAGTTATGCGGTATATCATGTGATTACATCTTGGGTTATGGTTATGGCTTGATACAACTTTTTCAGACTTATACAGAGTGTAGATTGCGAGGTTCGAGTCTTGTAGGAAATTCAGGATGTTGGAAAATTGGATTCCAAGGTTTATGGGCTAAGGATGAATTAATGATCTTCAGTTATGTTGTGTTGACAGGCCTATATGGAGTAGGGTGACGTGGGATCATCCCCAGGTATGTGCATGGTAAGTTTACACGACGGTTTAACGGCTTAGGAACAACTCTTGGCACGTTCGAGGACGAACGTATGTTTAAGTGGGGGAGAATATAACGACCCGACCGATCATTTTGAGCATTTGCACTTTGCTCGGTAGTTTGGGGGCACTCTGTATGATGTATTAGGACTTGTATGCAAAATTTGAGTTCATTCCGAGTTGATTTGATATGTTTCGGCGTGAGTTTTTGGAAGTCGAAAGTTCATTAAGTTTGATTTGAGGTGTGTTTCTTCGTTATGCGTGATTTGAGGCCTCGAGTAAGTCCGTGTTCAGAAGCAGTTCATAAAGGATTGGGAACCAGCCCCAATGTGTCAGAGTTTAGAGGAATCTCATGGACCCTAAGCAATGCTGACAATGGGGTGGCAGGACCCTAGTTAACTAAGAGTAGGAGTTGAAAATAGTGTATGAAGATAGGAGACAGTTTTGTTTTTTAAAAATAGTTTGGATTTCAGAAGTGAGCAGAAATAGATTACCAAATTATGAGAACCACAAGCAGCACACATTTAGCAGAAGGAGTTTAGCCATGAAATCCCTAAAACTACTGTCTGAAACAGAATAGCCAGAAACAATAAATATAGCAACAGGAGGCCCCTGGTGCTGCAGAACGGAGCATGAAAAGCAGATCACCACTAGGCCTCTGGGAAATACGGATGCACGCCTGGACGAATAATAGGTGTACCTACCTCAAAACCTGCACAATTTGTGCAAAAGTGTAGCGTGAGTACGTAAACAATGTCTACCCAGTAAGTATCTAGTCTAACCTTGAAGAAGTAGCGATGAAGGGTCGAAAATGACACTTATAGTGGTCAATATACATAAAGTGCAAGAATTATAAACATGCATGAAATACAACAGAAATACTTGAATAAGAGGCAATAAATAAGTGATGCTTTAACCAAATAAGAAGTTAAGAGTCCCCAAATATCACATGCTAGTCTCAACAAGTAAGGGCCACCAAGCGTAACGACCCGACCGGTCGTTTTGAGCAATTGCACTTCGCTCGGTAGTTTGGGGGCACGAGTAGCTCCGTATGATGTATTAGGACTAGTGTGAAAAGTTTGAGTTCATTCTGAGTTGATTTGATATGTTTTGGCATGAGTGTTTGGAAGTCGAAAGTTCGAATGTTAAGTTTGATTTGAGGTTCGTTTTTCGTCATTTCGATGCTGTTATGCGATATCGAGTAAGTCCGTGTTATATTATGGGGCTTGTTGGTATGTTCGTACGGTATCCCGAGGGGCTTGGGTCAGTTTCGGATAGGTTTGGAGTGTGGTGCGCTCGTTTTTCTTATGTTTTGACGTCGTTTCTTCAAACATAAATGGTACCACATTGATCAAATGAGCTCCGATTTTTATATTGATTAAAGCATTAGATCCGTATCATAATTATGGAGTCATAGCAAAAAAATCATCGAATTTGGACATTGTATGAGGATTTTATGCTCATTTTACTAAGAATTTGGTTGCCAGATTTTTCAGATTAATAACGAAATTGCCACTGACTTCGTATTTAAAAATTTACACTATTTTCAAATATTGGAACCAACATATCTCCTTCATTATAAGGTCAAATGGAGTGATTCAAACGCTTAACTTGACTGAAATTTCACAAGGATTATTGGAGGCATCAAAGGAAAGTTTCGGGAGGCAGAATAGCTGGGCAAAAATACTTAATGTCGAAGGTTTGTTCATTTGGTCATATTTTGAGTTGGGGGCTCGGATTTGGACAATTTTTGGAGGCGAATTTCACCATATGGATTAGGGTAAGTGTTCTATACTCGATTTTGATTATATTTCATGAATCCATCTTCATTTTTGGCATTTGATTGATGATTTCAAAGTAAAATTTGGGGGTTTTGTATAAAATATCATAAAGTGAATTTTTGAGTTTTGAACATCGATACGGAGTCGGATTTGAGTGAAACTAGTATGGTTGGACTCGTTATCGAATGGGTTGTTATATTTTATAAGTTTTGTCGGGTTCCGAGGCACGTGGCCGGATTTGACTTTTTGGTCGGTTTTGGGAAAGATTCGACCTTTATCGATTGAGTTTGTTTTCTTTGGCATTATTTGATATATTTGAGTTGCTTTTGGCTAGTTTCGAGCCGTTCGAAGTAGGGGTTTAAATGGATATTTGAAAACCGGCTAAACCAATTGAACCGTACGAACCGAACCGATTTTTAGGTTTCTTTTAAAGAAATCGTAGGTTTTTATATAAATCTATAACCGTACCGATAATTAGGGTAGGTTTTTTATTTTATATAAACAAACCGAAAAATACCGAACCGTACCGAATAAATTTTACATGTGGAAAATATATTTATATAGTAAGTTTAAAACTAATAAAGCATTAAATTTTTTATTGGGCCTTGGAATTATGAAAACTGTCACAAACCAGCAAGTAGTTAAACTCAAAATACTAATTCCTAAAACCTATTATGCTACTTATACTTAAACAAAGTTATTTCAAGTATCTTTATTAGCAAGACACAAAGTATTCTAGCGATTATGAGTAGCAAACTACAATGTATTGAATATGTTTCCTTTCATATAATTTAGATTTATTTTTTTGAATATTTAATATAGATTTTATTCTTGAGTCCCAACTTGGTTAATATCCTTCCACTCGTGTGATTATATTTTCTTTGCTTTTACTTGGTTTCTTTTACGTTGTTGTCGAATAGTTAATGGATCTATACTGTAGTCACCTTTCATTTTTTTTAATTCATCACCTTTTAAACAGTAAAAATGTCTAGAGAGTTTTGCTAAGTCCTATAAAAGAACGTATATTATTGCATTCTACTTCTACTGGTGAATTTTACATGATATCTAAAAATATATCAAAAATTAACCGAATCGTACCATTACCGAAGTGAAACCGACGTGATTGGGACGGTTTTGAAAAGTCCAATTTTGGTTATACATAATAGAATAACCGAAAAATTGGTATGGTACAAACTTTATAAAATAACCGGTCAAACCGAACCATTGACACCCCTAGTTCGGAGGTCGATACGCACGAGATGGCATTTTTGGAGCATCGTTTGGCTTGTTGGGTATTGGATTTGGCTTGTTCGAGGTAAGTAACACTTCTAAACTTGGTGCTGAGAGTATGAAACCCCAAATTATGTGCTATGTGATTGGTGTTGAGGTGACGCACATCCTAGGTGACGGGCATGTGGGCGTGCACCGTGTGAATTGTGACTCCGTTATTTCTGTGGTATTGTGTAGTTACCTGATCTTACCTGTAACCATGAAATTTCTACGTACTTGAGCTATTGAGTTGTGATCCATGTTAGAAACCATGTCTAGGCTACATGCTTATCCTGTTGGGACCCACTGAGGTCATTTCCACTGTTGAGTTATCTGCTTTCATTGCTTTATATACCCGGTCATACGCATTCATATGCATATCATATCTTAGTCTCTGTTACTATTTATTGACACATCATATTATCATTTTGGTCTAGTTTCATGTCATTGTAAGCCCGAGAGACTAGAGAGAGTGATGACTGAGTGAGGCCGAGGGCCTAGTTATGAGTGACATTTATGGGATCGGGCTGCACGCCACAACGGTTATGCTGATTTGTGATAGCGCTTGGGCTGAAAGAGCCCCTTCGGAGTCTGTACACACCCCAGTGAGCGCGGTTGATTATATTGAGGGATGGATCTTCCTTGGACATGGATCTTGTCCGAAGCATTTATATACCTGGGGATGGATCTTCCCCACGGGCTGGATTAGGCCCTACTCAGTACTGAGTGACTGATGGTCAGTTACTGTATATATTCCGTGATGGATCTTCCCTTGGCCGGATTGGCCATATATAGTACTGAGTGATTGAGCATGATGAGTGGAAAGTATGAGACAGTGAGATTGATTAATCTAAGAGTGTGAGTACATGAGTTCATCTCTGAGACACATTGCATTGACATGCACGCATGACATACAGGCATAGAGATGCATTTTCATCATGTTGTACGATATCACGTCATTCATGACTTCTCACACATATTGACATATGGGCATAGCGAGATATTTTACACTTGCTATCTAGAAAGAAAATGAAACATCTTATTTATTGTTGAAAGGATTATTGGGAAAAATTACAGTTTTCAAACTTACTCGTATTTTCGATGATTTTGGTAAAGGATTTAGGTTTTCACTTATATACTCGAAAAGCGAAACTATTTTTCGGGAAACTATGAAAAAGCTGAGCATTTTATCTCTGAGTTGCTTCTTTTATTACTTGCTTTACGTTGTTATGATCTGTTGTTGGCTATTGGTGTTGGACCCGACCTTTATTCCAGCTCGTCACTACTTTCAATCTAAGGTTAGGTTTGTTACTTATTGAGTACATGGGGTCGGTTGTACTCATACTATTCTTATGCACCTTGTGTGCAGGTGTTGGTTGTTGATGTTGTTGTGATTCACGGGGGCTGGAATTAAAGACGTACTTGCATTCCGATTGTAGCTGCCTCTTGTTCATGGTAGCCTTAGATTCATAAAAATCTGTTTATGTACATTTCGAACAGATGATGTATTTATTTCATACCAGCTATGTAAATTCTAATCTTAGAAGCTCGTGATTTGTACTACCAGTCCTTGGGGAATGTATAAGATTCAGATAATTTTTTCTATTTAATTATTTTATTAATTTCATTAGAATTGGATAGTTGTTAATTGGCTTACCTAGCGGGTTGGGTTAGGTGCCATCATGACTAGTCGGATTTTGGGTCGTGACACCATGTAACTACAACTTCTAGAGTCATGTAGAATATATCGAGTATAATCGGACTCCTAATGAACGAGTTATGCCGAGGTCGTACTGCCTGATCCATAACAATCGTGTACATATACTACCAAGGTCGTCAACCCGATCCATGGATGCATCACATTATATGTATAAATATTGCCGAGTTCGGCCCAATCCACAGGAATAGGAAAACTCTTCGATCTACGAATTTCATGTTTACAACCTAAAGCAAGCCCATAAAGGAATTATGAACTTTCCATCAATAATTAATCATTCCACCAAATCTCTAAGTAATGAAGCTCGGTCTAACATAATCTTTAATCAAGTTTTACCAATTACTACAAGTAATTAAACTAACAAATTGAGTTCAAATAGTGCAAGTATTGCATGGTAAAGTCCTATGTCTACCCGGACATAACATGAATTTTAGCTACGTACAGACTCTCGTCACTTCGTGCGCATGTAGCACTCACAATTAGTAGCAAATAACAATTTAAACATCTAAGGGGTTAATTCCCTCTTACACGGTTAGGCAAGAGACTTACCTCGTTTCCAAATCCACCTCCCGGTCCACAAATCGCACTAAAAGCCTCAAGTCGGTGCTGAGCAATCCGAAACTAGCCAAAAGTTATACAAACTAATCAATAATTTCTCAAAGTTCATAATTTAACTATTAGAGTAATTACCTTACCTAATTCGGAGGATTCCTAAAATTCACCCCCGGACCCACGTACCCGGATTAAAGTTTTATAAGTAAATGTTACCTATAACCTCACGAACACAAATATATAATTTTTAGTCAATTCCATAACCATTTTCGTGAACTAATCTCATTTTAATCAAAACCTAAGTTTTTCAACAAACTCCTAAAATTTCCACATTTTACTTCTTAAAATCTACCCATAATCTATGTATTTAACTTACATTGTTTAGAAATCACTTACCTTTAATAGCTAGGTAAAAACCCCTCTCCAAGAAGCTCTAGAATCGGCCAAGAAATGTGAGAAATGAACAAAATAGGCCAAAGTCCCATTTTAATAAAGTATATTGCCCAACGATCCTTCTTCGCGATTGCAGAAGAAGCCTCGCGATCGCAAAGGAAAATCTCCCCCAGGCGCAGGAAACCTTTATCGCAAACGCGAGGATAGTCTCGCGATCGCGAAGGCTTGTCCCGCCTGAGCATAGCGAACATGACTACACCTTCGTGAACGTGAAGGGTAATGGGTGATGACCCCTCCCAGGCCCCTTTCTTCAACGCAAACGTGAGAGGGCCTTCGCTAACGCGTAGGCCTAGGACCTCAAACATTCGCGAACACGACCGCCTGATCGCAAACAGGAAGAGAAAATCACCCCACTGCCCGAATCCTTCATCACGAACGCGTGAGGCTTCTGTATTCGCGAAGAAGGAAACCAGAACTAACAATGCACCAGTTTTAGCCTTAGCTCCAGGCGGTCCGAAACACACCTGAGTCATACGGGACCTCGTCCAACTACACCAAAAAGTTCATAAGCATAATGCATACCTGCTCGAACCCTCGAAACACGTAAAACAACATCAAAACTAAGAATCGCACCCCAAAACCAAATTGAATTAACTTATGAACTTCAAACTTTTCAACTAGCTCCGAACGCGTCGAATCATACTTAGACTACTTGGAATGATATCAAATTTTTTATACAAGTCATAAATCCCCATGCGGACCTATTCCCAGGCTCAAAATTCCAAAGGGACCTCGATAACACCAAATTCTACATCCAACCAAATTTAAAGAACTAGAAAACCTTCAATGTTCCAGCTTTCAACATTAAGCGTCGAAAAGCTCCCAGATCACCTGAATCCCGATCCGAACACACGCCCAAGTCTAAAATCATCATACAAACTTATTGGAACCATCCAATTCCGATTTCGAGATTTTTTACTAAAAATATTGACTCAAGTCAAACTTGACCATCTTAGGCCACTATTAAGGAAATAAGTATTTTGATTTCAACCCGATCCCTTCCAAACCTAAAATCAACCATCCCCGCAAGTTATGAAACAGTAAAATTACATACGAAAAGTCCTAATTAGGAAAACGGGGACCTAGACAGTAAAACGATTGGTCGGGTCGTTACAACCGGCTGAGTCGTTATAAATTTGATTAGAATGTGATAAAGTCGTTAGAGTTCCTTTTTTAATCAAAAAAGACATGGCAGTGTGTGATTTATGTTAAGAACTCTATCTATGTTTTTTATATGTGGTTTTTTGTAGCACTAAAGTTGACTTGACCTCTACTTTAGGCGTATTTTACTTAATCATTTTTTCACTAGAATAAGTTGAAATTCACTCATGGTATAAAGTCAGATGAGGGGTGAGGTTGCTGATGGACTAGAGTGAGTAATATGAGTTGCAAAGTTTATAATTTCTTTTAGTTATTTAGTTTCAAGTTATATGGATGAGATAGGTTGTACATGCCTATTTGGATAACATTCAGTAAAAATTAGAACAACTACCATTTCCAGGAGTCTATGCATGTGTCTAGAATATTTCTTATCAACATTTTCAACCATATAGATGTAACTCTTAATCTTATTTATGTAACATTTGAATTTTGAATTTGTTGCTAATGGCCCTTTTTTATTGGGGTGAGGAGATTTAAGCTTTATATTCCAAATTAAGGATGAATTGACATACAAGATATATAAATTGCATGGAATTGCAGTAATTTTTATCATTTAGATAAAATTATAAAAAAAACTCATAACTAGCAGAGCTGGCAAAATGGTTAAAAGAACATAATCATACACCTATACTATCCACTAGAAAATGGGTTGAATAATGAAATTTTTAAAAACGGGTCGAATATAGATAAAAACCATATTATCCACTTAGAAAATGGTTAACCAAATGGATAACCAATGGATAACTAATTTGTTTAACTTTTACATTTGTAAAGCCTCAAATTGGGGGTTCTTCAAGTTTGGGAGACTAGGAATTCTCTCATAAGTGATAATATTCAAGAAGTCATGGATAATATGAATATCCATATTATCCGCCGGATAACCCGTTTTTTATCCGTCTTAAATACGGATCGGGTCGGATAATTTGTCCGTTTTTGAATGACCCATTTTCGACCCGCTCATATTCAACCCGACCCGACCATTTGCCACCTCTACTTATAAGTTATTGGCATCTAGAAAATTAGTGCAAGCTAGTTCTCTTGATAAGTTATACAACATAAATTGCAAGAGCCATGGTGAAAATTCAACTTTCAACTGTGTGTCTGAATTAATTTTGGATGGAATAATTGAAAATTTTAATATTTAATTTTCTCTGTGTTCTGGTGAAAAAACAAAATATGTGTTATTAAAAGAGGAATTTTCAGAAACCACTATTGTTTA
This sequence comes from Nicotiana attenuata, assembly GCF_001879085.1. Taxonomy (NCBI): domain Eukaryota; kingdom Viridiplantae; phylum Streptophyta; class Magnoliopsida; order Solanales; family Solanaceae; genus Nicotiana; species Nicotiana attenuata. The sequence goes on along the minus strand of NC_031994.1, from coordinate 96,495,098 downwards.
ATAGCTATTAACTTCTTATAGCTACCATATATATAATTACTTCCTATAGCTACTATTCAGTTGTTATGGTAATGTATTCGCTGTATTTGCGCTACTGTATTCATGAATACAGTAGCAAAAGTACCTAAAAATCAGGGTAGTCCAGCTGTACGCGCATGTATTCACATGTATTCGCGCTGCTGTATTCATGAATACAGTAGTAAAAAGTGCCTAAAATCAGGGCAGTCCAGCTATACGCGCATGTATTCACATGTATTCGCGCCATGTATCCATGAATACAGTAACGACAAACACCTTAAAAATAGGTATGTCCAACTGTCTAAGAGAGAGGAAAAACATAAATAGCATATTTCATGCGTTATTTCATGCCCCAATGGTAGTATATACCATAAATATTTATTTTGCTATGAAATATAAAAGATAGCTATATAAATAATATTTTAAAATGATTTTGATTTATAACAAATAAAATGTATACCTTTGCTATATGAGGTAAAATTTCCTTATTAAAATGCAGTCTTTACTGGAGGTTTTTTGGCCCAGAACATTCTTGCCTTTAAGGAAGACAGGAAAGGGGTCTCCGTTACTTTGTTGACGAGATCGCAAATACTTATTTAATAACAAATAAAATGTATACCTTTGCTATATGAGTTTTTCCTCTTATCCTTTTACCCTATTGAATAAGTTCATTGCAAACTATAATTGCAATGGATTGGTTGGAAGATGATTGCACTTTCAGGTGACCCACGGAGACAGCAATAACGATTTTAACTTCTTTTTTCATTAAGTTGGAGACTGATGTTATGCTTTAAATCATTGTAATACTTTTTCATCGTTCCTAGTGCATAACATTTTGATTTGTGCTTCTTTAGAAGTTATTTTAACAATGACTTGTGTAGACAAGTATATGAATTATTTTCCTATGGGTACTTCAACCATGACGGCGTTTAGTTGCTTGCCAGTTCCTAATGCTGCTTCACTACTCTTGGATTTATAATTCATCCAAGAGGCTCCTACAAGTTTCGTCCTTATTATCCTTTTCCTTTTAAGAACTATTATTATACGTAAAAGCTTTGTGTTGGGACCGTGTTAAGCACAAACATTACTTTACTAGTAGATAGAATATATATAACGACTCGACCGGTCGTTTTGAGCTCTAGCGCATTGTTCGGCGGTTTGAGGCCTTTAGTAACTTCATTTCATGTATTGTGACTTGTACGTGTGGTCGGAATTAAATTTTGGGAAGTTCGGAGTTGTTTCGGAAGGAAAATTTTCAATCCGGAAGCTTTAAGTTGGAAGAGTTGAGTAAGGTTTGACTTTTGATCAAACGACCTCGAAATCGGGATTTGAAGGTTCTAATAGGTTCGTATGATGGTTCCGGACTTGGGCGTTTGTTCGCATCGAGTATCGGGTGGTCCAGGAGCATTTCGGCGCCTATTATAGAAAGTTGGCATTTTGAAAGTATAAGAAATTCTTATGTTTAGTTTGAAGTGGACTTTGGTGTTATCGATGTCCATTTGGAATTTCAAGCCTTAGAATAGGTTCGTATCGTGATTTGTGACTTGCATGCCAAATTTGGCATCATTCCGGGATGTTTAGGTATAATTCGGACGTGTTCGGCGAAGTTCAAAAGTTTAAAGAAAGGTTTCGATCGTCGATTCATAGTTTTGATGTTGTTTGACATGATTTGAGGCTTCGACTAAGTTCGTATCATATTTTCGGATGCGATGGTATGGCTAGACGGTGTCCCGGGGGCCTCGAATGCGAATCGGATCGAATTTTTGACTTAAGGAATTGCTGAAGCTTGAGGCTTCTAGTGCGATGTTGCAGGTGCGAGACCGCAGAAGCGGCCCAGGGGTCGCAAAAGCGGATGGGAGTGAGGATGACTGGATTCGCAGTTGCGAGGGATTTACCGCATCTGCGAGCTCGTAGATGCGAGTGGAGGCGCAGAAGCAAAATTGGCATTTGGTTGGAAGATCACAGGTGCGAGCGTTGTAGCGCACCTGTGGAGCCGCAAATGCGATCATCGGCGCGCAGGTGCGAAGTGCTGCTCGAGCTGGGAAGTCCGTAGATGCGGGTGATTTTTCGCATAAGTGGATCTGCATTTACGATTGTATGTTCGTAAAAGCGTAAAGCTGGCCCCTTGAGGGAAGCCGCACCTGCGAGGGTGCTTCTGCAGAAGCGGAGCCGCAGAAGCGTGAGAAGTTCCGCAGGTGCGGAACATCGCTGGGCAGAATACTCTGTTAAGTACGTGGGTTTGGCTAGTTTCACCTCATTTCTCTCATTGGAGCTGCCTGGGGGCGATTTTGGAGTGCCATTTTATCATCCTTCATGAGATAAGTGGTTCCTAGTGTTGTCAGTTAAATACATGATTTACAAGGGGATTAAACATGAAAAATTGTAGTAATTGTGAAATTTTTGAAGAAACCTAGAAATTGGTATTTTTGGAATTTATCATAAAATTTGGATATGGAATTAGGAGTAAATCGTATATTTTGAGTTCGTAATGTTATGGGTAAAGTTTATCTTCGAAAATTTTCGGAGTCCGGGATCGTGGGCCTGATGGTTGACTTTAGTGACTTTTCGAACGGAATTGGACATTATTATAAATTAATTAATTATGATGTTGGAGCACATTTTTATTGGTTTTCATGAATGTTTGACTAGTTTCATATCAATGGGCATTGGTTTGAGGTACTAGAGAGGCATTGGAGCCGGTTATGGAACTTCGGAGCGAGGTAAGTCTCTTGTCTAATCCTGTGAGGGAGAATTTACCCCATAGGTGTTATATTCTTATGTGCTACATGTTGTGGGAGCTACACATGTATGAGGCGACGACTGCCCGTGTGTATGCTAGAATTCCTGATTATGTCCGGGTAGACTTAGGTTCACGCCATGCTGTAATTGTACTATTTGAGTTATCCCTTCCTGTTTGATTCTTTTATGTCGCGTTACGACTTGATACTAGAATTGCGTAGATGATAGACTCGTTATTGTAGAGATTTGATAAGCTACTCGACAATCCGCGGAATAATTTGTGCTTCCCTTATGAGCTTCTCCCGCGTTGTGCGTTTTCATCGAAAAGCTTCCTTAAATTCACAACTCACGTGTTTATTCGTGAGTGGGGTCAAGGACCCGTTAAAGCTTCTTACTCTTATGGTATCGGGCCGTTCGCCTTGACAGTATCATACTCTTATGGGATCAGACCATTCGCCTCGGCAGTATCATACTCTTATGGGATCAGGCTGTTCGCCTCGGCAGTATCATACTCTTATAGGATCGGGCCGTTCGCCTCGGCAGTACCACACTCTTATGGGATCGGGCCGTCACTCTTATGGGATTGGGCCGTTCGCCTCGGCAGTACCACATTCTTATGGGATCGGGTCGTTCGCCTCGGCATTCTTATAAAATACTCTTACGGGATCAGGTCGTTCGCCTCGGAAACTTCATGAAACACTCTTATTGGATCGGGCTATTCACCTCGGAAGAATCGTGCGTAATATTTGTCAAGAAACCAGTGTATCTGTGAGTTATCCTAATTTTGAGTTGCGACGACCCATCTGGTGGGGACCATTTTACATATATACTCTGGTTGAGGAGGTAACAAATGATTGAGAGTTTGAGTTTACTGTTCAGGAGAGGATTGTACCACGTATTTATATTTGTTTATACAGTTTATTTATTGTGCCTCATATTTGTTTAATTTTTACCGTATATGATTTCTTGGACTACTAGTAAGTGTCGATGTCGACCCCTCGTCACTACTTCTCCGGGGTTAGGCTAGATACTTACTGGGTACGCGTTGATTTACGTAGTCATGCTACACTTCTGCACTTCTTGTGTGGGTATTTATTTCTGGTGGTCCTTCGGGCGCAAAGGCGCAGCTATTGTGGGGATTTACGGTGAGCTGCAGCCCATGCTACGATCCGCAGCATACAAAGTCTCCATATGAATTATTTATATTTTTCTCTCTAACTTGTATTCTAGACAGTTGTTGTATTATTATTGTACCTTCTAGTAGATGCTGATGCACTTGTGACATCGGGTTTTGGGGGTTCCTACTGGATGTTCATTATTGTAGTTCTCGAAATTATTATCATTTAACCTTGTAATTTATACTTTATATGGAAGTTGGAAAAAATAGAATCACGAGTTTTCTATGAGCACCAGATTTTACTCTATTAATGTAATGGGATTTTGATTTTTAAAAATAATAAAATAAATAATTAAGTGTTGGCTTGCCTAACTGCGACGTTGGGCGCCATCACGGCCTATAATGAATTTTGGATCGTGACAATATATTTCAGTTAGATTCGTCCGTCCAATCAACTTTACAAGATCTTTTAACATCGGACAAACCATTGGTATTTGTTGGAATTATTACTTTAGATTAAGATAGTTTATATTTTGCAAATTTGAAATTATTTCTTTGGCTTTTTCTTTTTATCTGTTCCCTTGTATTCTTTAATGACCAATAATTATATTTGTTAACTAAATATTGGGAACATAATTCCCCTACATTATTTTTTCAACCGATCAATAACTCTGTTTAAAGCTCGAGTTCCTGCAAAAAGAATATGTACATGCAACGATTGATAACAATATTATCATTTTCTATCACTTTATTTTATACTCTACTAGAAGATAAGTGTTTATATATATATATATATATATATATATATATAGAGAGAGAGAGAGAGAGAGGCAAATTCACCATATTAAGCTCAGTGGCATAACCACAAAAAGGCAAGTCTCGCGTTTTTTATGATAAAGCTTCAAAAGATTTGAAAAGGCACCACATTAAGCCAAGAAGTATAACCACAAAAAGGATAGTATCACTTTTTTAGGACAATGTCACGACTCCAATTTCTCCTCTGTAGAATGTCCTGACGACACCTAGTCTCTAACACTAGGTAAGACTAACAAACGTGTAGAAGTGAATAAAACAGTAACTTAAAAATATCAAAAACTCAACAACATATATAATAGGGAATTCCCTGCAACTCAATGTGTATACAATAGCCCAAAACCCGGCGTAATACAAGTCACAAGCTCTAAGACAACACCAAAACCATTCCTATACAATTGTGTCTACTAAAGAAGGAAAATATAAAAAAGGGATAGAAGGGGACTCCGAGGCATGTGGACGCCGGCAGGTATACCTTGAAGTCTCCGAAGTAGAATCCCAAGTAATGCCTGGGCTGCTATGAAGTGCCTGGATCTGCACAAAAAGATGTGCAAAAGAGTAACATGAGTACACCACAACGACACCCGGTAAGTTCCAAGCCTAACTCGATAGAGTAGTGACGAGGTCAGGTCAGGTCCCTACTAGAAATAAATAAAAGACCGAACAAATATAGGCAGTGTAATAATGAAAGTAATGAAATTAAAACGATGAATATCATATCAAGGTTAGCTACACAAAACTAAAACAAATAATGCAACACGGAGAAAGACAACAATTAATATGCAAGGGAAACAAACAACCCAAAGTCAAATACAATAAATAGAGAAAGGATCAACAAGGGTCACTACCGAGGTACCACCTGATAGTCCTAAATCATAAAAATAATTCACAATCTTTCCTTATATCACCGCGGGAGTCTTTACATTTAGTTTTGAAAATTATTTTTCCCGAAATAGCATCTTGTGTTTTAGCCCACCTTATCTGTAACGACCCGACCGGTCATTTTACTTTTTAGAACCCCGTTCCCCTAAATAAGACTTCCTGTATGTGCTTTTACTGTTGTATGACTTGTGGAGACGGTTAGTTCGGGATTTGGAAGGGTTCAGGTTGAAATCGGAACACTTCATTCCTTAAGGTTGGTTAAAAAGGCTAAGTTAGACTTCGGTCAATATTTTGAGCAAACGACCTCGGAATCAGGATTTGATGGTTCCAATAGGTTCATATGATTGTTTCGGACTTGGACGTATGTTCGGATCAGGTTTTGGATGACCCAGGAGCGTTTTGGCGCCTAATAGTGAAAATTGGCTCTTTGAAGGTTTTTGAAGTTCTTTAAATTTGGTGATATCGAGGTCCAAATGGAACTTCGAGACCGGGAATAGTTCTGTAATGTCATTTAAGACTTGCACGTAAGTCTTGGTGTCATTCCGAGTAGTCTAAGTATGATTCGACGCGTTCGGAGCGATTTAGAAACTTGAAGTTCATAGTTTGTTCCAATTTGGTTTTGGGGTGTGATTCTTGGTTTTGTTATTGTTTTACGCATTTCGAGAGTTCGATCGTGTCCATATTATTATTACAGACTTGTTGGTGTAGCTGGACGGGGTCCCAAGGGCTCGGGTGTGTTTCGGACCGCCCGGAGCTAAATCTAAGAAACCAGATTTTCCAGTTTAGGTTTCCTTCTTCGCGAACGTGGGAGGGCCATCACATTCGCGAAGAAGGATTTGGGGCAGTGGGAAAATTTCCCTTCGCGTTCGCGGTCAGGCTCACGCGTTCGCGAAGCCTTGTGAGCCTAGGTCTTCGCATTCGCGAACCCCACTCGCGTTCGCGTAGGGGAAATGGGGCCGGGGAGGGCCAGTGGACTTTGCTCTTCGCGTTCGTGAAAAAGCTGTCGTGTTCGCGATGCCCAGTCAGTGTACGCCTTCGTGAATGCGAGGCTTCTTCCGCGTTCGCGAGGAAGGCCGTCACAGCTGGATAGAACCTTGCTTTAAATACGGGACTTAGACATTTTTCTCTCATTTTGCACACTCTTGGGCGATTTTGGAGCTTCAAAAGGGGGATTTCAACCTAGCTATTGAGGGTAAGTAATTCCTACATAATGTGAGTTTAATACATAGATATGGGTAGATTTTAACATGTTAATTTGTGAAATTCATGGGTTAGATGGAAAAACTAGGTTTTTGGTAAAAATGGGATTTAACACGAAATTAATTATGGAATTTAGTGAAAATTATATATTTGAGTTTGTGAGATTATGGGCAACAACTTTGTTCAAAAATTTCCGGAATCCTGGCACATGGGCCCGGGGGTGAATTTGAGGAATCTTGCATTTGGGGCTGGGTAGTCACTTTAATAGTTGGAATATGAACTTTCGAACATGTATTGATTAGTTTATATACTATTTGATTAGTTTTGGATTGTTTGGCACTCAATTGAGGGTTTGAGCACAAATCTTGGACCGGAAAGTAGGCTTTGAGACGAGGTAAATCTCTTTTCTAGTCGTGTAAGAGGGAATTAACCCATAGGTAAACTATAATTAATATGTGTTCCTATTTGTGGGGGCTACGTACGTACGAGGTGACAAGAGTCCGCATGTAGCTACTAATTATGCTATTGTCTAGATAGTCTAGGACCCATACCATGCTATACTTGAAATGTTTGCACCCCTACTTGTTAATTTAATTGCTTAAGTCATATTGGAAATTGATAAAAGAATTAAAAAAGGTTAAATTCGCGTACTTGAAGTTGTGAATGGAACACTTGACTGTTAATGAGAATTTGTGTTTTCTTTAAAATATTTTCTTTTTGTGGAGCGGGCCGAACGCCTCGGTAGAAGATAGATGCATCTATGGTTCATGTCGTTCGACCCTCGGCAGTGCACAGTTTAAATATTATGTTGGATCGGGCCGTACGACCTCGGGATAATTTGCGCATGATAAATCTTTGGAATCCATTTATAATTGATATTGTTCATTTACTTGAGACATAAATTCTTAAATGATGGAAAGTAAACTTGAGATATATTTTTAGCGGAAAAAGTGCTTATGATGCCTGTTTTTGAGTTCTCTGTTATATTTATGTAACCCATGCTTAGCTATTATTTTGACATCTTATTGTTTGCCCATAGTGAGTGTCAAAATCGACCCCTCGTCACTACTTCTTCGAGGTTAGGCTGGATACTTACTAGGTACATGTTGTTTATGTACTCACGCTACACTTCTGCACTTAAATGTGCAGGATCTGAGGCAGGTGCATCTGGATATCAGTCCGGCGCGCATACTTGATCCCTGTTGCGAGACTACACGGTGAGCTGCCCTTCCGATCCGTTCTGCAACAGCCGGAGTCTTTCTTTTGTTCATTGTTATGTCTATTTCATTTCAGAAGTAGATTAAAAATCTTTTGTATATTCTACTAGTAGCACATACACTTGTAATACCGGGTCTTAGCACACACTAGTAGACTTGTGGTTTTGGTTTTATTTCTATGGTTATGATTGCATTTAGCTGCTTTTGTTTTAATTATTTTAAATCTGTTATTCATTAAATCTTTTAAATTAAGAAAATTTGTTTACTTGAAAAACTTATTAAAATGGGAAATCACTAGATTGTTCACTGTTGGCTTGCCTAGCAACGGTGTTGGGCGCCATCACGGCCTAAAATAGAATTGGGTCGTGACATTATCACACCACATGGCTTCTAGTAGTTTCCCTACTAGCCACGCGTATCAAGCCCACCTTATCTCACCGCATGCATTTCAACACTCAGACCTTATACCACCGCATGCGTATCAATATCACAATGTATCATAAATCACACCTCAAGTGTCTAATATCACAATTTGCCAGAGAAACCAAACAATAACAGAATTTCACAATAAGGAGCCCACGGTTTAACCACAATGTACACAAAGTCTCAACAATAACAACTGGGAGAATAACTCAATAGAATGATATTTCTGTTGGGTTTTGGATGTGTTTAATTAATATATTAAATACTTAAAAGAGGGTGAATGGGAAATGGAGGGAAATAAAATTTTTGAGTGAAATTTTAAGTCCCCCCCCCCCTTGGCAAATGGGCATTGTCCCATATTGGAAGAGGAAGAGGTTTTTTATGGGTATATAAGCAATTGCTCTTCTTCTAGCTCTTAAAGAGTTGAGAAGAAGGCAAGCCTCGCGCCGTCGTCGTCGTCGCTCGCTCGGCTCAGCTTCGGCTTCGGCTACGGCTACGGCTTCGGCTTCGGCTTCGGCTTCGGCTTCGGCTTCGGCTTCGGATTCGGATTCGGATTCGGATTTGGATTTGGTCAAATGATCGATTGATTGATTAACTTTTTGGACCAAATTTATTTGTTAATAGTAAAATATTAACAGAAATGTTATTAAATATTTGTTTTAATAACAAAATATTAATATTAAATATTAATATTAAATCCAATCCGTTTTTCTGTTTTGGTAACAGAAAAGTAACTACCCTCTTCAATTTTCCCTCTTTATTTTCCCTCTTTATTATTGAGTAAATGGCCATTTATGTAATGGCATTTATGCTGTGGGCGTTTTGCATAAACAGCCATTCTGAAGAGTTGCACCTCTTCAGATTTCAGCCTAACTTTGGCTATAAATACAACACTATTCTGCTCAGAATTTCACTACGATTTTCTGAGTTTCTTCTCCTTCTTCTGCATACTTTTAGCATCAAACAAAGCAAAAAGTAAGTGTGATTTGCTACCGAACTTCGTGTTCGCTGAAACACTGGGGTTTGAAGTACCACTACACCAGTGTGTAATTCGTTCTATCCTGGGAGGAAATAATCCATAACCTTGGGTACTAGGAGGGGATTAAATTCCTTAAGGAAACACTGTGAATTCAGTGGGCTCGAATTGGTTTTATGTCATTTCTGTTTATGTTCATTTCTGTTTATACTCATTTATATTTCCAGAATTATTTTACAAATACAGTCTACTAACAATTTCACAACTTAATACTTTGCCTCAATAGGAATCACGGCCTTTGCAACCCAATACCAATTTCAACAACAAGATATTCCAAGAATAGCAATTTCAAGTAAAGAATTCAATAGTTAAATAATAAATACGGAGTAAGAAAACAAGAATTTCAACTAAAAGAGCAATTACCAAGTAAGAGATAAGACAAGTAGACATGTGAAATTAGACTAGAAATGATGACTACAAAATATTAAGGTAACTCAATTAAGGCATGAAAGGAATTTACATAGCTAAAAACTGGTAATTTTCACATTTAGTCCATGCACACACTCGTCATCTTGCGTACACGGCTCTTACACATCACAATTATCACAAACAACACGAATCCTAAGGGGAAATTCCCCCACACAAAGTTACGCAAGCCACTTACCTCAAACCACGCTAAATCAATCTACTAGAAGGCCTTTCCTCGATTTTCCAACTCCGAACGGCTCGAATCTAGCCAAAATAATTTCATACTATAAATATAACTATAGAAAACTAATTCAAACAATGAAATTACGATATTTGTAAAGAATTGAAAAATCGACCCAAAAAGTCAACTTGGACCCACGCCTCGGAACCCGATAAAAATTATAAAATTCGAACATCCATTCGATATCGAGTCCAACCATATAAGAATTACTCAAATCCGACCTCAATTCGCCTTTCAAAACTCAAAAATTTAGCCTAAGGAGTTTCTACCATTTCCCCCCAATTTCCAACTCCAAAGCACTAATTAAATGAAGAAATTATCAATAGATTCATGTAAATTAACCAAAAACGAGTTAGAATTCCTTACCCCAAAGTTCTCTATGAGAAATCCTCGAGAAATAGCCTCCCATCGAGCTCTCAAAGTCCAAAAATGAATTATGAATCAAACCCTTGGGTTTTCCCCTTTTCTGCCAGGTATTTCGCACATGCGACCCAATGCAGCATCTGCGGCTCCGCACTTGCAGAATTCCCATCGCAGGTGCGGCCATGACTTAACTCCTCACTCTCCGCTTCTGCAAGAACAAGGTTGCATCTGTGCATGCGCGCCTGTGGCGAAATATGTCGCACTTGCAACCACTGTCGCTCCTGCTCTTCTCTACTTTGCAGAAGTGAAGTCGCTTCTGCGGATCTCTTCCCGCTTCTGTGACCCCAGCTAGACATGGCCAGCTCCGCACCTACGATCCCCAGCTCGCTTTTGCGAGCCCGCTCCTGCAGCCAATCCCTCTGCATGTGCGATAACACAAAAAGCTACAAATCTTCAGCAATTCTACAAGTCCAAATTTTGTTTCGGATTCGATCTGAACCACACCCAGGGCTCCCGGGACCCCGTCCGAATATACCAACTAATTCCAAAACACATGATGGACCTACACGAGGCCAAAAATCACATCAAACAATATAAATTCTAGGAATCGTAACTCAAATTCAAGCCTAAGCAATTATGAACTTTCGAATTTCGAAACCAATGCCGATTCATACCAAAACAACTCCGATTGACTTCAAATTTTGCACATAAGTCATAAATAACATCACAAACCTATTCCAACTTTAAGAATCGGGATCCGGCCCCGATATCAATAAAGTCAACTCCCGGTCAAACTTTCCAAAATCCTCCAACTTTTCAAGTTTAGCCAATTCACGCTGAAATGACCTACGGACCTCCAAATCAACATCCGGACACGCTCCTAAGACCAAAATTACCATACGGAGCTATTGGAGCCATCAAAACTCTATTCCGGAGTTATCTTCACACAAGTCAAACTACGGTCAACTCCTACGACTTAAACCTCAAACTTATGGACTATGTGCCCCATTTCACTCTGGAACTCACCCGAAACCAAAACCAAATACCCCGACACGTCATATAACTATAATATAAGATAGAGGAAGCATAAATTAGGGGATCGGGGCTAAAATTCTCAAAACGACCCGCAGAGTCATTACAGACAAAGCTCCAAAAATATTTAGAGATTAATTTATATAAATTTAAAATATTGGAAGATAAGTTTAAAATTTGAATTGATAATTGGAGATAAAGTTTAACAAACGAAATACTTAAATTTTTTAATTGAAAACAAACAAAAGTTTGAATTGGAAAATAAACCTATGTTATTTGTTAAATTTTGGAAGATAACCTTATCTTGATCTATAATTATTTTTTAAATATTCTATTTGATACTTCAATCTTAAACCAAATCAACTCAAATATTTTAATGATGAATAAATAATAATATTCATTATACTTTTTTCACTGTAGGCTCATTCATTTGATTTTATATTGATGGTACATATTTTCTTTTCTGTTAGTTTTCTCTAGTGAAGATACTAACATTATCTGAAATCTCCAAAGAGAAGACAGAAATACAGTGATGATGGGAAGTTATGTAATGAATAATGATATTTAGTTAAATAATAAATTATTAAAAATTCACATGGCAATTTTTAGACAATATTAATGGGTAATGTAATAACATAAAATGTAGTTAATTTTTTAATTGAGTGTGTTTATTTTTTAGTTTCATTTGAAAGACAATTTTTTAAAATTGAGTGTAGTTAGTTTATTATTTAATTAGATATTTATTTTTATATTTTAGTATAAAGAGAAAATAGGATAAGGGTGATAATTTGAAAAGATAAATTATTAATATAATATTTTTTTCAAAGGATATTTCTATAGATGAGAACGGATAAATTATAACAAATAATTTGTGATACAAATTGACCATAAAAATTAGATCCAAAGCTTTCTTCTATTTTCTTAGCCTGAAAGCATGTTAGTGAATCTCTTTAACAAAATTTAATTTTTTTCTTATATAGAAGTATAAAAAATACTATAAGAAAAAACTAGCCTCAGTAAAAAATATAATTTAAATATTAAAGCAATAATTTTGATGTAAAATTATAAATAAGATATGAATACCAATATAGTAGTTCCTATTGACGGTGCATCGCGAGTACTAATATTAATTATAGATAAAGATATGATGAATTTATTCCCCCTTTAACCGAATTTGAAAAGGCATTTTTTGTTTTCTTTCCGAAATTCAAAAAGGAGTCTACACCAAATGGAATTACTATCGCCTTTTCTGTTTCTTTGTAGTTATCCACTCCTCACACTCCTACATTTTACACATAACAAACCCTTCTCCTTTCCTCTTTCTTCCATCTCTTTGCATATACATATATATATATATTCTCATCAAAGTGTTTACTTAATCCCTTTGTACAGATACAAAATGTCGAGGCACGACCCTATGCAAGGACAAAACAACAACAACAACAGTCATGAAAACAATAGCCAAGATTTTCAGATCCCAACAAATTTCTCTCAACAAAACGACAGTAACTTTCTCGCATTGTCTCTGTCGTCTTTTTCTTCTGCTACTCCTGCAGTTCCTGCACCAACACTCCCCTCCGTACAATCAGCTTTTGTACTCGCCCCACCCCACCCACCCCACCCCGCCCCCATCTCGTCACGGTCCAATTCGGCGCAATCGGCGAAAATTTCGTGAATCGGGAAAAAGCGACACCATCCCACCACCTTACTCTTGGGCCACAAATCAACGAGCAATTATTCACAGCCTCAACACCCTTAACTCGAAGCAGATTTTTACTATTACTGGAGATGTTCAATGCAAGAGGTGTGAACGAAAATATGAAATGGAGTTCGATTTAAGGGAAAAGTTTGCCCAAGTTGGGGCCTTTATTGCTCTACACAAGGTGGCCATGCATGACCGTGCGCCTGATATTTGGATGAACCCTGTATTGTCAACCTGCAAGTTTTGTGAACAAGAGAACAGTGTGAAGCCTATTATCGCACCCAAAAAAAAAGAGATTAATTGGCTTTTCTTGCTTTTGGGTCAGTTTCTTGGGTGTTGTACTCTTGAACAGCTCAAGTATTTCTGCAAACATAACAAGATTCACAGGACTGGTGCTAAGGATCGTGTTCTTTATCTCACGTACCTGACCCTTTGCAGACAGCTTGATTCTACTGGCCCATTTGATCGCTAAGTGACAAGAAATTATTATTATATTTCTTTTTGTCATCATTTGGAGTGAGTATTAAGATGCTATGAATATGATTATGTAAAAATATTAGTACTATAATTACTGCTATTATTTACTTTTAGCTTTAGTTGCAAACCATATGTTTTGGTATGCGTAACCAAGTTTTATGTTTCTGTTCATTTTGGCCGAGACCCTGGTTCTGCTTTTTCTGCAATGTGGGTTTTAAATTAAATCATGTTGCAATGTAGACACTATTTGGATGTCTTCAGATTTGGTTTTTTCTCTTTAAGTTTGAATTTGAGCAATTATATAAATTTACGGGAATTAAGTTAGATTACAGTATCTAAATCTTTGCTGCTTTGGATTCAGTAAAACCTTTTCCTGCTTCCAAGAATCCTAGGAGTAATAACTTAAGGCTTTATGTTTTCCTTTTGTGCTAATAATAAGGTTTACTAAAGGATGCATCTTGATTGTCCTTTTAGTGGTGATACTTTTTTCTTTTTTAACCGTCATCAATTTCATACGATTAATAAATGTTGTTTCTGTTGCTAGACATTACAAAGATTCTCACATTGGTTCACCTTTAATGAATGACAATTCGTTACTCGGTATTTATAATAACCAAAAGCATTTACAAACAATATCCTCGACATGTTCGGGAGACAACTCCCGATGATGTTGAGGAGGAACATGTGGTTGACGCGGTAAGGGTTTTGCAAGAGCAACGGGTGATCATTCTAGGTCACCTCACGCAACAGGATAAAGTTAGGACGGAGTTGAAGCAGGCGCTGTGGGGGGCTTCAAATAACGCAAATAGACGAGAGCCGGTTCCTCCCGGCGCTCCTACGAATCAAACAAAGCAGAGGGTCGACAACAACACCCCGAGGGGCAAAGTTGGCTCCGATGGGCGGGGGGAGGGGGGGAGGGGGGAGCAGATCCGGCTCCAATAACGAAAACGATCCCTTCAAAAATGAACTCTTACAGTTTATGAGGAAGTGAACACCCGCATAGATCAAATCCCAAGCGCACCACCGGTGCTGAAAGGACCAGACTCAAGGAAATATACTCAGTTGCCATACAAATCAAGCGCAACACCAAAACTAATTCCGAAGAGGTTTAAAATGCCCGACGTGCCAAAGTACAATGGAACTTCAGATCCTGAGGAGCATATTACCACCTATACAACGGCTGTGAAGGGAAGTGATTTAGCTCATCGCGAAATTGAATCTGTTTTGCTGAAGAAATTCGTGGAGACTCGCACGAGGGGAGCCTTGACGTGGTATTCATTGTTACCTGAGCATTCCATAGACTCCTTTGAGATGCTCGCGGATTCATTCAACAAGGCTCATGCCGGTGCAAGAAAAGTACAGGCCCGAAAGGGCGACATATTCAGGATTGGGCAAGGAGAATCTAAGTTGCTACGAGAGTTCGTCACCCGATTCCAAAAGGAGAGAATATTGCTCCCAGCTGTCCCGGACGAATGGGCGGCTGAAGCGTTCACCAAGGGACTGAATCCGAGAAGTGCAGATGCTTCTTGGAAACTGAAGGAAAGCCTGCTTGAGTTCCAAGCAACGACTTGGGCGGATGTTCACAACCGGTACTAATAAAAAATAAGGATCAAAGATGATCAGGTTGGTTTTCCATCATCGGCCAAAGGACGGGAGAAGAATAGAGAAAAATCAAAAGATGATTACGACACGGACAGATGGACTTTGAGAGGCCGGTTTTTGCCCTACGAACAGATCGAAGGCCGCAGCAGAGGCTTCCGAACAACGGGTAGGTTTGCCGTAGATAGAAGGGCTGATCGCAGTCGGAACAATAGATCGCTGCAGGATAAAGAATCATCAGGGTCATGGGATCCTTCTCACCCCATGTTATTAGTATACAACTTCAATTTTAGTATAGTGGAATTGGTGTCAGCCATGAGAAACATCAAAGAAGCACGGTTCTCGAAACCAGTTAGATCTGATCCCAGCTAGAGGGATCCCAATCTGTGGTGCGACTACCACGGGACGAATGGCCACCAGGCTTGGGACTGCCGACATCTCCAGGAAGAAGTGGCAACGCTATTAAAGAATGATCATCTCAGAGAATTCTTAAGTGACCGAGCTAAGAGAAATTATGGTCGTAACCGGGACAATGCGAAATCCCCAAATGCAGGAGAAGATCCCTCGTGCCAAACGATCAACGTGATCTTCAGAGGGAATGAAATAAACGGCGTCACCTTCTCGGTAGCAAAAAAGACGAAAGTATCAATAACCTATAGCAAGAGGCTCCGGGAAGTCTCCAAAGACGATATCACTTTCACGGAGGAGGATGCAGACGGATTGCTGCTACCACACAATGACGCACTAGTAATTTCTTTAAATGTGCTAAATTTTAAAACTAAACGTGTTCTAGTGGATCCAGGAAGTTCGGCTAATATTATACGATGGAGAGTATTGGAGCAAGCTATACTCACTGGAAGCATTATTCCGACCGCAAAACTCCTCGCCGGATTCAACCTCGTGAGCGTGACAACACGAGGAGAGATTTTTCTTCCCACAAACGTCGAAGGGGTAATGAAAACAACTCTTTTTGAAGTGGTAGATGGTGATATGGGATATAACATTATTCTGGGAAGACCATGGTTGCACGAGATGAATACCATCAACATATCATCAATTGTTGAAGTTTCTAACGCCCGAGGGGGTTAAGCAGATAAGGGGTGACCAACCAACGGCAAGAGAGATGAACGTAATTTTTGGTCTCCAGTAGCAAAGGAAAGGGACACGCAGCATAGCAACTATAGGAAATGACTCCTACTCCCGAACTATATGAAGTTAGCCCAGGGGCAGAAACAACGGATATTATCAAGTGCTGAGGTATTTCCAGGTTCCAGAAGAGATGGATGTAATGAAATCCACAACGGAAGAGCTTGAGCAAGTTCCATTGTCCGAAAAATTCCTAGAAAGTGAATTCCACTTGGGGACAGGACTACACCCCGTACCCAGGTCTAGTTTTGTTGAATTTCTTAAATCTAATGCCAATTGTTTTGCATGGTCGCATGCGGATATGACAGGTATCCCGACAGAGGTAGCCGTACATAAGTTAGGTATGGACCCCAACATACCTCTGGTAAGATGAAAGAAATGCCCTATTGCGGAAGTTAGGAATAAATTCGTTAAAGAGGAGGTAACTCATTTACTTAACATCGGGTCAATCCAAGAAGTAAAATATCCCGACTGGCTAGCCAATGTAGTAGTAGTTCTTAAAAAGAACAACAAATTTCGCATGTGTGTAGATTATAAAGATCTTAATAAGGCGTGCCCGAAAGACTCGTTCCCACTACCAAACATCGATCAAATGATTGATGCCACGACCTGGCACAAGTTAATGAGTTTCCTCGATGCTTATTCTGGGTACAACCAAATTAAGATGAACCCAGAGGATTAGGAAAAGACTTCGTTTATAATGAATTTTGGTACATGTTGCTACAATGTGATGCTCTTCGGGTTGAAAAATTTCAGAGCCACTTATCAACGGCTCGTGAACAAGATGTTTGAAAAAACAAATAGGAAAAACTATGGAAGTTTATATAGACGATATGCTCGTTAAGTCTTTGAATGCAGGTGATCACCTTAAGCCTCGACAAGAAACTTTTGATATCCTAAGGAAGCATAACATGAAGCTTAACCCTGAGAAGATGTTTGAAAAACAAATAGGAAACACATGGAAGTTTATATAGACGATATGATCGTTAAGTCTTTGAATGCAGGTGATCACTTTAAGTATCTGCAAGAAACGTTTGATATCCTAAGGAATCATAACATGAAGCTTAACCCCGAGAAATGCGCGTTCGGGATCAGCTCTGGTAAGTTTTTGGGATTTCTAGTATCGCAAGCGGGAATTGAGGTAAACCCTGATAAGATCAAGGCCATAGAAGACATTGCGGACCAACTGTCAAACATGAAGGAAGTCCAAAGCCTCACGGAGAGATTGGCAGCTTTGAGCAGGTTCATTTCCAGGTCACCAGAAAAATGCACTGCTCAAAAAGAAAAATAATTTCAAATGGACCCCGCAGTGTGATGGTAGGCTATAATTACATTTTTTTAGTGACTTATTTCACTCTAATTTACTGCACTTTAATTGTATTTGAGCTTGAATCGCTAGTATTTTGTGCTTATTGCATGTTTTATGCATTGTAGGAGTGATTTTGAGCTATGTTGATGTTACAGATGAATTTGAGTGATTTGGAGCTTTGAAGTCTGAGTAAAAGCCCAAGGAATTAATTCGGGATCGCGTTCAGGGGTCAAGGACCAAGCTTGGATATCAAAAAGCGAGCGAAAAAGTTCGCTCTGAGAAACCTCCACAGCCGCGGTGCGTGGGGTGTTGCAGCTGCCCAATTTTGCTGCCCCTGTCAAATTATAAGCTCTCTAAAGTTTCCCACTGTTGCCCTGCCGGGCGCGTCTCCCCATGCCGCGCGCCCATATAATTTTTACAGTGTAATTGTCCTATTTCGCGTAGAAAAAGGTGTTTTCGTCAGGGCCCAACCCTACTTGGTATATATACATAAAAAATGTTATTTTCTAGACTTTTTGACACATCTTAGACCTAAGGAGGCTAAAGAGGAGTTGTATAAGCAAAAATACAAGGAATTCATCATTCAATCCTAACTCAAGACACGAGTTTGGATCGTTTTATGTTTTCCTATACTTTAAATATATTTGCGATGAATTACTCCATATCCATGGAGTAGTTCCCTTTAGGGTTTGATGGATTTGGTGTATTGATATTTGTTTGTGGATATTAACTCTAGTGTTATGTATTGAAGCGTTTTGGATGATTTAATCGTTGCATCTATATTCACTTATTCATGTAATCGAGAGAGGCATAACTTGTGATATCGTTGCATTATATTGTTGGTTGAGTTCATTTATTCTTCTTAATAACCGGTAGAGGCTAGTTGAATTGTTGATTAAACATAGTTAGGAGGATAATCGAGAGAGGTTCTCCTAAAAACCAATCCACTATGAATTCTTGCATATCTTCACCAAGCTTAAATTGGTTCATCTTGTGAGGTTGAGACTTAATCGAGAGAGGAGTTTCTACTGAACAGTTGAACTAATAATTGAGTGAATTCGAGAAACTCACTTGAACCTTAGAAGTGAATTATCCAGAGTTAGATCCCAAATAATTATCTTGCACTTATCCTATTAAAACCATATCTTCTCCTAGTAACAACCTACTTTGCTCATTACTTGCGTCGATTGTCACTAGTCAATAGCCTTAAATTCTTAGTTAAGTTTAGTTATTAATCATATAAATCTCAACTGTTGGTCCCCCTGGATAGTAACCCAGCTAGAAACTACAAGAACGTTGTTTAAATCCAATCCTTGTGGATACAATATTATAGTATACTATATTCGACTAGCGAGCATTTAAGTGTATGTTTTGCGCTCGTAAAATTTTGGCGTCATTGTTGGGGATTGGTAATTAATAGTTTTTGCTACTAATTCATGAATTATTTTTTTGTCTTTTTTTTTCTTTTCCTTTTCCCTTTCTATTTTGTTTTCTTTGTTAGTTAAATTCTTTTCAAGATTTGTTTTGTAGTACCTAACAAGTTGGAGAAGATACTGTAGATATTGAACTCTAAATGTTGTGAAGATGGAGTACAACCAGCCTAAGAAAACAATTGAAGAGTTAGCAGCTGAATATTATCAGCAGTCTGCTATGTGTTTTAAATGCGGTGGAAATCATCTATAGGTTGACTCACAAGCAGGTATGTATTCTTCCTATGGTTCGTATTTTGAACAGTCTCACTTTGTTTCTAGTCCGTACAGGTATGAGGATTCATATGGGCACAATCTTGACTCTGGTTGGGATGAATACCCTTATTATCACTGGAATGGAAGCGAAGTGAGACAACCACCTCAAGGGAATAATGGTAGTTTAGAAGAGCTTGTGTATAAGTTCATAAATAAGTTGGAAGAGAGATTTACACATGATACTGAAGCTATTAACAACCTAACAATGCAAGTAAGTCAAATAATAAGTACACTTTCAGAAAGCTCTTTGCGTTGTGATGGTGAATATATGGAGGAGATACCATGCGAGAATGACCTACTCAAGAGGATGAGCGTCTACAGAGAGATATTTCCACGGTATAAGAAGACTCTGATTCAACTGAGATGATCGAGAATAAGGCTGTGGTTGAGTGTGAAGCAACGGAGGAAGAGTTCAAACCCCCATCCACCTTTCCACATCTGCAACATGTAGTAGAAGAGAATGAGAAACAAATGGTCTTGGTCATACCAGAGGAATATTCGCTTGACCTTTCGTCTTTGTTTTATTATTCTAACCTTGATCATGTGGATTTTATTTTTGAGCATTTATAGGAATATGTATGGATTGATCTTGTGAAAGAATGCAGAAACAAGTAAGGATCACCATGAACGAGCAATTCACCTCTCAAGATGAGGACAAGAAAGAAAGAAAAGAGTGGGTCTTGTGGGTATCCTCAGAAGAATCGGGCATAATGAGATCCATAAAGAATCCTAAGGAGCAAAAACAAGGAACAAATTCAGAATTAGGGGTGGAGTTCATAAGTTCTCGGAAAAGAAGAAAATTCAAGGAATTTCCTTTACCTTATGCTTTTTAATTGTGTATCATGGGGACATGCCACAACTTAAAGTGTGGGTGGGGGATATATTTGTATGTATGTATGTATGTTAGTTTGAGTTTTGCTTTGGTTAGTTTGAGTAGTTAGAGATAGAGAAAATATTGAAAAACCGTGAAAAATTAAAATTTTCGACTATTCCCAATGATGGATATCATCGACCGATTTCTTGAGGGATTAAAGTTGAAGGAAAAAGACAAAAGAAATTATTTTCTTAGGTAGTGTAATAATTCCCCCTTAATTTTTCTTTGTGCCGCGGTTCTTTTCCAAGAGTTTGAATCGGGTGTAGTTAGTTTTATTTTTGTTAGGAGTAGGAAACTTTGTGCTATGATTTGAATTGAAGCAATGACTCTTGACTTTATTATGCCTTGAGAATAGTGAGTGCTTTAGTTGTGACACTTAGGCTCAGTTTTTGACTTATATAAGTACCTTAAATTGTATGATATTAGCTTTGCTTAACTGCTTTGACTAGAGTGTCGTGATGAGTCCGATCCTGAGTGAGTTATGTGCAAGTGTGTGTGAGGTTTTGTGTATTCTGTGCATTGAATTTGATGTCTAGAACTTGCCATGCGTGTTTGCAAAGCGAAATAGTAGTTTTATTCAGTCTTGGAAGGGATATAGGTATTTCTTTGTTGAGCGAGTTATATGCATTTACCCACCTAATTGTTACGTATCTTAGTTAACCCCTTTGAGCCTGTAACCCTATTTCTTTAGCAACCACATTACAAGCCTTACCTATTTGTTTGAACTGACCATCTATTTGAACCTTTTACCTCTCATGAGCACTTGAAATTGTTATAAACTTTGTAAAAGTTAAAGTGTGGAGTGGTTGGTTTGGCTTTTGAGTGGAACTAATGAAATAAGGAGAAAGGTGCACTATTTTGAAAGTGTAAGAGCCACTTGAATTGAAAAAGAACGAAAAAATAGTTGTATTGTTGTAAAAAAATATTCATTGATCAGTGGTAACTCTTGATGTAATTGTGCTTAAAGAAGTAGGAGTTAATATATATTGATGTGAAGGTGGAGTTATGGTGTGACATAAGTGTGGGATTTTGAAAGGTAAAGTGTATGTATTAAAGTGCTTAGGGGGGTGTAGTACTCTTATATCTATATGTATCCTACCCATCCCGCAACCTACATTACAACCAATTAAAGTCCTACTTGAACCTTGACTAAATGAGCTCAATTAGTAGAGTAGTACACTACGAGCAAGCTTATGGTGCATCTTTTGTGGCATATGAATGTTGTTTCGGAGAGTGAGTGAATTCTTTCTATCTTGAGTTCCTAATTGTTCTTAACTTTTATTGTGTGTGGAACTACTCTGTATTATTGTGTGAGGGCACTTGATGCATGAAGGAAAGGTAATGTCGTTGATCTCTATGTTAGAGTAAGTGAGTGAGTTGTGAATAATGCGTGGTACTTTTGAGTCAAATCTTGAGGCGAGGATGTTACATTAGAGTGCTTAGTCTATTTCAAATATTATTGGTCTGATGAGTTAGGAGAGTTGTTTAATAAGGTCGTTCTATATAAAGTGTAGTTTGATTGATCGAGGAAGAGCAATGGTTTAAGTGTGGGGTGTTGATAGTATGCTATAATTATATTTTTTAGTCTCTGTTCACTCTAATTTACTGCACTTTAATTGTGTTTGAACTTGAATCAATTGTGTTTTATGCTTATTGTGTGTTTTATGCCCTGTAGGAGTGATTCCGAGCTATGTAGATGTTATGGAATGAATTGGAGTAAATTGGAGCTTTGAAGTCTGAGTAAAAGCCCAAGTAATTAAGCCTGGATTGCGTTCGGGGATCAAGGACCAAGCCTGAATATCAAAAAGCGAGCGAAAAGGTTCACTCTGAGAAACCTCCACAGCCGCGGCTGCCCAGTTTTGCTGCGCTGTCAAATTACAAGCTCTCTGAAGTTTCCCGCTGCTGCCCCGCCTGGCGCGTCGCCCCATGCGGCGCGCTTGTACAATTTTTACAGAGTAATTGTCCTATTTCGTGTAAGAAAAGGTATTTTTGTCGGGGCCCGACCCTACTTGGTATATATACATGGAAAAATATTATTTTCTGACTTTTCGACACATCTTAGATATAAGGAGGCTAAAGAGGAGATGGAGAAGAAAAAGCAC
The DNA here is from genome assembly GCF_001879085.1 of Nicotiana attenuata. Taxonomy (NCBI): domain Eukaryota; kingdom Viridiplantae; phylum Streptophyta; class Magnoliopsida; order Solanales; family Solanaceae; genus Nicotiana; species Nicotiana attenuata. The sequence continues at coordinate 96,472,655 of NC_031994.1, read as the reverse complement.
AAGGAATTCATCATTCAATCCTCACTCAAGACACGAGTTTGGATCGTTTTATGTTTTTCTATGCTTTAAACATATTTGTGATGAATTACTGCATATCCATGGAGTAGTTCCCTTTAGGGTTTGATACATTTGGTATGTTGATATTTGTTTGTGGATATTAACTCTAGTGTTATGTATTGAAGTGTTTTGGATGATTTAATCATTGCATCTATATTCACTTATTCATGTAATCGAGAGAGGCATAACTTGTGATATCGTTGCATTATATTGTTGGTTGAGTTTATTTATTCTTCTTAGTAATCGGAAGAGGCTAGTTGAATTGTTGATTAAACATAGTTAGGAGGATAATCGAGAGAGGTTCTCCTAAAGACCAATCCACTACGAATTCTTGCATATCTTCTCCGAGCTTAAATTGGTTCATCTTGTGAGGTTGAGACTTAATCGAGAGAGCAGTTTCTACTGAACGATTGAACTAATAATTGAGTGAGTTCGAGAAACTCACTTGAACCTTAGAAGTGAATTATCTAGAGTTAGATCCCAAATAATTATCTTGCACCTATCCTATCAAAACCATATCTTCTCCTAGTGACAACTTTCTTTGCTCATTACTTGCGTTGATTGTCATTAGTCAATAGCTTTAGATTCTTAGTTAATTTTAGTTATTAATCATATAAATCTCAACTATTGATCATCTTGGATAGCAACCCATCTATAAACTACAAGAACAATATTTAAATCCAATCTGTGTGGATACAATATTATATTATACTATATTCGACTAGCGAGCATATTTAAGTGTGTGTTTTGCGCTCGTCAGAGTGCCGATAAGCTTTGAGGGATTTGAAGAAGTACTGGTCAAGCCCTCCATTGCTCTCAAAACCAAGAGAAGGTGAAATGTTGTAAGTCTACCTCACGGTCTCGGAAGTTGCGGTAAGTGCAGTTTTAGTCCGTGAGGACGAAGGTACGCAATCTCCCATTTATTATGTAAGTAAAATTTTAACGGGAGCAGAAACGCGCTGCCCCCGTTTGGAGAAATTGGCCTTAGCTCTCGTAATCGTTGCTCGTAAGCTGAGGCCCTACTTCCAATGTCACCCGATAGGCATGGTGACCACTTTCCCTTTGAGAAACATCCTTCACAAACCTGAGCTCTCGGATAGACTGTCCAAATGGGCCGTTGAAATGAGTGTGTTCGGCATAAATATTAACCAAGGACTGCAATTATGTCTTGGCTGACTTTGTGGCCGATTTCAGTCTGGGATTGCTGCTTTTGGCAACCAAAGAGGCAGTAATGGTGTCAGAATCGACATACGGGGTTTGGACTTTATCTACGGATGGAGCTTCCATTGTAAAGGGGTCCGGGATTGGTATAGTCTTAATTACGTCTTCGGGGGAAACCCTAAGGCAAGTCATTGGAACGGTCCCTTTAACTAACAATGAAGTAGAGTATGAAGCTTTGATTGCTGGGCTCGAATTGGCCCGAGGACTTAACTCCGAGATCATAGAAATCAAATGCGACTCACAGCTGGTGGTAAATTAGGTCTACAGGATCTTCAAAACCAAAGAAGAGCGCATGCAAAAATATGTGGTGAAAGTCCAGACTATGTCGGCACGATTCCGGGAGTGGTCGGTTACTCATATCCCGAGGGAATAAAACGCAGAAGCAGATGCATTAGCTAACCTCGGATCATCGACGGAAATAAAAGGATTGAAATTCGAGACGGTAGTACAACTGATGAACTCGGTCCTGGATACAAATGGTTACTATGAGGTAAATATGACTAATTTGGTCTGGGATTGGAGGAATGAAAACATCAATTACCTCGAGCACGGTAAACTACCCGAAGACCCCAAAGCATCCCGGGAGCTGCGTGCCAAAGTAGCGCGATATAGCTTCAGGAGAGGCCAACTATATAGAAAATCTTTTCAAGGCCCGCTGGCCCGATGCTTAGGAGCATCCGAAGCTGACTATGTCATGCGATAAGTCCATGAAGGGATATGCGGCAACCATTCTGGCACAGATTCCTTAGTACTGAAGTTGGTAAGGGCATGATAATATTGGCCTCACATTGAACAAGATGCCAAAGACTTCGTACGAAAATGTGATAAGTGCCAACACTATGCACCACTGGTGAATCAACCGGCAGAACCCTTACATTCGGTTCTATCCCCGTGGTCATTCATGAAGTGGGGGATGCACATCGTCATACCACTACCACTAGCTCCCGGAAAGGTAAGATTTCTACTAATTTTGACTGACTATTTTTCTAAGTGGGTATAAGCGGGTCATTATCAGAAGATTGGCGAGCCCGAAGTGGTAGATTTCTTGTGGGAAAATATAACTTGCAGGTTCGAAATACCAAAAGAGATAGCATGTGATAATGGGCCACAGTTTATCGGTGCAAAAGTCATAAAGCTCCTTGAAGATTTAAAAATAAAGAGGATCACATCTTCACATTATCATCCGAGCGCAAACGGTCAAGCACATTCAACGAATAAAGTGATTATACAAAACCTCAAGAAAAAGTTGGAAACGGCTAAAGGTAATTGGCCTGAGGAGTTACCTGGAGTTTTATGGGCATACCGAGTAACAGCCAAATCGAGCATAGGAGAAACTCCTTTTTCCTTTGTTTACGGTGCAGAAGCTTTTATCCCGGTGGAAGTAGGGGACCCACTTTAAGATATTTTCAAGCAGATGAAGAATCAAACAACGAAGCAATGTTGGTCAACTTGGAGCTGCTCGACGAACGCAGGGACTTGGTGCATATAAGGATGGCAGGTCAAAACCAGAGAATGGAGCGGTATTATAATCGAAGAGCCAACCACCGTTATTTCAAAGTAGAAGACTTGGGCTTAAGGAAAGTAACTCAAAATATCGGGGAGATCAACGCAGGGAAGCTAGGTCCAACATGGGAAGGCCCCTACCGGGTCTCAGCTGTCACCGAGAAAGGTTCATATGAATTGGAGAACCAAAATGGAGAAACATTGCCCAACAATTAGAACGTGGCACACCTCAAAAGATATTATTGCTGATGAACATTATCTGAGCGGAAAGTATGTGCTGCACTCTTTTTCCCTTCGTTCAGTTTTTTTCCCAACTGGATTTTTCTGTCAAGGTTTTTAACGAGGCAGCAACAAAAAGCATATTACGGGGAAAACTCCAACAGCAGCAATAAAACCTCTAATAACAAGGCACTCAAGCAAAGATCCACTCCGGAACGGTTAGATTGTCTTTGGCTCTATAGCAAAATTCCCACTAGGAAATTAAGTTTACTATAGAACAAAGGTTACCCGATCGTTCACAACTCCAAACCGATAAAGAATTTTTAGATAATCTTTTGCTCGATAGAATAAATTCCTAAAGGGAAGCGAAGTTTTTTATCGAGCATAAGATTGTCTCGCAATTTTTTAATGGGGGCCTCGAAGGTACAAGACTTCCAGTGTTCCATTCTCATTGTTCTCATTCGAACACTAGGGGGTGATATGAGGATAAGACAATAATGTCTGCCACATTGACCGAGAACGAAAAATCGGAAACATAATTGTATCATCGGGACCGGGGACTGCGCAGCCAGCTCCATAGAAACAAGTTGTACAAGTTAGCCACAAGTAATGGCAATTTCATTTCTGCATAGCAAATGCTTATGTACTTTTTGAAATTAGAAGGAATAAAATGAAATGAAATCCTTTTTTCTTGCCGAACGATGAATTAACTTTGTCATTTGAAAGTTAAACAAGTACTTCAAATGCTAGTGCCGTAATGAACAGGAGACGTCCTCTTCATGAGCACCATAAACATCCAGTTCTACCTTTCTTCCTTTTGTATTTATCATTTATGATGAATTTGGTTGCTATTATGAACACGAATATGAGTAGCTAATTATTTTGTCTAGGGTTTTGATGGAACCTGTTGAAGGATGAACTTCATGTTATGTTAATATAGTTTGCCCAGTTTAATCTCTATTTGTTCAACTACGTTCTTGTTGTAGTTAATTGATAGGATCCTCAATTAGCTGTGCCTATTTAGCATGTATTACTCGGGAGAGAGTGTATATTTACGTAATTGTTGAATAACACCACTCCCAAAGTATATGAGGAATCAATAACCGAGGGTTTAAAGGCGGGATTAGGGATAACGAAGCCTTGGGTGTGATCTAAAGTGAGCTTTAATAAAAGCCAGCTAGCATAACTCGGGAGAGTGCATCTAGTAAATTGTCGTAATTACTCGGGAGAGATTTACGGTAGTAAGAGTGCTCATGATCGATAGAGACGATTATGCAAATCTATATGAATCATAACAGGAAGGGATTCCATCAATAAGGGAAATCACAACCTTAGATCCTTCTCTTATTTGTTAATAACTCAGTCATAGTTAGCTATTAGTTTACTTAAATTTACTCAGTTCTAGTTAGTAAAAATATCACCAATTGTTATTCCAAATCTCTGGGAAGTTGATTACGAAGAATTAGTGAGTCTAACAAAAGTAATTGGTAGGTTAATTCCCTATGGAATCGACTCTGGGCTAAATACTCAGATTATATTTGCAACGATCGCTGTCCTTTTTATAAGGCATAGTTGGGCGTGATCAATTGTGCAGGACTATTGGCAAGTGTAGATGATTTGTTAAATGGAGGAATAGGATTGAAGGATCTAAATGTGAAGCCTATCTTGCAAAAGAAACTACCCATTTTGGTCCTACTACTTTAAGAGTCATGTGCCATGTTTTAGAAATAGGCCCAATCGGCACAATTTTATGATTGAGAATGATCCATTATATCCACCAATGTCCATAGTCAATCAACCAGGCTGAGGTTCTAAAGATCAATCAAAAAAGTCCTAAGTAGTATGGAGTACAAATCATCATTAATGCATATATTGCTAAATTGTCTTGAAGTTCAACCCTTTCTTAAGTAAGTGTTGACTTAATAGTAATTTACATGAAATATTTGTAACGACTCGACCGGACATTTTATGTAATTGTGACCCATTTCCCCTTTTGATGTTTCACACATGTGTGTTTATGGTTTTATGACTTACAGGGTTGATTGGTTTCGTTCCGTAAAGATTTCGGGTTGAATTAGACCATTTGGTTCTTGACTTAGAAGCTTAAGTTAGAAATGTCAACCAAACTTGACTTTTGTGAACAACGACCCTCGAACGGTGTTTTGATGGCTCCAGTAGATTCTTATCGTAATTTTGGACTTGATCGTATGCCCGGAATCAAATTCGGAAATCCGCAAGTTGAATTAGGTTTTTTGTCGGAAATTGGCAATTTGAAGTTTAGAAGTTTGACCGTAGGTTGTGTAACGATCCGATCGGTCATTTTGCTTTCTAGATTTCCAATCCCCTAACTAAGACTCCCTGTATCTGAATTTACTATGTTATGACTTGCGGAGATGGTCAGTTCGGGTTCGGAAGGGTTTGGGTTGAAATCGAAACACTTAGTTCCTTAATAATGGCGAATGGTGAAGTTTGACTTGAGTCAACATTTTGAGTAAACGATCCTAAAACCAAGATTTGACGGTTCCAATAGGTTTGTATGATAATTTGGACTTGGGCGTATATTCGGAGCGGGTTTCGGATGAACCGGAGAGTTTCGACGCTTAATATCGGAAGTTGGCGCATTAAAGGTTTTCAAGTTCTTTAAATTTGGGTTGGAGTATGTTTTAGGGTTATCAAGGTCCATTTGGGGTTTTGAGCCTTGGAATAGTTTCGTATGGTGATTCATCTCTTGCACATAAAATTTGGCATCATTTCGAGTTGATTTGATGGGAATCGAATGCGCGGAAGTATTTTTAGAACTTTTTGAGTTTCATAATTTTATTCATGTGTTTTGGAATCCGATTTGTATTTCTAGATGTTAGTTTGGTGTCTCGATTGCACGAGTGGGTCCATATTATGTTGTTTGATGTGTGAGTGTAATTGGATGGGGTCCTAGGGGCCCCGAATTCAAAACGAATCGGAATCGAACTCGGAATTTTGACATGGGGGACTGCTGGTGCTTCTGCTCTGGTGCATTCGCACCTGCGTGGCTTGGGCTGCAGGTGCGAGCCATGATCGCAGAAGCGGCTGAGAGGGACTGGCCAGCGGCTCGCATAAGTGATGCATTGTTCGCAGGAGATAACTTGCTTCAGCGATGAGTGAACCACAGATGCGAAGGGAGCACAACACGCTTTGCTTCGCAGGTGCGACTACCTATTCGCAAAAGCGAGTTCACATAAGCAAAGCCCGTCCATAGAAACAAAGAGAGGTGTCCTGGGCAAGGACCACACCTGCGAGATCTTCCACGGAAGTGGAGCCGCAGGTGTGACTATTTGGGTAGCAGGTGCAAAATCGCTGGGGGCAATGAGGGTGTTTTAATTCGGACTTAGGTTCTTTTTCCCCCATTTTCACTTGGGGGAGGTCGATTTTAGAGCTCTTGGAGGGGGATTTTCACTCATCATCGTGAGGTAAGTAAGTAATACACAATTTGAGTTTTATACACGGATTTTAGGCAGATTCTTAACAGGCAAATTGTAGAAATTATGGGTTTAGTCGAAAAACCTAAGTTTTGGTAAAAACGAGATTTGAGCACGTAATTGATTATGGAATTTAGTAAAAACTTTATACTTGAGTTTGTGAATTTTAGGAGACTTCCAAATTGGGTTTGGATATTGCTCTAATAGCTAAATTATGGATTCTCAAGTGTATATTGATTAAATTATATAATACTTGACCAGTTTCGGATTTGTTCGGCATCAACGTGGGCTTGTAGAGCAGATTAGTGGACCGGAAGTGAATTTGGAGATGAGGTAAGTCTCTTGTCTAACCTTTTAAGAGGGAATTCATCCCCTTAGGTGTATTTGTTGTGTATTACTTGTGTAGGGAGCTACGTACGCACGAGGTGATCAGAGTTCGTGCGTAGCTATATTCCGCGTTATGTCCGGGTAGACTTAGATCCACATCATGCTTTCAATTGTACTGTTGTGTTTATTCTGCATATTGGTTTCTTGAATAGAGCTCATACTAGAGATTTAAAGTTGCAATTATCGATGTAGCCTTCTTCTTTTGGATAATTGAGGAATATTTAATAATTATGAAAAATCCATGTCCTCTCGCGTCGCAAGTACTTCCGCAAGCGAGGTAAACTTCTCCACTCTTATGGGATCGGGCTGTTCGCTTTGGCAGTATGATAACACCACTCTTATGGGATTGGGTCGTTCGCCTCGGCAGTATGATGGTAACATTATTATTGTGGGATCGGGTTGTTCGGCCTCGGCAATACTGAGTACCACTATTCTTATGGGGTCGGGTCATTCGCCTCGGCAACTTCATGCTTAATAATCAAAATGGGTTCCAATTTGAATAATTGAGTTAGTGCCTTCACGAATAGTTATGAGATGTTGGTGAGGTGTTATGGAATCCTGCAGTGTTTATTGTAATTTCTTTTATTTGATTCATTGATGTCTGTTGTATGGCCACCATATCTACTTTATGAACTTTTATTGTTATTATTGACCTCTAGTATGTGTCAAGTCGACCGCTCGTCACTACTTCCTCGAGGTTAGACTAGATACTTACTAGGTACGTGTTGTTCTTCGTACTCAAAGCTATACTTCTGCACTGATGTGCAGGTACTGAGACAGGTTTCACCAGTGGTCAAGCGGGCGTGTAGCCATTCTTTTACGGAGACTTAGGGGTGAGCTGCTTGACTTGCTACGATCCGTAGCACCGGAGTCTCCTTCCATCTTATTTGCTATTTCTGTCTATTACTTTCAGACAATAGTCTTAGTAGTTTTGTATATTCCCTAGATTGCTCATGTACTTGTGACGTCGGGTTTTGGGAATTTGTAGCACTTTTGTACTGTTGTAATTGCCACTTCTATCACATTTGACTATGTACTTATTATGTTAATATTTTCTTAAAGGACTTATCACTGTTGCATGAAATTTAGTGTAATTAAAAATATGTTTAAAGGGATAAATAAATGGTAGTTTCGCTTGTGGGCTTGCCTAATGGTGGCGTTAGCTGCAGTCTCGACCTTGTTACGGAATTTGGGTCATGACAGCTTGGTATCAGAGCCTAGGTTCACATAGGTCTCACGAGTCATGAGCAGGATTAGTAGAGTCTTACGGGTCGGTGTGGAGATGACTGTACTTATCTTCGAGAGGCTATAGAGTGTTAGGAAACTTCTATATCGATTTATGTATTGATTTCGCTGCAGGTACCTAGCCTATCTCTATTCCATCGTATCGCATGGCTCCGAAAGAGTTGAACAAGTTGAAGGACCAGCTTGAGGAGTTTCTAGCAAAGGGGTTTGCCAGACTGAGTGTATCGCCTTGGGGTGCGTCGGTGTTGTTCGTGAAGAAGAAGGATGGGACTATGCGGATGTGCATTGATTACCGCCAGTTGAACAAGATTACCATTAAGAACAGGTACATGTTTCCGTGTATTGATGATTTGTTTGACCAGTTGCAGGGTGCCAGGGTGTTCTCTAAGTTCAACTTGAGATCTAGGTATCATCAGCTGAGGATTCTTGCTTCGGATGTTCCGAAGACGGCCTTCCGGACTAAATATGGTCACTATGAGTTTTTGGTGATGTCCTTCAGCTTGACTAATGCCCTGGCGACGTTTATGGATTTGATAAACCGATTGTTCAGGTCGTATCTGGATTCTTTTGTCACTGTCTTCATTGACGACATATTGATCTACTCGTGTAGCATGAAGGAGCACGGGCAGCATTTGAGAGTTGTGATTCAAACCTTGCAAGAACAAAAGTTGTATGCTAAGTTCTCCAAGTGCGAGTTTTGGGTAGATTCTATGGCATTCTTGGGGCATGTTGTATCAGGCGAGGGGATTAAGGTAGATCATAGGAAGATTGAGGCAGTCTAGAGTTGGCCTCGTCCTACCACAACGACCAAGATCAGGAGTTTCCTGGAGTAAGCAGGTTATTATCGCCGGTTTGTGGAGGGATTATCATCTTTTGCAGCACCTTTGACTAGATTGACCTGGAAGGGTGCTCCTTTCCAATGGTCCGATGATTGTGAGGTGAGCTTTCAAAAGCACAATACCGCATTGATTACAACACTTGTGTTAGTGTTGCCTTTCGGTTATGGGATGTATAATGTGCATTGCGATGCTTCACGTGTTGGCTTAGGTTGTGCATTAATGCAGGAGGGGCGAGTTATTGCATATGTTTCACGTCAGTTGAAGCCCCACGATAAGAGTTATCCCGTACATGATTTGGAGTTGGCCGCGATAGTTCATGCTCATAAGATCTAGAGGCATTATCTCTATGGGGTGTCCTATGAGGTTTACACCGATCATCACAGCTTGCAGCATTTGTTCAAACAGAGGGATCATAATTTGAGGCAGCGCAGGTGGCTTGAGTTACTAAAGGACTATGATATAACCATTTTTTCTCATCCAGGCAAGGCGAATGTGGTTGCGGACGCCTTGAGCAGAAAGGTTGAGAGTATGGGTAGTTTGGCATTCATTTCAGCAAAGGAGAGGCCATTGGCTTTGGACATTCAGTCCTTAGCTAACAAACTTGTGAGGTTGGCTATTTAAGAGCCCAGCCAAATTCTCGCATGTGTCATAGCTTAGTCTTCCTTACTCGAGTGGATCAGAGCTCGTTTGTATGATGATCCGCACTTGTTAGTTCTTAGGGAGACGGTACTACAGGGTGGTTCCAAGGAGGTTAATATCAATGAGGATGGTGTTCTGCGGCTCCAGGGTCGCCTATGTGTTCCTAATGTTTATGGCTTGAGGGAGGATATTCTAGAAAAGGCACACAATTCTCGGTATTCTATTCATCCATGGCTACGAAGATGTATCGCGACCTGAGGCAGTATTATTGGTAGAGGCAGATGAAGAAGGACATATTGAGTATGTGGCGAGATGTCTAAATTGCCAGCAGGTCAAGTAAGAGAACTAGAGGCCAGGCGGCCTACTTCAGTAGATAGTTATACTTGAGTGAAAATGAGAGCGCATTACTATGGACTTTGTAGTTGGGTTGTCGCGGACTTTGAGAAAGTTTGATGCAGTTTGGGTCATTGTCGGCAGGTTGACCAAGTCAGCACACTTTATTCCAGTTATGACTACGTATTCTTCAGAGAGATTAGCCCAGATTTACATTTAGGGGATTGTTTGTTTGTATAGCGTGACTGTTTCCATCATTTCAAATAGAGGCCCTCAGTTCACTTCGCACTTCTGTAGAGCGGTTCAGAGCGAGTTGGGTACCCGGGTAGAGCTCAACACAACCTTTCATCCGCAGACAGACGGGCAGTCGAAGCGGACAATTCAAATTCTGGAGGATATGCTCAGATCATGTGTCATTGACTTCAGAGGTCACTGGGATAGATTCTTGCCCTTGGCCGAGTTTGCTTACAACAACAGTTATCAGTCCAGCATTGAGATGGCTCCATTTGAGGCCTTATATAATCGACGGTGACGTTCACCCATCGGATAGTTTGAGCCCGGCGAGGCTAAGTTATATGGTACTGATTTGGTGAGGGATGCCTTGGAGAAGGTAAAGTTGATTCAGGAGCGACTTCGCACAACACAGTCCAAACAGAAGTTACGCGGATCAAAAGACGCGTGATTTGTCATTTATGGTGGACGAGAAGGTTCTCTTGAAAGTCTCGCCGATGAAGGGAATCATAAGGTTTGGGAACAAGGGAAAGTTGAGCCCAAGGTTTTTAGATCCATTTGAGGTGTTGAGGCGAGTTAGAGAGGTTGCTTATGAGCTTGCTTTGCCTCCTAGTCTATAGAGAGTTCATCCGTTTTTCCATGTGTCTATGCTCTAGAAGTATCATGCCGACAGGTCGCATGTGTTAGACTACAGCACGGTTCAGCTAGATGAAAGCCTGGGTTATGAGGAGGAGCCAATTGCCATAATTGACAGGCAGGTTCGCCAGTTGAGGTCCAAAACGATTGCTGCGGTAAAGGTCTAGTGGAGGGTTCAATCAGTGAGGAAGCAACTTGGGAGGCCGGGGAGGACACGAGGAGCAGATATCCATACCTATTCAGCACTCCAGGTATGATTCTAGACCCCCTCGAGGACGAACGTTTATTTAAGAGGTGGAGAATGTAATGACTCGACCAGTCATTTTGCTTTCGAGATCCCTGTTACCCTAATTAAGACTCCCCGTATGTGCTTTTACTGTTTTATGACTTGCGGGGATGGTCAGTTCGGGTTTGAAAGGGTTCAGGTTAAAATCGCAACACTTAATTCCTTAATGATGGCTTAAAATGGTGAAGTTTGACTTGAGTCAACATTTTGAGTAAATGACTCTTGAACCGGAATTTGACTGTCCCAATAGGTTTTTTAATAATTTTGGACTTGGGCGTATGTTCGGAGCGGGTTTCGGATGACCAGGGAGAGTTTCAGTGTTTAATATCAAAGCGCATTAAAGGTTTTCAAGTTCTTTAAGTTTGGGTTGGAGTAGGTTTTGGGCTTATCGAGGTTATTTTGGGGTTCCAAGCCTAGGAATAGTTTTGTATGGTGATTCGTGTCTTGCACGCAAAATTTGGCGTCATTCCGAGTTGATTTGATAGGAATCGGACGCGCGGAAGTGTTTTTAGAAGTTTTTGAGTTTCATAATTTGATTCAAGCATTTTGGCATCCGATTCGTACTTTTAGATGTTATTTTGGTGTTTTGATTGCACGAGTGGGTCTGTATTATGTTGTTGGATGTGTGAGTGTAATTGGACAGGGGTCCCGAGGGCCCCGAATGCAAAACGGATTGGGATCGGACTCGAAATTTGGCATGGGGGACTGCTGGTGCTTCTAATCAAGTGCGTTCGCACCTGTATGGCTTGGGTTGCAGGTGCGAGCCATGATTGCAGAAGTGGCTGTAGGGGATTAGCCCGTGGTCCGCATAAGCGATGCATTGTTTGCAGGAGATAACTCGCTTCTACGATAAGTGAACTACATATGTGAAAGGAGCCCAACAGGCTTGGCTTCGCAGGTGCGACTGCCTTTGCGCAGAAGCGAAGAGAGTTAGCCTAGGAAAGACCACACCTGCGATGATTTTCCTGCAAAAGCAGAGCCGCAGGTGCGACTGTTTCAGTCGTAGGTGCGAAATCGCTGGAGGTAGTAAGGGTGTTTTAATTCGGACTTAGGTTCTTTTTCCCCCATTTTCACTTGGGGGTGGTCGATTTTGGAGCTCTTGGATGGAGATTTTCACCCATCATTGTGAGGTAAGTAAGTAATACTTAATTTGAGTTTTATACGCGGATTTTGGGTAGATTCTTAACACTCAAATTATAGAATTTATGGGTTTAGCCGAAAAACCTAAGTTTTGGTAAAAACGAGATTTGAGCACGAAATTGAGTATGAAATTTAGTAAAAATTATATATTTGAGTTCATAAAGCATTGGGTAACAATTATATTCAAAAATTTCGATATCCGGGCACGTGGGCCTGGGGGTAAATTTGAGGAAACTTCCAAATTGGGTTGGGAAATTACTCTAATAGCTAAATTATGAATTCTTGAGTGTATATTGATTAAATTATATAAAACTTGACTAGTTTCGGATTTGTTCGGCATCGACGTGGGCTTTTAGAGCAGATTAGTGGACCGGAAGTGAGCTTGGAGACGAGGTAAGTGTCTTGTCTATCCTTGTAAGAGGGAATTCATCCCCTTAGGTATATTTGTTGTGTATTACTTGTGTGGGGAGCTACGTACGCACGAGTGACGAGAGTCTGTGTGTAGCTATATTCCGCGTTATGTCCGGGTAGACTTAGATCCACATCATGCTTTTAATTGTATAGTTGTGTTTATTTTGCGTATTGGTTGTCTTTAAAGTTGCAATTATCGATGTAGCCTTCTTCTTTTGGATAATTGAGGAATATTTAATAATTATGAAAAATCCATGTCCTCTCGCGTCGCAAGTACTTCCGCAAGTGAGGTAAACTTCTCCACTCTTATGGTATCGGGCCATTCGCCTTGGAAGTATGATAACACCACTCTTATGGGATCAAAATGTTCGCCTCGGCACTATGATAACACCACTCTTATGGGATCTGGCCGTTTGCCTCGGCAGTATGATAACACCACTCTTATGGGATCGGTCTGTTCGCCTCAGAAGTATGATAACACCACTCTTATGGGATTGGGTCGTTCGCCTTGGCAGTATGATGGTAACACTATTCTCATGGGATCAGGTCGCTCACTTCAATAGTACTGGGTACCACTATTCTTATGGGATCGGGCTGTTCGCCTCGGCATACTTCGTGCTTAATAATCAAAATGGATTCCAATTTGAATAATTGAGTTAGTGCCTCCACGATAAGTTATGAGTTGTTGGTGAGGTGTTACAGACTCCTACTGTGTTTATTGTAATTTCTTTTATTTGATTCATTCATGCCTGTTGTATGGACACCATGTCTACTTTATGCACTTTTATTGTTATTATTGACCTCTAGTAAGTGTCAAGTCGACCCCTCGTCACTACTTCCTCGAGGTTAGACTAGATACTTACTAGTACGCGTTGTTCTTCGTACTCACACTACATTTCTGCACTAATGTACAGGAACTGAGACAGGTTCCATCAGTGGTCACACGGGCGCGCAGCCGATCTTTTACGGAGACTTAGGGGTGAGCTGCTTGCCTTGATATGATCCACAGCACCGGAGTCTCCTTCCATCTTATTTACTATTTCTGTCTATTAGTTTTAGACAATAGTCTTAGTAGTTTTGAATATTCCCTAGATTGCTCATGTACTTGTGATGCCGAGTTTTGGGGATTTGTAGTACTTTTGTACTGTTGTACTCGTCACTTCTATCACATTAGACTATGTACTTATTATGTTAATATTTGTTTAAAGGACTTATCACCGTTGCATAAAATTTAGTGTAACTAAAAATATGTCAAAAGGGATAAATGAATAGTAGTTTCGCTTGTGGGCTTGCCTAACGGTGGCGTTATGTGTAGTCCCGACCTAGTTACAAAATTTGGGTCGTGACGGGTTGACTTTTAGCTATCGGGTTTGAAATTGGATTTCAGGACTTGGCATAGGTCCGTTATGCTATTTAGAAATTGTCAGTAAAATTTGGTATCACTTGGAGTTGATTAGATAGGATTCGGACGTTTGGTTGCAATTCTGGAAGTTCTTGAACTTGACTTTGAAATTCATGCGTTTTGGTGTCTGATTGGTAGTTCTAGATGTTATTTTTGTATTTTCATCATGCGAGCGGGTTCGTATGATATTTTTAGACTTGTGTGGATGTTTGGTTTGGAGCCCTGAGGGCTTGAATGAGTTTTAGACGTGTCGCGGAATGGCTTGGACTGAAGTTGGAATGTTGGTATGCTGATGCCTCAGGTGTCACAATTGTAAACACAAGCATCGCAATTGTGATCCTAGAAGGGGGTCTCAGGTGTCGTAATTTCAATACTTGGGTCGCAATTGTGAATAGTGCCAGGAGATTGGGTAGTTTGCATTTGCGATGAGGACAGGCTTCACAAATGCAAAGCCAATGTCGCATTTGTGACTTCCTCTTAGGCTGTCAGTGGCCGTATTTGCGAGGATTTCTTCACAATTGTGTGGGTTCGCATTTTCAAACCCATGTCGCAATAGAGACAACTGCAACTGTTCAAAAGGGCTGGGAGTCGGGATTTTTCAACATATTCTCTCATTTCAGAACCCTAGACTTGGTAGGAGGCGATTTGGAGAGGGTATTTTCATCTACAACTATTGGTAAGTAATTCTAATCAATTTTCAACTATATTTCATGATTATATCTTAGATTTAACATCAAATTTATGTGAATCAAAGAGGAAAAATTGGGAAGTTTTGTCAAGTTTTTCAAAAATGAGAATTTGAGTTTTGAGAGTCGATTTGGACTCGGATTTTAAAACTAATCACATATATATACTTGTGGGGTTATGAGTAGTCGGAATCTACCCTTGGACCCGAGTTTTGACCAGGCGAGCCCGAGGTTGACTTTTATTGACTTTGAAGTGTAAAGATCATAGCTTTATCTATTGTAATTGTTTTCCTTTGCACTACTTGATGATATTAAGTCAATTTTGGTTAGCTTTGAGCCATGTGGAGGTGAATTTTAGGGGAAAAGCTATTTCTGAGGGTTGAGTTGGCCTAGTTTAGGTAAGTAACTTGCCCAACTTTGTGAAGGGGAGCTACCCCCTTAGGATTTGGGATTGATTGTGCTATTTGCGTTATGTGAAAGCCGTGTACGCAAGGTGACGGGTGGATACACGAGTTATATCTGGTATTTGACCGATTTGGGTTATTTAGACTCTTTCCATGCCTTTAATTGAGTTTCCATAACATGTTATATCCCTTATTGTTAATCAACTCTTACATGTGTTAATCTACCCTTACATGCTTTATTTGATATTGTTAACAATTGTCCTACCTCTTACTTATTGTTTTGCTCTTATATGATTAGTCGAAGTTATTGCCTTCCTTATTGCCTTGTTACATCTTTAATTCTTGCATTACTTGTAATTGAAGTTGTTATTCCGTGGAATATCTTATTGTTGAGTTATTGGTGTTGAAGTTGAGAAAGCCATTATCACATTGAGGTGAAGTTGTTAATTATTGAGATATCTTTCTTGTTGAGCAATTCACTTTCATTTTGTTATTGTTGAGATTCTTGTGCACATTGTGGTTGAGCCATGGGCTATTTGTTGTGGAACATTCATATTGTTGATTCTTTTGGAAAGTTGTGGCATATGGGCACTTGTGGTGCGAGTTGTGATTATGTTATAATATTGATACGCATGCGGTTGTATAAGGCTAGGGGTTGATACGCATGTGGTGAGATAAGGTGGGCTTGATACGCGTGTTGCTCGTAGAGAAACTACTTGAAGCCACGTGGTGTGATAAGGTGGGGTAAAACGTGGGTAGCTATTTCGCAAAAAATGATTTTCAAAACTAAATGTAAGGCTCCCGCGGTGATATAAGGAAAGATTGTGATTGAAATTGTGAAAACATAAAAACGAGGTGGTACCTCGGTTGTGATTCTTGTTGTGCACCTCATTTTGAAAAGAGCTATTGGTTTAACCATTCTTGTTTCTTTTATGTTTCCTTCTCATACCAATTTTGTCCGTATTTGATTATTTGAGGTTCTCATTAGTTGCTTCCTTCTTGTTGTCTTTCTACTTACAATTCTGTCATTAGTTTACGTTATTAGACTGCTTTGTTATCGTTCATTTCTCTGTTTCTATTACTTCTTGTTATTATATTTTTATATGTTTATTATGTCCTAGTAGGTCTCTTGACCTGGCCTCGTCACTACTCTACCGAGGTTAGGCTTGATACTTACTGGGTATCATAGTGATGTACTCATGCTATGATTCTGCACATCTTTTTGTGTAGATCCAGGTATATCTACCTGTGCTGGACGTTAGTGATTGTCTTGTTAGATGCCTTCCGGAGACTTCAAGGTATACCTGCTTGGCGTTCGCAGGCCTCAGAATCACCTTCCATTATACTTCTTGGATTGGTATTAGGTGTGTCTTGATGCAGGAGGGTAGAGTGATTACGTATGCTTCGCGTCAGTTGAAGCCTCATGAGAAGAACTACCCTGCTCATGATTTGGATTTGGCAACCATTGTCGGAGTCTCCAACACTTGTTCAAACAAAAGGATCTAAATTTGAGACAGCGAAGATAGTTGGAGCTGCTAAAGGACTATGACATTACTATTCTATATTATCCTAGGAAGGCCAATGTAGTGACCGATGCCTTGAGTAGAAAGGCGGTGAGTATGGTAACCTTGCATTTATTCCTGTTGGTGAGAGACCACTTGAAGTTGATGTTCAGGCCTTGGCCAACCAGTTCATGAGATTAGATGTTTCGAAGCCCAGCCAGGTTCTAGCTTGTGTGGTTTCACGGTCTTCCTTATTTGATCGTATCAGAGAGCGTCGGTATTATGATCCTCATTTGTTTGTCCGATTTAGCAGGGTGATACCAATGGTGTTACTACTGGGGATGATGGGGTGTCGAGGATACAAGGTCGGAATTGTGTGCTTAATGTAGATGGGTTGCAGGAGTTGATTCTTGAGGAGGCCCATATTTCGCGATATTCCATTCATGCGGGTGCCACGAAGATGTATCAGGACTTGAGTCATCACTATTGGTGGAGGAGGATGAAGAAGGATATAGTGGGGTTTGTAGCTTGGTGCCTAAACTGCCAGTAGGTGAAGTATGAGTATCAGAGACTGGGCGGATTGCTTCAGAGGCTTGAGATTCCGGAGTAGAAGTGGGAGCATATCACCATGGATTTTGTAGTTAGGATCCCACGTACTTCGAGGAAGTTCGATGCTATTTAAGTGATTGTGGATCGGTTGACTAAGTCCGTTCATTTCATTCCAGTTGGGACTATTTATTCTTCGGAGCATTTGGTTGAGATCTACATCCGCGAGATTATTCGCCTTCATAGTGTGCCAGTGTCCATCATTTCAGATCAGGCCACGCAGTTTACATCGTAGTTTCGGAGAGCCGTGCAGCAAGAGTTGGGCACATAGGTTGAGCTGAGTACAACATTTCACCCTCAGACGGACGGGCAGTCCGAGTGCACTATTCAGATATTGGAGGATATGCTATGCGTTTGTGTCAGATTTCATGGGTTCTTGGGATCGATTTCTACCACTCGCAGAGTTTGCCTATAACAATAGCTACCAATCGAGCATTCAATGGGTTCGTATGAGGCCTTGTATGGGAGACGGTGTCGGTCTCCAATGGGATGGTTTGAGCCGGGTGAGGCTAGGCTTTTGGGTACTGACTTGGTTCAGGATGCTTTGGACAAGGTTAAATTAATTCAGGATCAGCTTCGCACGGCGCAGTTTAGACAGAAGAGTTACGCCGATCGGAAGGATCGTGATGTTGCTTACATGTTCAGAGAGAAGGTACTGTTTAAAGTTTCACCCATAAAGGGTGTTATGAGCTTCGCAAAGAATGGCAAGTTGAGCCCTCGGTATATTGGGCCGTTTGAGGTGCTTCAGAGGATTGGAGAGGTGGCTTATAAGCTTGCCTTGATGCCTAGTCTATCTAGAGTTCATCTAGTGTTTCATGTTTTGATGCTCCGGAAGTATGTCGACGATCCGTCTTATGTTTTGTACTTCAGCACGGTTCAGTTGGATGGTGATTTGACTTATGATGTGGAGTCGGTGGCCATTTTGGATCGGCAGGTTCGGAAGTTGAGGTCAAAAGACATAGCTTCAGTGAAGGTGCAGTGGAGAGGTCAGCCAATTGAGGAGGCTACTTGGGAGACCGAGAGGGAGATGCGGAGCAGATATCCACGCCTATTTCAGACTCGAGGTATGTTTCTAGAGTCGTTGGAGGACGAATGTTTGTTTAAGAGGGGGAGGATGTAATGACCCGGGCGGTCATTTTGAGAGTTGTAGCCCTGTTCCCTCATCTACTACTCATTTTATGCTTAATTCTTGTTATGTGACTTGTCGGGGTAGTTTATTCGGTTGTGGGGATGTTTCGGAATGCGATGAGACACTTAGTCTCAAGGTTGGAAGCTTAAGTTGAAAAGGTTGATCGGATATTGATTTATGTATAAATAGCTCTAGAATGGAGTTTTGATGGTTTCGTTAGCTCCGTTGGGTGATTTTGGACTTAGGAGTGTACTCGGATAGTGATTTGGAAGTCCATAGTTGAATTAGGCTTGAAATGGCAAAAGTTGGAAATTTAGAAGTTTGACCGAGAGTTGACTTTGTGGTCGGGCTCGGATTTTGGTTTTAGGAGTTAGAGTAGGTCCGTTGTGTCATTTATGACTTGTGTGCGAAATTTGCGGTCAATCGGACGTGGTTCGATAGGTTTCGGCATCGAATGTAAAAGTTAGAAGTTAGAAGTTCAAAAGTTCATTAGGCTTGAATCGATGCGCGATTCGTGGTTTTAGCGTTGTTTGATGTGATTTGAACGCTCGACTAAGTTCGTATCGTGTTTTTGGACTTGTTGGTATATTTGGTTGAGGTTCCGGGGGCCTCAGGTTGGATTCAGATGGTTAACGGATCGAATTTTGGACTTTGGAAAATGTTGAAGAGTGCTGGACTGGTGTAATCGCACCTACGGAGGTCATGGCCATAGGTGCCAAGCCGCAGGTGTGAAAAGGGAATAGCAGAAGTGGCTTGGAAGGATGTGGGCTGGTTGCGCATAGATGGCATTTTGGGTCGCAGAGTGAGTTTGAGCGCAGAAGTGAGGGTCAGCGCAGGAGCGTGAAAAGAGGTTGTACCTGCATTTGTGCAGAAGCAGAGCTTGTTCCGTAGGTGCCAAGGTCGGGTCTCTAGTGGTTCACCGTAGAACTTTTGAACATCTAATTTCTTGACTTTGCAAACTCGGATTAGGGCAATTTTTAAGAGGGATTTCGAGGGGTTTCTTGAGGTAAGTCGCTCATGGTCATTTTTATTCAATAATTTTGTTTCCCCGTTGAATCTCCTACCTAGTTCATGTGTTTTTGAGGTGTAATTTTAGGAGTTTGTTAGCCCAAGTTCAGATGAAGTTTTGAAGATTGACAAAATGAACTTAGTCATGAACCAGGTCCATCATGTGAGACAGACACAGTGTTGATATACTTATACACGTGACATAGGTGTGAAGATAAGTCTCAAGGGTCAGCAACAATATCCTCTGAGTTGATCAAAAAGGTTGCATAGGATAAGGAGTTGAAGTCTCCTTGTGTGAAGAGAACTACATCCGGATAAAGAATAAGGATTGGAGTTTGAATTGTTCTGGGACTCGAATTTGATGAAGGATCAGCAATTCGAGTTTTAATCGAACTCTGATTACTAACTCTATAAATAATAATGATTGTTCTCTTTTACAGTGTAGCACATAAACGCAGAAGTGAAACTAATTTGAAGAGCAAAATAGCAAGGCTTTTTGCAAGCAATTTACGTGAGATTCAAGTGTGCATTCCTGAAGCTACTTGGACAAGATAGAAGAACCAATTCCATTGTATCTTTCTTTTATTCTAGTTCAATTGTAGTAGGTGTTTTAAAATTGTACCTTTCAGCTTTTATAGAAGCAATTGTATTAGGTACTTTGAGTATTCAAGTTAGAGTTAACTTGAAAGTGTCGCAGCAGTTGAGGCTGTGTGCCATACTGGGATTAGAGTTTAATCCTTAGGTTTACAAGAGTTTTGTAAATGCTATTTTGGCTCAGTTATTTTAGTGGAAGTTTGGGAAAATCCTACTGAGTAGTAGGTCGTGGTTTTTTCACCTTTTGAGCCAGGTGTTTTTCACGTAAAAATCTCTATGTTCTTTATTTTATGCACTCTTAATTCCGCAAACAGTCTTAGTAAGTACATCTAGAAGAACCAAATTCTTCTAGTGCGAAAATTAGGTACCACACAAATCATCCCCCTCCCCCCCTCTTGTGTGGTATTGGCGTCTAAGAACATCATGGTGGGATAATTCTGAGTTGCATAAATTGTTAACTAGAGTAGTTTGAGAGAATTCTTCTAGTAAATTATCGTAATTAATCGAGAGATAATTGCGGTAGCCTAGAACTCATACTCCTTATAGAGTGTTCCGGCGAGATTATAGTTAACGTGTTAGGAATTAACCCGACAATTGGGAAAATCAATAGCCCTAGACCCTTTTACCATTGAATTCAACTTTATTCTTGATTATTGCTAGTTTTATTGTCATTTTTTCCTTAGTTAACTAAATTATACTCATTATCCATTAAAAATCTTGATCCGGAAATTATCTGAGCTTATCATTAGCAATGTTAAAAGTTGTAGTTAATAGGTTAGTTCCTTATGGGATTCGACTCCGGACTTGAACCAGATTATCTTTGCACCGACTGCTTAGTCCTTTTTACAAGGCATAGTTGGGTGTGATTAGCCATTTATGTATTTCGTCTATTTTAAATAAAAAGGTGACATATAAAAAGAGAATCGGAAGCGGACTTCAAGAATTATAAAAGCAAATTTTACCTCCTATACCACAAGTTGATACCTTATTTATTATAAATAAATACCTTTTAAAAAATTATCTCCTATAGCTACCTTTTAATTTTTATAGAAAAATATCTATTTATGGCCACTTTCTACCTTTAAGCCATTAAATACGCTGTGTATTATTTTTCTCTCTCCCTCTCTCTTCCCTCTCTCCTCCTTTCTCTTTCCTCTTTCTTCTCTTTTGCCCCCATTTTTTCCTCCCCTTTTAGAAACCCTACCGGGGGTTGTGTTCCGCAAACGACAGATCCGGCCGGCGACCACTTCCCCCTTCCTTGTGGTGTCACCCCTAACCCCCTCCTCCGGCTGGCGATTTCTTTCACACAGTTGTGTTACACATTCTAAATTTTTCTTAGATTTTGCATTGAATGTTCATGTTTGCCTTATGAGATCTGAAGAAGTTCTGTCTCTAGTTTCCGTTTGATCCTTTAAATTGGTGCTTCTTCAACAACTGTCTTCATTTAACCGGCGGCGGCGGCCCACATGGCGGCGACCTGGATATCGATGGATTGGGGACGAAGTTTGGGGCTGAGGAACTTGAAGAGTCTGTTACCTTTTTTTTTCATTGTATTTCAATGTATCTTGCTGTATTCCATGTATTTCATTGTATTCACTATCTTTTTTTCATTTTGTTTCAGTGTATCTCGCATTATTCCATGTATTTCATTGTATTCACTGTCTCGCTGTATTCCATGAATGTATTCATATATTTTTTTAATTAATATAATTTATGTATTCAGATGCATATATGTATTCAAATGTATTTGCAGTATGTCTTCATATATTTTTGCACTATAGATGACCTGCTATACTTCTTGTATTCAATGTATTTTTATGTATTTAACCGTATTCAATGTAATTATATAATTTTAATATATATATATATATATATATATATATATATATATATATATATATATATATTTGTAAAGATACAACTAAAAAATATTTTAGTAAAGATACCACTAAAAAAGAAAGGATTGATCAAATCTCTGAAGATTGCTCTATTTTTGCGTGTTTTTCGGTTGAGAATATTTTTTATAACTGGAAATACAAATTTTGTGTGTTATAATTGGGTTTGTTGAGTTATATTAGGAGTCTATCGCGTTAATTGATTCACTTACCTTTTTAAACAGCTAAAGATCTTTTTTTTTCGCAAATTCCGTTACTGTATTCACGAATACAGCTCGCGAATACAGTCGAATACATTCTCTGATTAGATTGATTCCTTTGTTTTCCGCCGAGTTTTGCTACTGTATTCTGTAACAACTGATAACATAGCTATAGGAAGTAATTTAGTAAATGGTAGGTATAGCAAGTTGTTTACCTCGAAATGCGAGTAACAATTAAACTTGATTTATGGTTTTAAATATATGTGATTTAGTTCAATACTAATTAATAACCAAGAAATCTAACGTATAAATGAGGAAATAAGTAAAATCAAACCAGTGTGCGAGCCATTCTCGACCTCAAGCTAAGGTGGCATTGAGGTAGGTCAAGAACAGTAAAACAAGAACAATAAAGTTAAAGGATAATTCTGATGAACAATGAGCAAGAAAGTAAGAGAGTGTACTATTTTGCCAATGATTGATGATGGTTACAAATGATTGGGGTCCCCTTTATATAATAGGGAACCCTAAATAAGGTACATTTCTATTGACAGTAAAGAATCTTATTAGGACAGCTGTCTAACCGCCTAGTACGAATTAATACTAGCTCATACAAATCTATTCCGGATTTTATGCCATGATCTTGTGGACGTGGCAGGAATCTCGCTATTTCTGTTACAAACCCATAACGGCATTATCTCGGGGTTGGTCATACTGGGCTCCGACGTTCCATGAACACTTAGATCTTCGAGTCTCATGTTCTAACCTCGGGCTCGAACTCGGTCCATAGTGAGTCTATTCCTCGACGCGAGCCTTCCGTTCCTCGATGTGAGCCTTCGAGCCCACAAAATCGGGGCACATGATTTTACTGTATACACAAGCTAATAATCACTAAAACATAGTGCTTTATGAAAATTTCTCTTTATAAAGTCATATAGAATTTGGAAAGTTAAGCTTAGCAATATAAAAAAGAAAAAAGAATGAGAAGATCAAATATGAAAAATTTTAATGTTGACTTTGAAAGGTTTTTGAGAACTACACGGTAATTAATTATTTCCAATAAAAAACCTATAAAGTCCCTAGAGGTTATAATTCATGAACCTAAAACTCTTTTATAAAAATCTTAAAAATTAGGTAAGTACATGTATAGGAACTTTAAACAATGAGCCTCTGGAAGCTGAAACTTTGTTAAAGCATGAACCATAACCGAGGGAAGTTTTACTGTCGATTAATTTCATCAGATGCTTTTAGTATTTAATTGGTATTCAACTTGAAAATAAAAACAAAATATTCCAATAAAAAATAAAACAGTTAAAAAAGCACTACTTCCTCTCTCCTTTTATCACATGGCTTTCCTAAACTTAACCAAAAATCAAAAACTCATGCACAAAAATGCCAAAAATCACCCATATGATCCCCTTGAAGAATCTGACAAATTAAAGACTGGACACCTCCTTCTCATTCCAACAATAGAAAGAAACGGATAACTGAAAAGTCAGCAAAGAAGGGTGCTAGTGTGGATGCAAAGAGCTTTCAGAGGTTATGGAGCGAGGAAGACGAAATAGTTATCCTCGAAGGAATGATTGATTCTGAATCCAAAAGGAATGCCAGCCCCACAACAAATTACGATGCTTTTTATACTTCTATCAAGGACAAATTGCAAGCCGAAGTGAACATAAATCAACTGAATCACAAAGATTAGGAGGATTAAAAGAAAATATATGAATAATATTGGCAAAAGGAGCTTTGCGAAGCCTCACGAGGAGAAGTTGTTCAAAGTCTCACAAACAATTTGGGGAGATAACATAGTTGACAAAGAAAAGAGAGCAGCCAAGGTTGATGACGATCCGCCGAAAGCTGGTAAAATATATAATTGTTGCAAAAGAAAAAAGAGTTTGTGTGGTGGTAGTTCAGGTTCGAGTTTGGTTTAACACGGAGGGAGTGCGGCTGATTTAGAAGATTGGTTTAGAAGGAACCCGGGGTTGATTAGCAAAGAACGAGGACATGAAATATTGAAGAAGTCACATCCATGAAGATTTCTTGGGCTGTACACCATTTGAATGAGATAACACTGATGGAGGAACAAGTGAACTTGATGACTGATGCTCTGAAAGCTTCTCAGGAATGATGGCTGGATTTTTCTACTACATGTTTTGGTTTTGCAAATTTTGTTTTCTTTTGTATTTTTTCTGCATTTGCGTTTATTTTGTTGTTCTTGTGCTGCACTATCTAGTTCAAAGAGCACTGGTTTTCATTGATGTCTGATGAGGTGATTATAGGCATAAATGCCTTAAAACACCATTCTGCTATATGTCTACTTCTATTTTCCCCTGTTTGCTTTTGTGTTGTGAAAAAATGACGTACTCTAGTACTAAATTTTAGCTTTTTTGGCTTGCTTAGTCGATAGTGATCAAAACTGTTTCAAGATGATTATCTATTCCAAATAGGAGTTGTTGGTTTTTGTCTAGTTGTGCCACAAGTTTAGCGGATTGGCTGTCTCAGTTGCTTGCGAAAAATTGGTTCATTTACTGAAATTGCAGAGAGAAATGTTCCTTAAAAAAAACTTCCCTGCTCTACTCATGTCATGTCTGATCACGGTTAATGTGCTTATTAGGAATAACGTGGGATGAAATGTCCCAGGGTTAGGGCTTGTATTGGCGAGTTGATTGAGAAGTTTGGCGATATATCTCGCTTATCATGCAATTGGTATTTAGAAATTGTGATTACAACTTATTTTTCGGCTTCTTCAGTGAGAAGAATTCACTCTGTCTAACATTTGCTGCGATTTAGTGATGATTCACTTTTCATGCAGGAAATATCATTTCATTATTGTTGTCTATAAATTCCTTCCGACTCAATATTCAACTAGAGGTTTGTTTTCTACATAGCTGATGACCATATATATATACATCCTCAAAAAAGCAGCTGATATCTGGTGTTATAACTTTGTTCCGTGACCATGCATTAACTGTGTTAATGCATTTGTATTTGTATCAGAAGAAATATTTAGTCAACACCTGCTACAACTATCTTTTGAAAAAGCTGAATTACAGCCTGATATATGGTATAACAATATTCTTTTTTGAACCAAAAGCTCAGACTTGATAAAACAAGTAGGTTCAAAAGAGCATGTACATTTAGCTATCAATAATGTTCTGTACGTTCTTTTCCAAACATCTAAAGCTACATCAAAAACACCAAACAAAACTTATTCAAGAAAATATTTGAAGACGAGATCGAACTCAGAAAGAGGAGTTGCTGTATGTAAAGGAGTTAATTTGGCTTCGTCATATCTTCATTATCATCCTCCTAGATCATAGTCATCATAAGAGCCTTCACTCTCCGTTCCCTCGTCACCAGCTTTGTCTGCAGCCTCAAGATCCTCTTCATTAGCCTCCTCATAGTCATCTTCACTGTCCTTTACTACCTCATTGCCACTTCCGCCTGCAGCCTCAAGATCCTCTTCACCGGCCTCCTCACCATCATTTTCACTGTCCTTCACTACCTCTTCGTCTGCAGCCTCAACATCTTTTTTATCAGCTTCATCGGCCTCCTCATCGCCATCATTTTCACTGTCCTTTACGACCTCATTACTGCTTTCATCTGCCTCATGAAGATCTTTTTCTTCATCAGCTTCATTGAAATAATTTAGAGGGTTCGGCCATAGCTCATCCTTGATCATCGCAGCAACTTCATCATACTTCTGATCGACTTCACCACTGAACCACAAAAAGAAGCTTTCCTCAGCAAGGGGAGCAACTCCAATGCCTTCTGTCCATTGTACTGCGGAAGCAGTAACTTTTGTAGGTCGTCCATCTTCCAGGAAAGTATAAGTCTTCGACAGCATTGTATTTTCAAAAAAGGGATTTGGACTGAAGTAGAAGGTGATGGTATAACCCGATTTAAAATCTTCAGCGTCTTCCACTTCGATAGAACTTAGATACTTAAAAATTTCATGGTCCTCTTCAGTACTAACAAGATTACCGAGAATAGGGTGTCTTAAAAATGCCGTCAACCAGAAGTTAGGAATAGTTTTAATAATATCATTTCGCTTCTCATAGACTGGCTTGCGGATCTGACTGAACTTTTGAGCTATTTTCAACACTTCATCCCTTGCTTCTTCATTAATCTTCTCGAGCTTGTCTTGTATGTCTTGCAATTTTTCAATGCACAGAACCAACTGCTTTCCATCAAAGTTGTTGTTTTCCTCATCTTCTGCTTTCTCTGCAATTTTCTGCTTCTTATTTCCTTTTTCTTCCCCCATCTGTTCCACAAAGCAAACCAGTAAGTCTGATAACTTTGTATTATTAAGACGTACAAAACTTGAAGATTACCTTAATCAAATTGAAATGCTCATCGCTAATAAGTCGTGCATGCTCCATCTTCACATCCCACATCTTCTTCAATACTTCATATTCTTCCTCTTTAGAAACATACTCCTAAAAAACAAGTTCAATTAGTGCATATAAAGATAATTGAAGTCATCCAACAGAGGAAAAAGATCAAAGTGTTGTTATAACCAATCAGCACAATCATACAAAAGAACAACTGTTCACTTTCAAAGTTTCCATGTTGTAATATTTCACATACTGATAAACACATTATTATAACGCGACTTATAGAAAGGACTATTCGATCGTACCTTCTTCAAAGCCTTGAGAACAAGCAATATGTAATCTTTGCGGATATGCAAGCTCTTCAAGAGTAGTTCAAATTGCAGAAGAGCCACCTCTTTATTAACCCCTAGCAATTGCACCATAGTTTTGAGCGCGAAATTCACTTCTTCTGCCATGTTCGTCATGACAGATTCCCAATCCAACACATTATAGTTAATGTAATCTAGTGATGTTGTTAACACATATTGATGCTCCCCGCAAACTCCCAACTCATCTTTCTCTTTGTTATTCCCACTGCACTCCACTAATTCTTCAAAAACCCTTACTTTCTTGTTTTTGTTTTGCTTCTTTTTATTTTTCTCAAGGCGTTTCTTAGTAGCCAGTTCCGGATCTCTTCCTTTCGACTTATACCCTTGTGTTGATTCTTCATTATTAGGGGTCGACTGGCTTTCTCCATATGCCTCCATTTTTGTGTTAGAGAAAGATATATTCGACGAAACAAATTAAAGGAGAAAATCAGCCGAATATATTCTCACCTGTACGGATGGGAAGAAAACGAATGCAATTGTTTAATATATGATCTTTGCACATGACAAGAGCTCACTCCTGTCCTTCTTTCTTTTGTTATTGACGTGTGTTTGTCATATTCCCTCTTACGGTTCGACTCAAGTTGGTCATTTATTTATACATGATTAACAAAAGAATGCTAATCGAAAAGAAATAAACTCATGAACAAAGAAAGCCCCCTACTATATTCGAGTAGTACACTTGGTACTCAATGTGTTGGTCCAACATGTTTTAAATTTCCCAAGATGAAGTATTAGAAATCTAATGGAATCGTCTGTATATTACAGGCGAGGCTAGCATCTCCTCGGCACAAAACATGTTTGACTAAGACTAAATGCACACAATCACCACCACCTTCTCTGCTATCGGCGTTGATCATAACAACCTCAAACTGGATACATCATATCTCCTTTCTATAACAAGAAATAACTTCTTACAAACCAATACAAGCAATTTAAACACAAAAACACTTCATAAACTTAAGAAATAAATAGACAAAGCACCACTAAAGCAACAATGGAATTCTTGTCAAGGGATTTGCATGTGACTATCTAGAGGACTTGCCATAGAGTATTGAGAAACAAATAATTAATAAACATGAAAAGTGCAATAACGTAAGAAAACATATTCAGCATTATAGTATAAGCTACCGGCAAACATTTTTTAAACGTATTAACAAAGTAATTTCAGACATTCTTTTACAAGATAAAACCCTAAGAAATGGAAAGAAGAATGATCCACAAACAACAATGCTTCAATTACCTGTCCTTTGAAGTGTCCTCAGATTATAGATAGATGACGTCCTATTATTGCACACCAATTTAGTAATAAGCTTCTGATTTTTGTCAATCTCTGAACTTGGTTTTGATTTTCACTCCTCCGCTTTCTATTATAAAACATCACATGAACTTCGTAACCAGAAAATGAAAGAAAACTTTTGGGGTTCTATAATAGAGTTCAAGAAATGGTGGCAAAAGACTTGTTTTCTCTAGTTATATTAATACGGGTACATGAACCGTTATTTATTCAAAGAGAAGATACGCCATGTCATTTTCCTTCTAATTTTTCCTTTTGTTTCCTTTTCATTTTGCTTTGTTTGTCTGATCAAATACTTACTTGATCAATATGAAATTGGGTATTATTGAGATTTTCAAATAAAATTCACACTAGACAATTTGTCACTTAAATATTTTTTTAATATTTAGACATTTTGTTGAGTTTAGTTACTTATCAACCTTCATCATTTTTAGGAATTTGAATGATTTCTTCTATTTTTATTTGACAGCTTAAATAAAATTAATAATAAAAATATATATTAAAAATGTTATAATTACTGATAAGAATATATGCGCGTACCAAAAATTAGGTCTTTTAAAAAAGGAAGACTCTTGCTCTTCCATTTCTTCCTTCTACATGGCGAGTCCTTCCGTTATAGTCTTATTTTCCTACTTCTCTCCTTTTCTTTTTGTTCTCATTGCGTGTGCAATATTAGTACCTTGTAGCTTCCGAGTTTGTTTGTTTTTATTATTACAACAAAGCACAGATTGTAATCTTAGATCATTAATTTTCTTGGATAATTTAGTTATTTAATAATTTCTCTCGTTCTTTCCCTTTGTATAAGTTTTTTTCCAATTATGGGATAGTTTGTGATTTTAGATCTTTAATCTTCCTTAGAAAATCATCATATCATCATCTATCATCTATCATCTACTATATTATAAGTGTGAACATTAAAGTTGTAAAGTTGATTTACCATAATATCCTTTGATAGTTATTATACCATTTGCCCTTGACCCAGAAAAAAAAAACTTTACTCTTCAGTTTTTAGCATCAAAGACGGTGGTTAGCTGTGTTATAAGTAAGAATTTAAATAACTTTTGAATCATGGGTATTAACTTTATTGTAGCCGTTCCAGCTTCTATGTAGAAGTTTTATGACTTGTATGTTACTCTTTTTATGTTACTCTTTTTATGTGCTCTTCTTTTAGCTTTCTTATGTGCTACTCCCCGGGTCTAAGATGTGGCTGGAGCAAGGGGAATCAACCCTGCCTGAGCTAGAGTGTTGTACATGCTCATGAACTATGCAAGGGTCTCCTGAAGAGCTGGAGTAGTAGTAGTAGTAGGCGTATCGGGTGCCTGTGCTCCGACTGGAGCTACTGGTGGCTCCTCTGTAGCAGCTCGCTCGGGTGCTTTGGATGCACCACGTGTGCGTCCTCGGCCTCTACCCCGGCCTCGGCCTCGGGCGGCTCTAGTAGGGGTCGCGGGTGCTTGGTCATCTCCGGTTGCACGTGTCCTCACCATCTGTGAGAGAATAGAAGACAGAAGTTTAGAATTTCGAAGTCAATAATCTCGCACGAAAGGAATCAAATGAAGTGGAATTTTTCCTAACAGTTCCATAGCCTCCCGAAGATAAGTACAGATGTCTCCGTACCGGTTGGCGAGACTTTAATAAACCGGCTTGTGACTCACGACTCCTATGAACCTAAAGCTCTGATACCAACTTGTCAGGACACAAGTTCTCCCTCCGTGAACCGTCGTGACGGCACCTAGTCTCTACAACTAGGTAAGCCTAATATTTGCGAAAAAATGAAACGAAATCGTGAAATCTAAAAATCAACAGGTAAATTTTAAATAGGAACTAAGATGCCGCTCGGTATATACAATAATCACTCTCGAATTTTACATAAGCTCTCCCAAAACCTACGTCACAAGTTACAGAAAGGAATAGTACTTCTATTCTCTAGAGTCTAACAAAAGAAGAAAAATACAACAAGTGTTTGACATGGGAAGAATAGATAGAGACTCCGAGGTCTGCGAATGCAGAAGATATATCTTGAAGTCTTTATAGCTGCCTCGCCTCACTGATAATGCGGCTGAATAGCGGTATCTGGATCTAAACAGATGCTGCAAACTCCAGTGATTTGTGTAAATCTCACAAGAGACACCGTACAAATAGTGCCTCCAAATCTTCAAGGCATGAACAATAGCTGCTAGCTCAAGGTCGTGGACAGGATAGTTCTTTTCATGCACCTTTAGTTGTCTGGACGTGTAGGCAATCACCCTACGGTCCTGCATCAACATCGCGCCGAGGCCAACTCACGACGCATCACAATAAACTATATAAGACCCCAAACCCGAAGGCAAACCAATACTGGGGATGTAGTCAAAGCGGTCTTGAGCTTTTGGAAGCTCTCCTCACACTCTTTCGTCCACCTGAACGGGGCACCCTTCTGGGTCAACCTGGTCATAGGTGCTGCAATAGATGAAAATCCCTCAACAAATCGATGGTAATACCCCGCAAAACCAAGGAAGCTCCGGATCTTTGTAGCTGAGGACGGTATGGGCCAACTCTGCACCGCTTCCACCTTATTCGGATCCACCTTGATCCCTTCGTTCGACACCACGTGACCCAAAAATGCCACAGAATCTAACCAGAACTCAACATTTTGAGAACTTTGCATATAACTTCTTTTCTCTCAAAGTCTGAAGTACTGTCCTCAGGTGCTGCTCATGATCCTCCCAACTCCGGGAATATACCAGCATGTAGATGGTGCCTCGTAAACATCTTTCACAAGGTTCGAGACTAGGGTCGAGGTTCACCCCCGAGGGCTATCGACGCTCGACCTCGGGGCAATGCAGACCAACAACTATGATGGAAAAGTGGGGAGTTCCCAAGGCACATAACTAGAGCTGACAAAGTCTAGTGATCTAAAATTAGACCCGAATCATGAATTCAACTAGCTGTCCCATCTCCATATCTTTGGAATAAATGCGTTTGTACTATGTGGGGATTCTGCTTCCTATATAAAGGGGATCCATGTCATTTTGTAAGGATCTGTTGCTCCATACTAAATACACAAGAACATTCCCTCTACTCTCTAACACATTCTCTTGATTTCATTATATCATTTATTGCTTACATTTATTGTTCATCATTTATTGCTTATTATTGGCCATAAGGAGCCATCATTGATTTTATTCTAACTGTTAGTCGCCCATCGATTACCCCCGATAGCTCCAATCTGAGCTTCAGAATCGACCCCGAGGCCCTCGAATAAGCAAGCTCGAGGCCCCGACTATTAATCATTCGTTTTGGTTATCACCTTGCTCTCAAACTCCTATCTCGTTTCTAAGTCTCTCACATAGCATCAACTACTTAATAACTAGCATAAAAATAGATCACGTATTTTTAGAATCCCATAATCACGTTTAATTGTTATTACCATTTTCACGGTAAACAGTTTGGCGGCCACCGTGGGGCTAAAAATAATAGTGATTATTTTCTTGCTGGTTTAACCACGTAGCGCAAGTTATTTCTCACGCTTTTTCTTGTCCAAGATATTCGATTTCAGGTCAAAATGCCTAACTCAGTAAATGGAGGTGAAAACAACAACCCTGAGGACCACGGAGAGAACGGTGTGAATGTTCCAGGTGTTGGTGTACCACCGCAAAACCCTGAGAGTACGCCGGAACCAATTCCCGAGTTTATGATCTCATATAACACCTAACACGGTAACGACGATCCTCACATTAGCAAGGGAGCACGCGAGAGATTCAGCAGGAAACTCGAAAAAATCCAACACGGGCTGAGAGAGAGATTCCTCAGCATGTCGTTCATATGATCATCGAGGGGACCGACATTCCTCAAGGACCCGTGATTAAACAGATAAAAATATTCGCTGCAATAGAGGGGCTGATCCGAGACCGCATGGCCTAAGACACCCTTGCATTCAGTGACGAAGATTTCGGGACCTTAACACAGCCACACAACGACGCACTGGTAATTTCATTTCTTTTAAATAACATTCGAATTAAATGTGTGCTCGTAGACCCAGGAAGCTCAGCCAAGAACAACTCGGGCTGCTTGATCAGATCATACCCGCCTCCCGAGTCCTCCAAGGCTTCAACATGGCCGGTGAAATAACGAAAGGGGAGATCGCCCTCTCGGTTGAGATGTTCGGTACAGTTCAGAACACTAAGTTCCACATCATCGGTGGTGACATGAGGTACAACGAATTGCTTGGCAGGCCGTGGATACATAGCATGAGGGCAGTGCCATCAACTCTACACCAGATGATGAAGTTCCCAACAAAGGATGGTATAACAACCATATATGGAGAACAGCATGCGACAAAAGATATGTTCCCGGTTTACCAGGAGGCGCTGAATCGTATACGCTCTACCCCAGATGAGTCTGGAAGCGTACGAACACACGAAGATGATGAAGAAGATTTCCTCGCTCCTCGGACTTTCGTTGCCCCCGAAGAGTCGGATGCAACGAAATCGACAATTGAAGAGCTGGAGCAAGCTGTTTTGATCGAGCATCTCCCAGATCGGAAGGTATACCTGGGAACGGGATTAACCCCCGAACTCAGGAAAAAACTCATTCAATTCCTTATCAATAACATCGACTGTTTTGCTTTGTCCCACTTAGAAATGATAGGAATCCCGCTGGAAATAACCACCCACCGGTTAAGTGTCGACCCCAGGTTTAAACCGGTGAAGCAAAAAAGAAGACCCCAGTTTGAAATAAAACACACATTCATCAAGGACGAGGTAACGAAACTCCTTAAAATAGGGTCTATTAGACAGGTAAAGTACCCCGAATGGCTGGCCAACATAGTAGTAGTGCCCAAAAAGGGAAATAAGTCAAAAATGTGTGAAGATTATAAAGACTTGAATAAGGCATGCCCCAAGAATTCATTCCCATTGCCCAACATCGATCGCCTGATTGATGCCACGGCCGGTCACGAAACCCTCACCTTTCTTGACGCCTACTCAGGGTATAATCAAATTCAGATGAACCCCGAGGATAGGGAAAAGACTTCGTTCATCATGAAGCATGGTACCTACTGTTACAGCGTAATGCCCTTCGGGTTGAAAAACACAGGGGCCATATACCAATGTCCAGTTAATAAAATGTTCGAGCATCAAATAGGCAAATCCATGGAAGTTTATATTGATGACATGCTAGTTAAGTCCCTGCACGCAGAGGACCATTTGACTCATTTGCAGGAAACATTCGACATCCTCAGAAGTTACAACATGAAGCTTAATCCCAATAAATGTGCCTTTGGAGTGGGTTCGGGCAAATTCTTAGGCTTCATGGTGTCGAACAGGGGGATCGAGATCAACCCCGATAAAATCAAGGCCATCGAAGAAATCACGGTGATACATAATGTAAAAGCAGTACAATGGCTAACAAGACGGATAGCGGCTCTAGGAAAGTTCATATCGAGGTCATCGGACAGAAGCCATCATTTCTTCTCTTTACTCAAAAAGAAAAACAGCTTTGAATGGACTCCAGAATGCCAACACGCCTTGGAAGAATTGAAGCGATATATGACTAGCTCGCCTTTGCTCCACACGCCAAAAGAGGATGAAACGATGTATTTGTACCTGGCCGTATCTGAGATAGCGGTAAGCAGTGTGCTGGTTCGAGAAGTGCAAGGTACGCAATTCCCTGTCTTTTATGTAAGTCGGACCCTGGGATGCCGAAACCAGGTATCCGCACCTGGAAAAGTTAGATCTTGCGCTAATAAGCGCATCACGAAAATTGAAACCTTATTTTTAGTGCCACCATATTTGCGTTTTAACAACGTACCCTCTCCGTAGCATATTGCACAAGCCCGAATTATCGGGTCGATTGGCCAAATGGGCCATCAAACTCGAGGGATATGATATCGAGTATCAACCCCGAATGGCCATCAAGTCCCAAATTCTGGCGGACTTCATGGCCGACTTCTCGCCCTCCCTCGTGCCCGAGGTAAAAAAAAGGAGCTCTTACAAAAGGCGGGCACATCTTCCGGGGTATGGACCCTGTTCACCGACGGTGCCTCGAACGTTAGAGGATCCGGACTCGGTATAGTCATGAAGCCACCCACTGGTGACATGATCAGGCAATCTATAAAAACTGCAAGGTTGACTAACAACGAAGCCGAGTATGAGGCTATGATTACAGGTCTGGAATTGGCCAAAAGCCTGGGAGCTGAGATCGTCGAGGCAAAATGCGATTCACTCCCGGTAGTAAATCAGGTAAATGGGAGCTTTAAGGTCCGAGATGACAGGATGCAAAGATACTTGGACAAAATCCAAATCACATTACGCTGTCTCAAGGAATGGACCCTGGTCCATATACCCCGAGAGCAGAACACCGAGGCCGATGCCCTCGCTAACCTGGGATCATATGTCGAAGAGGACGACCTACTTCCCGGGGCTGTTGTTCAGCTATCCAAATCAGTGGTCGAGGAAGGTCACGCCGAGATTAACTCCACTAGCCTGACATGGGACTGGAGAAATAAATATATTGACTACTTGAAATATGGGAAACTACCCACGGATCCAAAAGAATCGAGGGCCCTGCGTAGCAAAGCAGTCCGATTCTCGCTCGATGAAAGCGGAACTCTTTACAGGAGAACCTTTGATGGCCCTCTAGCCGTATGCCTGGGGCCAGGAGATACCGATTATGTGCTCCAGTAGATCCACGAGGGGACCTGCGGAAATCATTCCGATGCTGATTCCTTAATTTGAAAAATAATCAGGGTAGGCTACTATTGGGACAACATGGAGAAAGACACTAAGGAATTCGTCTGAAAGTGCGACAAATGCCAGAGATTCGCCCCTATGATTCACCAACCCGGCGAACAACTACATTCGGTCTTATCGCCATGGCCGTTCATGAAATAGGGAATGGACATCGTCAGACCTCTACCAACGGCACCAGGTAAAGCTAAATTTATTTTGTTTATGACTGACTATTTTTCAAAATGGGTGGAAGCGCAGGCCTTCGAAAAAATAAGAGAAAAAGAAGTAATTGATTTCATCTGGGACCACATTATGTGCCGATTCGGGATCCCTTCCGAGATAACATGCGATAATTGGAAGCAGTTCATCGGAAGCAAAGTAACACAGTTCCTCGAGGATCAAAAAATCAAAAGAATCCTGTCAACACCCTACCACCCGTGTGCAAACGGCCAAGCCGAGTCCACGAACAAAACCATCATCCAAAATTTAAAAGAGAAGCTGGAAAGCGCTAAGAGGAGATGGAGAGAAATATTGCCCGAAGTACTATGGGCGTACCGAACAACTCCAAAATCGAGCACAGGGGAAACACCTTTCTCCCTAGTGTATGGTGTCGAGGCTTTGATACCAATGGAGGTCGGGGAACCAAGCGCCAGATTCTGACACACCACTGAGAGCTCGAACAACGAGGCCATGACTACGGCCTCGAACTATTAGATGAAAAGCGAGAAGCCTCGTTGATCCGAATGGCCGCCCAAAAGCAAAGGATCGAAAGGTACTATAACAGGAGAACAAACATCCGACATCTCGGAGTCGAGGACTTGGTCCTAAGAAAAGTAACCCTCAACACCCGTAACCCTAATGAAGGAAAGCTAAGCCAAAATTGGGAAGGACGTACCGCGTCCTCGGAGTAATCGGCAAAGGGTCCTACAAGCTCGGTACCATGGAAGGCGAATAGCTTCCAAGCAATTGGAATATATCAATGCTGAAACGATACTACTGCTAGGGTGTCCGATTGAAAATTCTGAAACACCCTCGAGCATGCGTTGCACTCTTTTCCTTTGATCGGATTTTGTCCCTAGAAGGGTTTTACCGGCAAGGTTTTTAACGAGGCAACATCTACATGCTACCTAAGAAGGACTCAACAAAGTATTCAAGGCTTCCTTCCAATCAACCTCGAATACTGGGGGGCATCTCCCCGAAGGGTCACCTACCCGGGAAACCCAAGATACACCAAATGGGGTCGCGATAGGAAAATGATGTACCGGGCCAAATGGCCAAACGAACCGTGTCCGTATAGAATAGCCAGTCCCCTAGAAGCGAAAACATGTATACTTGTACCAAGTAATCGAAGAACACTTTCCATCAAAGCATTCCACGCTTCGAAAGAAACTCGACATTTCTGTAAAAACGGCTCCTCTATCAAAAACATCCTGAATACTCAGGGACGGGCGTCAAAAACTCAAGGCCACATGACCTCCGGGTCGGAAGCCCCAAAATCGTAAAGCCCTCAATAAGGCAATACCAAATTTACAAGTGATGGCTCCCGAGCCGAGAAACACTTGGTGACTCGGGGACTGCCTGAGTGACCTCCGGGTCGGAGCTCCAAAATCAAAAGCCCTCAACGAGGCAACATCAAAGTCACAAAATGACTCCAAAGACAAAAGCGCCCCGAACACTCGGGGACTGGCATCAAAATCTCAAAAACCGCACGGCCTCCAGTTCGGAAACTCCGAAATCGTAAGCCCTCAATGAGGCAATCAAGTTTACAAGTAATGGCTCCCGAACCAAGGTACCCTTGATGACTCGGGGACTATCGCCAATCGCCACTTACCAAAAAACTCGAGGCCATAAGACCCCAAGCGGGCAGCCTCGGTCTCGTAAGACCTACATAAGTCAACAACAATATTTGTAAGACCTCAAGCAAGGCAGGAACCACACTTGTACTAAGTGACAATATCTGTAAGACCTCGAGCAAGGCATGAACCATACTTGTACCAAGTATCCAAAACTATAAGACCTCAAAGGCATGTAAAACTTGTAAGACCTTACTAAAGGCATAAACCCGATCTCAAAGTTAAGGCTATATATAGAACTTGTAAGACCCCTAAAAGGCATACCCTCGATATAGACGCCGAAACTACTTCACTCGGGACAAAAAATAGCTTCGGCCAAACACAAATGACTATGGTCACAAGGCTGTATCAGCCAAACTAACGTGACTCGGGGACGCCCGATCGTCGCTACAAAATTACAAGCCTTCAATTACTTCGAATCTACTTCGAAAAGAACCGGTTAAATAGGCTACCCTCGACATAGGCTAAAGAGCTTCGACCACGTCAGCTCCAAATTACAGGCTTCGAGATACTCAGCCCCCGAGCCAAACCTCCCGAGGTGCACGATCATCGCCATATAACGGCTCACAATCGAGGTTTTCATCAGACCGTCGAAGAGTCAGGCAAATGCATTCTCAAAAATCCTTATCAAGGGAAATAAAGCCTATATTAAAGGTCACATCGACCCAAAGCGTAAGAGCCATTGTCACCAGCCCATATAAAAGGTCACATCGACCCAAAGCGTAAGAGTCATTGTCGCCAGCCCATACAAAAGGTCGAATCTACCCAACGTGTAAGAGCCTAAGGGCCAGCTCGAAATTTAAAAACTTGAGGGTCAATTGAGCTCGAGTCAAAACCCGGCTCGGGGACTGAACCCAAAACAGTTAACTAAAAATGCCTAAGAGCAAAAGAATAAGAGCTCGAACACCAGATCATACTGAAAGGTCACACCGACTCGATGTGTAAGAGCCACTGCCGCTAGGACTAAAATCAATGGGCGTACCGACCCAATACGTAAGAACCACTGTCGCCAGCACTAAAATCAAAGGGTGTACCGACCCAATGCGTAAGAGCCACTATCGCCAACACTAAAACCAAAGGTCGTACTGACCAGATGCAAAAGAGCCAGGTCTAACCCGAGAACGCTTGGGGACTGACCTTCAATCGTTGTGGGTCACTCAGCAGCTGCAAAAACCCGAGGGCTAACCCAAGATCTGAAATCTCGGATCGATTATAAAAAAACATCACATATTATTTCCGAAAAACAAAGGGGAAAAGAAGGGATAGGAAACGAAAAGCCTTTTATATATATTGCTCACAGAGGCGTGTTACAAGGCCTGTAAAAACCCTTATAAAGAAGGAACCAAACAAAACCCTAATCTATCATCAGGCCTACATCTTCGATGGCTCCGCCGGGAGTTGCACCCCAATGATTCCGACTACAACTTCGGGTCCTTCAACGGCCTTTTCCCCCTGGGGGCTCCACCTTCATTCCCATTATCTCCTGAGCCACTGCCCGATGCACCTCCGAAAGCAGACAAGGCAGCATCTTTCTTTTCTAGGGTCTTCACCCTCTCGAGATCGGCAGGCAAGTTGATACCTCCCGCATGTATATCTCCAAGAGTCTGCCCCCAAGATTCCAACCGAGCACGTTCCACAGCTCGATTCAATTTTAGCTCGGCCTCCTCAAGCGCTCTCCCAGCTTGAGCATTTATCGCAATAGCATCCTCTCTATGCAAAGATATAAGCGCCTCGGCTTCAGTTTTGATCTCGGATAATGCAGCTACTAACTCGAAATGGAGACCCCTATACCTGTCACTATCCGACCTCGCGTCACGAAGCTAACGCCCAACTAAGGCCATATTTTCCTGGAGGGCATCCCTCTCAGAAGTTATCTCTCGCACACAGTGGCGGATCCAGGATTTTAAAGTTATGGGTGCTCGCCGATAA
This sequence comes from Nicotiana attenuata, assembly GCF_001879085.1. Classification (NCBI taxonomy): domain Eukaryota; kingdom Viridiplantae; phylum Streptophyta; class Magnoliopsida; order Solanales; family Solanaceae; genus Nicotiana; species Nicotiana attenuata. The sequence goes on along the minus strand of NC_031994.1, from coordinate 96,434,142 downwards.
AAACTTCAAAAGAAGAGGAAAAAATGAATTTACATGTGGGTGCTCGCTCAATATTTATCTAAATATTTTTACACTTGCCTATATAAATTTATTAATATGGTCAAAGTTAATGGGTGCTTAAGCACCCACAACTTCCTATGTGCATCCGCCACTGCTCGCACATGCCGTTTGAGTTCGGAGACTTCGGAGTCTCTGGTTTTGAGCTCCTCCCTCAGCAGGGCACCTTCCTTCTCAAACTGCACGAATCAAATCCAAGATGTTAAAACACTGAGACCTGGCAAACATTCAGACAGTAGAAAATGGAAACTAGGTAACCTGTTCAACAAGATGAGCCTTCTCGCGCTCATGATGGGTCACCTCAGCCTGAAACCGGGCAAAAGTCTGACTATAAAGCATCTTGGCCTGAAGCCATGAAAAGGACAAGCTAGAAAGACAAGTTAGAACGACAGAGGTCAGAACGGCAAGCAGGATTTACAAAAACTACCTGCTCACAAAGCCTGCTCATCTTACCGAAGACGAGTGGAGTCATCGGTCTCGGGAATTCCCTCGAGAATGGTTGAAGGCCTTTTGAGTGACCTCTGCCTCTAATAGGCACCCCCGCATCTGAAGATTCTTCATTCGGGACATCTTACATTCCCTTAGGGGGTAAGGTCGTTCCCTGAGGGAAATTACTCACGACAACGGCACCAGCAGGGTCAACCAGGACCATCTCCTGTCCATTCGGGGCTTCAGAACTGGGCTCCTCCGAACCACCTACCGAATGCTTCCCAGCTCGAAGGGTACTTCGACCGCCAGCCGACTCGTGGACATCACTCGATACTCCCTCAGTGGCCTCTCCATTCAGAAGTTAGACCACGACAATGTCAAGCTCCGGTTCGGGAGCCTACAGCCTGAGGATCGGTCAGGTTTTCCCCTCCCTCGGGCGCTATCGAGAAGTTGTTTTCCCCCTCGCCTTCGCTCGAGGACTTCCCGCTGCTTCCGGAGTTAGGGCTGCCGGGTCGGCCTTAGTTTCTTCCGCTTTGATCTTCTTGGATTCCGAAGGTTCATTCGACGAATCCCTTTGTCTTTTCTTCCCTTCATCGGGTACCAAAGCACCCTCCTCAGCAAAGCGATGTTCCCTTCATCAGGGGGATCTCCCCCAGACCTATACAAATGCAAGAGGTAAGCATAGGGAGTGAGAGCGCTATCAGTAGCGATTCAGATTGAAAGATACGACTGCAATAGGGGTGAAGGCTCACCATGGTACTTAGCTTCCCATCGATCTTGAGACAGATCACGCCACACTCGTTCAACATATGGGCAAATCGAGTCCATCCGGCCGACCCAGCCTGAGAGGTCCGCAACCGCGCCAGGGTAAATTGTTGCGGCTGCATTAGCAGAAAAAGTTAAGTGCGTGAAAGAATGTGCTTAAAAAAACAAGGGAATGCTAGATAACGTATCCATTTATGTTCCATGTTCCACCCCTCGGGGAACGACATCCTTTCCACCGGGATCAAGCCCGAAGTCCTTACTCGAACAAAGAAGCTCATCCACCCTCCATTCGTGACTTCTTTGATGCAGGCAAAGAGGGCCCTCGGAGCTCGGCAGTGGAGCTTAATCAGACCCCCACGAAAGAGATGGGGGCTGACATCCTGATCAGGTGATCGAGAGCGAAGAGCATTTCCTCAATCATGTTCACATAGTACCTGATCATGTAGACAACGCGCCAGGACGAAGGATGAATTTGGTCGAGGGTCACTTGATACCATTGGCAGAAGTCGAGAATCACGGGATCAATAGAAGCCGAAGATGGCCCCACCGGCCCAAGGGTAAACGGGTAAGCATATACACTGCGAAAACCGGCTTTGAATGTCGTTATATCTTCCTCCCAAGTAGGGATCTCCATAAGCACCGCGTCCCCCCAGCGACAATCAGCTCTCACCCTTCCGACATCTGTTATCGAGCTAATATACTAAGACGCAGGCTCACGGCGCCCCGGCTTCGAAAAAAGTCTCTCGACCTCGAAATCGAAAGGCGTTGCAAAAAATCCTGGAACGCATTCCTCTACACGAGGAGGCATTGCCGCTTTGCCTTTAGATGGAAGCGAAGAGGAGGAGGTTACGTTCTCCTGAGAAGCAGAGGCGAAAGTTTTCGCCATTCCTAAGAGATTCTAGAAGAGAAAGGGAAGTTGCGTTTCGAAGAAAGAACAAAAGTAAAGGTAGAAGGAACCTTTTTTTGGGGCTTAGTAGTGCAGTGAGTTGTAAAGAACGAGAAGAGAAGTATTTATAGAGGTCCCACACGCATGATGGAGGAGGACAAAGGGCAGCCAACTACCATAATCAATGTGAAGGCTTTCAAGGGCTGTGTATGCGTCGTCTTTTGGCACCTTATAACTGCCGTCGTTACGGAAGTGCCAGAGGGGCAAGAATTCAAGGTCGTTTCTTATCACTTTCACTCTAAGAAACGCGGGGACTATCTATATACGGTAAAATCGGAGAGTCCAATTTTCCGTCATTAGGGTGCCTCGTAAACATATTTCACAAGGTTCGAGACTAGGGTCGAGGTTCACCCCTGAGGCTATCGACGCTCGACCTCAGGGCAATGCAGACCAACGACTATGATGGAAAAGTGGGGAGTTCCTAAGGCACATAACTAGAGCTGACAAAGTCTAGTGAGCTAAAATCAGACCCGAATCATGACTTCAACTAGCTGTCTCATCTCCATATCTTTGTAATAAATGCGTTTGTACTATGTGGGGATTCCCCCTCCTATATAAAGGGGATCCTTGTCATTTTGTAAGGATCTGTTGCTCCATACTAAATACACAAGAACATTCTCTCTGCTCTCTAACACATTCTCTTGATTTCATTATATCATTTATTGTTTACATTCATTGTTCATCATTTATTGCTTATTATTGGCCATACAGAGCTGTCATTGATTTTATTCTAACTGTTAGTCGCCCATCGATTACCCCTGATAGCTCCCAGCTGAGCTTCAGACTCGAACCCTAGGCCCCGACTATTAATCAGTCGGTTTGGTTATCACCTTGCTCTTAAACTCCTATCTCGTTTCTAAGTCTCTCACATAGCATCAACATAACTAGCATAAAAATAGATCACGTATTTTTAGAATCCCATAATCAAATTTAATTGTTATTACCATTTTCACGTTAAACAGTTGCATTTGTATATACACAATCAATTAACTCCCTCCGTATCAATTTAGAAGAGATAGTTTGACTCGGCACATAGTTTAAGAAAAAAAGAAGACTTTTGAAACTCGTGGTCTTAAAAGCTTAAGGGGTAAAAGCTTTGTGGGGCCATGACACTTGTGTGGTTATAAAAGCTTCCCATTAAGGGTAAAATGAGTAAAATGAAGAGTTTAAAGTTGAATTATTTCAAAATTTAAAAATGTATCATTTATTTTGGAACAGACTAAAAAGAAAAAGTACCTCATCTAATTCGAAACGGATGGAGTGATAGTTTTGTGCCAAATTTACAGATGAATGGACTCAAGAGTTGGAATCACACAAAGGGTATCTATGCATGCAATTATGATTTATATATATCAATTGATTTTTTTTTATGTTAGTAACTATTAAGTATCTCTATAACTTCTTTGCATGCATACACGATAAAACTGATCTATTAGTCATCTTGACGAAGGCATATGTTGATCGAATTTCTGTACAACTTCTGCAAAATACTATTTTTATTCGAAAATAACTTTTTGATATGTATGCAGCTGTAAAAAGGCGGAAGTTACAATTCATTAAAGATATGACACAAACTTTAAGACATAAAATATTTGTAACCATAGCGGACGTTGCTCATATTCAAATTTAAGCGCCCGCTCTCTCTATATATATATGTTGTTAAATATCACAAACAAGAAAACTATTAAGTTGAATATTTGATTTATTCATTTTGAGCTTGAACTTTTTCCTTTGTAATTTTGTGTAACTCATCACGCTTATTTTAATATTATTTATATCATTTTAAGAAATTTATACTTATATTATTGAATACACGTGTTCAAAAACGGGTATAGTTATTATATTTCGAAGTTTCAATCCAAATATGTAATAGTCCTCAATTCACCACAAGTTAGATAAATATTTTAGCAAGTAAATATCAGTATTCTAGATAGATCAATAAATGATGTTTATATTATCTTTAGCTTTTGATAGTTATAATTTATTAAAATAAAAAATATTAAATTGTATAATTATACATGTGCAATCAAACACAATAATGAAAATTACATGATAAATATTTTACAACAAACAAACAAGTCACAATATACTTTTAACATGGTATAATATTATTCGCTTTGGGGGAAGCGTACACGATTTTCTCCAAAAGGTCTCACATTATTAAGATATCCCTACACCTTATATGTAGACTCCAAATCTTTTCAGCTACTAATGTGGGACATTGTTCTTACACCCAACAATTTCCCCTTCGAACTAAGTTCTATGTGGCTTACTACCCCGATTCATGGGTCTCCCCCTCCAACTAAGTTCCATGTGACCTATTGCCACGATCCACGGATCGATTTTTGAGATTCATAGTGTGCCACCTACATTATTCGAAACCCGCAACTAACTTCTTCTTGTATGCGTTCCGACCCGCACCATTACTTTGTCATCTCCATACTCATCTCACTGGATCTGGGCTTCACTTTGAGGAAACCGGAATTATTTATTTAATAGATTTGACTTCGAAAACATTGATTTTTGATAATTATATTTTATTAAAAATAAAAAATATTAAATTGTGTAATTATAAATGTGCAATCCAACATGATAACGAGAATTACATAATAAATATATTATACAAACAAAAAGTAACTGTAATTATTATACTGTGCAATTCCAATAATCATTATCTGTAGGAATTCTTTTATTAAGTTAACAATTTTTTTTTTTCGTTTCTTTTTCTTCTTCGACTCTATATTTTTTTAAAATTTTGACATTAATCATTTTGTTAAGGAGGTAGTAGTAGTATTTTCTTGTGAATGCTGACGTCATCCTTACATTTGCTTCGGTAAAGCCGGAATTGAAAGGCATAAGAAGCGCCATAATTCCCCAGAGTCCATTAGTGGGAATGGGGAGCGACGAACAAAACGCCATGGCTGAGCAGCAACTTCTGAGCATGGGCTTTCCGCAAGACTTAGCCGCCGAAGCTCTTACGGCAACCGGCGGCGATATCGTTAAAGCTACCGACTGGATTCTCCACAAAGATTCTTGCAATTTCAACCCAAAATCTCTGTCTCCTTCTACTACCGATCAACGCTCGTCCCCTCCTCCATTTCAGCCCAAAATCGATCGCTTCTTTCAATTCCAATCCAAACCCCTAACCTCCACCTATATATCAACCCTTAAACCCACTGTTACTACTAAGGGGTTGGCGACCCATGAAGAAGAAGAAGTAGAAGAAGATTATGAACCCCAACTAACAAAGCGTCCTAAATTAGTAGTAGAATCTGAAAAAGAAAAGAAAAAGAAACCCCCTCACGAACCCTTGTCCGAACGAATGCGACCTCGTACCCTAGACGAGGTTGTTGGTCAAGACCATATTTTGGCGCAAAAATCCCTTCTTCGATCAGCCATCGACTGCGGTCGTCTCCCTTCACTACTCTTGTGGGGTCCACCTGGTACCGGCAAAACCTCCATTGCTCGAGCCATAGTCAACACTTGCTCTGCTCCTGAAAATAATATATACCGGTTTGTCTCCTTGTCGGCAGTCACTTCGGGGGTTAAGGATGTTAGAGATGCTGTTGACGAAGCGAGAAGGCTGAAAAAGAAGAGCAATAAGAGGACTATTTTGTTCATTGATGAAGTTCACAGGTTCAACAAGGCCCAACAAGATTCCTTTTTGCCGGTTATTGAGGACGGCAGTGTTATTTTCATGGGAGCAACTACTGAAAACCCATCATTTCATTTGATTACGCCGTTATTGTCCAGGTGCAGAGTTTTGACTCTCAATCCCTTAAAACCCCAACATATTGCTTCCCTCCTCAGGCGTGCCGTGGCTGATTCTAACAAGGGGCTGTGTTGTTCTATGGGTGAGATGTTGAAAATTAAAGTGAATGATGAGTGTGTAGAGTTTCTTTCAGAAAATTGTGATGGAGATGCTAGGGTGGCATTGAATGCCTTGGAAATCTCAGCTACCACTGCTGCTGCACGGTCGCAAATGGCGAGAGGATCAAACGGGGGGTTAGAGTCTGCAGTTATAACTCTGGATGATGTAAAAGAAGCAACGCAGTGTAAGCATTTGGCTTATGACAGAGCAGGGGATGAACATTATAATCTTATCAGCGCGCTTCACAAATCTATGAGAGGAAGTGACGCTGACGCTTCCATTTATTGGCTGGCGAGAATGTTGGAAGGGGGTGAAGAGCCTCTCTACATAGCCCGCAGGCTGGTCAGGTTTGCTAGTGAAGATGTGGGGTTAGCTGATCCATTGGCTCTTTGCCAGACGGTTGCTTGCTACCAAGCTTGCCATTTTATCGGCATGCCCGAGTGCAATGTTATCCTTGCTCAGTGTGTTGCTTATTTGGCCCTGGCTCCCAAGTCTATTTCTGTCTATAGAGCAATAGGGAAAGCTCAAAAAGTGGTAAGAGAATCAGTTGGACAAAATGAAGGGGTTTCCCTTCATCTTAGGAATGCACCAACTAAGCTAATGAAGGATCTTGGTTATGGGAAGGACTATATTTATCCTCCTGACAATCCGAACTCATCATCCCAGACTTATTTGCCACCATCTCTTCAAGGTTATAAGTTTCTCGACTGGCCAAACGTTGCAGCAAATGATCAATGATGAGGATAACATGACAATGTTATGGCTTTCTGAAAATAGCTTCTTTTGCGGGTTAGCACTGTTTCTTCTCCCTTTTATCTAGTTGTGGGAATTGTTAGTGATCAGGCTAATCTTTAGGAATTTTGCGCCACTCTATTGTCATTTTTTGGGTAACTTTGACTTTTAGCTTTGAGCAATGAGCAGAGGAGGAAAAAACTTCTGGTTTAGAGGGATTGAATGATTCCTTTTTTTGGTTGTAGTTTTGTCAGATTTTATGTGCATCCCCTCTATTTTGTCCTTGCTTTTGGCCACATCTGGAAACAATATATATTACATGGGAGGTTTACTTTTTCCGCTTTTATCTCTATATTTACAAGAAACTTTTCACTTGCTATCTCAAAAAATTATTTTGAATTTTGCCTAGATGGAGATGAATAATTTCTCCGTATTCGTTCTATATGTCCAACAGTCAATCTTTGGGTACCTCGCGGAAGAAATAAGTTAGTTGTGACTGGTTTGAGTGATGCTCAAACTTAGAGCTATTATTTCATTGATGTCATACGATTTAAGACATTTTGGAAGACTGATTACTTGGTAAGTTATATCCTTCTGAATTGCTCTGTTAACCACAAAATTTGTGTGGGTTAATATCATGTCTTTCAGAGCAAGTAATTTGAATTGCTGTTGCTGATTGAAGACATAATAAATTCAGATGGACTAAGGCATTCTGATATATTCTGTCATCTGGTAGAAAAAGATATCAACTTTCACATGTCTTAAGCGAACTATATGTGAGTTGATATTGACTTTGACTATAAATAAGTCAATTGATAATTAACAACTCAATCAAATCTTTCCTAGAGCTGTCTTTTAGGGACTTGTTAGCACTGCATTCCTTTAACTTTAGGAATCTGTTTCTGATTATTATCAATTCCCTGTAAACCAAGCAGTGATATTATCTCTTGTGGTGTTTGTGGAGTTTCTTCTGAACATGCTAGACCAAGTTGGAAAACAGAAACCAAGCACTCGATTTGTTCACTACATATATTCTTATTTGCATCCCCTTCTGTTATTTCTCCACAAAGAGCAAATCCATCAATAATATCCATTATTTTGATCTGGTAATGCCAGTTTGACGAAATAGTGGAGATTCACATTGTCTTCAAGCAGTTTGTCAATGGGCCTTTTTCCAGTGAAAATCTCCAGCAATAGGATCCCATAACTATTCAGTAGTTAGCTTTATCCCAAGCGAGCTGAACTGGTTAAGGTTGCTTTCCCCAGATAAATATGGGAGGAGCTTGGCCAATCCAAAATCACTTGCACTATCATGTGGAAGAATAGTTCAGCATTATGTAACCTCTTCTAGGCTTCAACACAGAGGAGAAGTACAATTCATTAGTAGGCCTCCCATCTATGATGGTTTTTCATCGGCATGAAACCTCTCCCTCTCCCTTGCCATTGCAGCTTGTTTTTTTCAATTTGTATAGCATGTTGTCACAGAGTAAAATAGCCTGTAGAGTAGCACCAGAAAGAATGTCGATCCATAGGCCTTTTCTCCTAAAGATACGTCAGAAAGCTAATGAAGCAGCTGTAGGAATCCCACGAAGGCAAAATGAAGCAAGATTGAATAGGATCCGATATGCTGCCAACCACATCCTCTAGCAACACCTACAATGTGCATAGAGCCACAATTAGTCATACGCCCGTACTTGTCATGTAATTTTAGTGTCGGATACACGAAAAAAACTTCACATATATACATAATATAATTTCCCGGCAAAGGTGATTCAGTTGAACCCCCTTTGTTAAATGTGGCTTCGGCCGCTGGTATTTGTTACCTTTTCTTGTATGTGGAAAAAGTCTAGCCTAAAAGAGTTCCTTGCAAGCTGTCAGTTATGACCAATAGACACAAAAGAGGAACCATATTTGCAAAATAGGCCACAACTTCCTTATCGTTGCTGAAAATGTAGCCAAATATGTTTCTACAAGCAAAGACACTTATGCTTAAAACTATTGTCTCTACGGCTGCAATGAGCATTGCAGAAAGCAGAGATACGCGAGCTCCTTGAGGATTTCCAGCTCCTAATTTGCTTGAAACTTTTGTGCTGAAAGTAAACAGGAGTTCACCATTTGAGAACAAACCACATGAAAGTTGAAGATTGCATCAAATACCCAGACAGACCTTACAGCGCCAGAGAGACCAAATGGAATTGCATAAAGGGTAGAAACGGTGTTCAGGCTGCATCATGGAATGTCACAAGAAATTACTCCCTCTGTTTAAAAAAAAATTGGAGCTATTTCCTTATTAGTTTGTTTCAAAAAGATTGGTCTTATTAGTTCGTTTCCTTAATAAGAAGTATTTATAGCCAAACAAGTGATATGATAGGTTTCAGACCACAAGTTTCAAAAGTTTTACAGCCGCACAAATGCTATGGCTTGTTTAACATCACATATCTAGCCGCACAAATGCTATGGCTTGTTTAACATCACATATCTCAAAAGTCTTCTCTTCTATATTAAAGTTCGTGTCAAGTCGCAATCTTTTTGAAACGGAGGAAGTAGCAACTTGTGGATAAAATTAGTAACAAAACCAATCATTCAAGAGCGAGACTCAGAACATACCATACAGATAGAACCGTCTAGTGGTGGCAAATGGGCGGGTTGGGTCGGATTTGGGGGGTTAAAAATGCGTTGAGCAAAAATGGGTTGGGTCTCAACTCGCCCATATTTCATGCGGTGGGTTAACTCATATTATATAAGTGTAATAGTTTTTCAAGTGTAATTTATATTTTTTCTTTTGCTTAGATTATTTAGTGACGTAAGTTTAACTGGATTATATACTCTTCTTCATTAAGTTTATTCAAATTTGACTATCATATTGTAAACTTAAGTTAATCTTCCACAAAATATGATAATTTTTATTTTAGGAAGAAAATATGCTTAATGCACATCAAGTAATATTACTAATAATATATGACTCGGTGTATTTATATTCTAGAAAGAACAAGGACGCTAACAATAGTAAAAAGTACTTACAATGTTTAGAAGGAAAAAAAAGGAAAAAAAATACTCACATAGTCAACTATAGTGAGAAGAACATATATATGAAGGAAGAGGAGTTGGAATACCTTTATAGCATTTTTAGTTTAAAAAATGATATCACGTATTTTGAGTAAGCAGAAGATGGAAGATAATCCACTAGACTAACCCATATTTTACCCATGAATACCCATATTTTTACAGGTTGAATGTGGGTTGAAGCCCAAATTTTACAACTTAACTATCACTCATCCAACCTACTACAGTATAAGCGGATTGGACGGGTTGACAAAATGTTGTGCTCATTTTGCCAACACTAGCACGGGAGAAATTCAAAAATAGCCAGATTTACAAGTGCTTATTCAAAAATAGCCACAACTTCAAAAGTAATAGAAATTTAGCCACTTTTCATGTAAAGATAAATCTGAATGAAAACACTGTTCAAAATCCAAAAAGTACTCCAACATAATATACGATAGTTCCAGTATACTTATGCTGGAACTCCATTATAATATAATGGAGTTCCAGCATAAGTATACTGGAACTCCAGCATATTATAACGGAGTTCTAGCATAAGTATACTGTAACTCCAGCATAATATGCTGGAGTTCCGGTATAATATATCGGTCCAGTATAATATACTGGAAGTTCATACACAGGTGCTCTAATCTCCAGTATATTATGCTGGAACTTTCCGCGTGTTGGAGTTCCAGCATAATATGTTGGAAGTTCATACACAGGTGCACCGATCTCCAGTATATTATGCTGGACCGGTCCCTGTTGCAGCAAAATAGTGTCTATTTTTCAATGACTTTGCAAACGTTGGCTATTTTTGAATGACCAATCCGAAAACTGGTTAACCCGTGCTATTTTAGCACGGACATAACATTCAATTTCGAGCACGCTATCGTCAAATAGGGCGGAATAATTAGGAGATTTCTTTAGAAAATCCCAAAAAAAAATTATAAAAACAACAATACAAGTAACTTATAGGTCTAGTAGCTCGGTCATAGGATAAAGCCAGCTAAGTCCTGCTTTTATCATTGAAGTGAGTAATTATTTTGTGTAACAAATGCATATGCACGACATATGCATAAAAAAGATGAATACTTTTGAGTTTCTATCCATTTCATTGTAGGATCGATAAATACTTAATTAGAGAGAGAGAGTGAGAGACTGAGAGAGATAATACTTTTGATGTCATGATCACAAGTGTATTATTGTTGTTAGTCAATCTTCCTATCTTCAACAATTTGAAGCATTATGCTGAATTGAGACGTTCATTGAGTGCTCGCACTATTGCTACTTTCCCCATTTTCCTTTTGTCTCATGAAAAAGTTAAAATCCGCTACTATTTGTCACGATCCGAATTTCCCACCGTTGGAACTATGATGACGCCTAACATCACACTCGCTAGGCAAGCCAACGTTTGAGTCCTATTCACCTTTTTTCTTTACATTTTATAAGTTAAGATTAACAAAGCTAAAATCAAACTGAAATAAATGCGGAAGTACATAATAAACCGGATCTAAATACTAGTAACAATACCGAAACTGTTGCTACCCAGAAACCGGTGTCACAATCCATAAACATACTATGAATATCTACAAACAATAGTCTGAAAGGAAGTTACATCTGTTTCGAAAGAAAAGAAAACAGGAATGTAGAAACATAGAAGGGAACGCCAGGGCCTGCGGTCGCCAGCAGGACTACCTTGGGTTTCCTGAGTGAAGTATCTGCAACCGACCTCTCGATCAGCCACAACCAGCTCCGAAATCTGCACAGAAAGTGCAGAGTGCAGTATCAGTACAACCGACCCCATGCACTAGTAAGTGCCGAGCCTAACCTCGACAAGGTAGTGACGAGGCTATGACGGAGCATTTACAATATAACCTGCATACATTATATAATAAAGCAAAAGGAAGTACGGAACGAAATGGAACAGTAACTTGCAGCAAAAACAAATACGAAACTCAATTATCTTGCCAGTACTCAGCTATGACCAATCCTTAAAAGAGTTACAATGCTACAGAATAAAATCACAGCAGAAGAAGAATACATAAACAACAAAAAGATGCGGCGCGCATCCCGATCCCACCATATAATCAGTAAAAATTCTGAACATTCATCCTTATTACTCCTATTGCGGCGTGCAACCCGATCCGACCACTCCACCCTTATTACTCCTCAATATATCACCCTTATTTCTCCTGTTGCGGCGCGAAACCCGATCCCACCAGACAATCACATTTCACCCTTATTCCTCCTGTTGCGGCGTGCAACCCGATCCCACCTGTTACAACCCATATTCATGTACCTTAGTTCATTCCATAATTTAGGCGACGTAAATCCAAGAAGATATTATCTTTGAGATGATAAGAAGTTAATCCTATTGGTCTAAAATGATACAAGGGTGTATAAGGGTGGTTAACAAGTATTAGAAGTTAAACGAATCAAGGATGTTGTAACCCGTATTTTCGGGTAAACCTAGAGGTGCTTAATATACTCAAGAGGTCATATTTTAAGGTATTTGAATCATATAATATCCGTATCATAAGTCTTGAATCAAATGAGTTATGAAACAAAAGTCGTTAAAAGTTGTCGCAACTTAGGTTCACAATTTACTTAAACTTTAGGTAAAATGTTACTAAGCTTTTCTCCCAATTTACTTGGAATTACGGGGTGATATACCCACCAAATTGAAGATCTATGAGTCTAGTTTCCAACACATTAAATCGTTTGTCAATATGATCTCAGAGTAGAGAGATATTCGCATTTTTCGCGAGAGTGCGCCAAGCACCTCTCTATTGGGCCCACATAGGCGGTGTAAGACATATATATATATATATATATATATATATATATATATATATATATATATATATATATTAGATTCCTCAACCAGTTTTAAGTCAGTTTTTTCAGAATTCAGACCTTAGAACCCTAAAAACATTCTCTCAAGTTTCTCTCATGATCAAAGACCCGAACAAAGGGCAAAAAACACAAATCAAGTGTCGGGAATCCCGTGGCGCTAGTAAGTTTCTTGTTCTTCTTGTTGTTGCTTATTTTAGTGTTGTTCCATCTCGTGTAGGAGGTTGTTTTAAGGGGTTTGTGTTCTGTAAATACTCCCTCAAGTTTTTATTATCCACCCTAGGTGATTTCAAGTCTTCTAAAGTGATTCTAGTGCCGAAAAACCCTAATTGATTGCTATTTTCGCTTCCTTGTTCTTGTGGCAGCATTGGAGGGATATTTCGTGGACAATTAAGGTCAAATTGGAGTTGTTCTTTCTGTTTAATGGAAAGTAAACTCTTACCCTACATTTATTTAAGATTATCCAAGTTGCGGCTAAGTCATTGAAGCTAGAACTTATGAAATATATATCGAAAGGCTTGGAAGTAATATTGTTGGTTGGTGGACTGTTTTTGGGGGGCTCAATATGATTATTATTGATGTTGTTTGGGCTGTTGGTGATTCTTTTGACTTGTGGGAAGTCATGTAAATAGGGGAGGTTCTGTCCATTTCATCGTAAAATAGATTGCGGTCGATACATAATAGTTACGACGCCTAAACGATAACGATAGTGTCATTTCTCTTATTGTAGACTAAGGAGTCGTGACATTTGCATAGACTGAGATTGGGCAGTATATACAAGGTATGTGAGGTTATCCCTTTCCATCTTTTTGCACGACTCCGATTGTACATAATGTAATGAACGAGCTTCTAAAGATACTCTACTCTTAGAAGCTAGCAGTACTTACATTGTTTCCCTTCTTATGGAGCGATTGATGTTGATGTTGCATCTCTTATTCTTATGTTATCAATGTTGTTGGTACTTCCTGATTCTTATAAGATTCATGATGAAGAGTTAGTCATGTACAGAGGATACCGACCTTACTCACTCCAGAAGGTTCAGAATATTATTCTAATGAGTCCAGCATGCATTATATATATGTATCTATTTTAATCTACCGAGCCGCGATATAGACGGCTGGGTACGACACCTATCGTGCAACCACTGATCAGTTGGGTATTACCGAGCTCCACATGGCTGGGTACGATTCTACCAAGCCTTATGATGGTCGGGTACGTTTTACAGAGCCTATTACGGCCGGGTACGATATGATGATGATGATGCCCACAGAGGCGTATGTTTTAAAAGTTTATGTATATATATGTATGTATCATGCATTTCATGTCAGTAGCCCTCAGAGGTACCCAGATGTTACAGGTTGTATATTCTCTATCCTTATTTACATTACTATTCATACTTATGCTTTCTTGCCTTGCATACTCAGTACTTTATTCGTACTAACGTCCTTTTTATTTGTGGATGCTGCATGTCGTGCTGCAGGTCCTGATAGACAGATAGACACAGCTCCCCCACCATAGTAGGCTGCCCAGTTCAGCGGTTATTGGGGAGATCCCTTCTCCGGACTTGCCGTGGTCTTGGTATGCATTTTTGATATAGACATTATGGGCATGTCGGGGCCCTGTTCCGGCAATGTTGCAGCACTTATGTTCCTTTAGAGGCTCATAGACAGGTGTCGACTCATGTATATTTTGGTATGCCTTGTCGGCTTATTTTTGTTGTATAGTCTTTCATGGCAGCGTGTAGCTCGTACCTTATATATAGTTTCTTGACAGTCTTGTCATCCTATGTTATGTATGTTCATGCCAATTATCTTTCATTGTTGGTTGTTCATGATCCATGTCTACCACTTATATTGATCTCGTCGGTCATTAAAGATAATAAGAAAGGTTAGATAAAATGTACGTTGGTGCTCGGCAAGTATAGACCGGGTGCTAGCCATGACCCTCCAGTTTGGGTCGTGACAAACATGGTATCAGAGCAAGTCTGTCCTAGGGGTTGTCTATGAGCCGTGTCTAGTAGAGTCTTGATTATGGATGTGTAGCACGCTACAATTATAATCAGGAGGCTACATGACATCTAGGTTTGTTTCTTTCTTCCTGAATCTAGATCGTGCGTAGAGTTGAGTCGTAAGTGTTCGTCTCTAATATTCACCTTGTTTTCTTTTAGTGATGCCTTTGACTAGGAAGCAAACGACTAGTAGACGGCTTGATACAGCTGCGGGAGAGGGTACCAGTCAGGTGCCCCCAGCCAGAGCAGGCCAAAGTGAAGCTCAAAGTGAGATGCCGTCTCATACCTCATCTACTCCGTCTCCTCCGGAGGATATTAGGAGGCACCCAGCACCACTAGTTCCTCCGTCTGGTACTGCAGACCAGGATATGTGGAGTGTGGTGCAGTTGTTGACTAGCTTGGTAGCTGCTCAAGCTCAGAGGTAGAATACAGGTGCTTCTGATAAACCAGTTAGTGCGAGAGTTCGTGATTTTATTAATCTATACCCTCCAATGTTCACCAGATCAGACCCCAAGGAGGACCCACAGACTTTTATTGACCAGGTTCATCGTACACTGCGGGTTATGCATGCTAGTGATACGGAGGCAGTAGAGTTGGCTTCTTATCGGCTACGGGATTTAGCGATTTTTTGGTATGAAAGTTGGGAGAGATCCAGGGGTCCGAACGCTCCTCCAGCTGTGTGGAAGGAATTTTCTGAGGCCTTTTTTTGTCACTACTTGCCAGTTGAGATACGATGAGCTAGAGCTGATAAGTTCTTGAACCTTCGACAAGTAATATGAGTGTGCGAGAGTATAGTATGCAGTTTGGTTCTTTATCAAGGTATGCTTCCCATATTGTGGCCGAGATGACGATAGGGTGCATCTGTTCGTGAACGGGTTGGGACCACATCTGATAAATGAGTGCATGATAGCCTCCTTTGTGGAGGGCATGGATATTTCCCGTATTCAGGCTTATGCCCAATCCTAGAGGATCGTAAGCATCAGCAAAGGGCAGATATGGAGCAGAATAGTGCCCAACATAAGAGGGCAAGATTTGCAGGGTATTCTGATGATTTCAGAGGCAGTATCAGGCCCCAGCCTTCGAGGAGTTCAGTGCCCCCTGTAGCTGGTGCTCCTCCACAGTTTCAGAGGCCTCGATATGATCGATTTACCTATTCTGGTCCAGGTTAGAGTTCGCGGCATCAGGCTCGCAATATCACAGGGATACTAGTAAGACGAGACCCCCAACACCACATTGTGATCAGTGCGACAAGGCCCACTTCGGACTATGCTGTCGGTTCTGATGCGTGCTATTCTTGCGGATAGCCTGGCCACATGATGCGGGATTGTCCTAACAGAGGAGGTGGTGGTATGGCTCAGCCGATTAGATCCGTGTCTAGTTCTTCTTCATCAGTTCGACCTCCAGCACAGGGTTTTCAGCAGTCGACAGGTCGTGGTAAAGGTAGAGGTGCAGTGGCGAGTTCGAGTGGTGCTCAAAATCAAACCTATGCTCTAGTAGGTCGATAGGATCTCGATTCATCTCCGGATGTTGATACAGGTATATTGTCTGTGTTTTCTTATGATGTATATGCGCTGATTGATCCGGGATCTACATTATCATATGTTACACCTTTTGTGGCTAGTAAGTTTGGCGTCGAACCTGAATTGATATGTAAACCACTTGCGGTATCTACTTTGATAGGAAATTCGGTGATTGCTAGAGGGGTATATAGAGGTTGCACAGTGATGATCTGTAGTCGTCAAACCTTGGCAAATTTATTTGAGTTAGAAATGGTTGATTTCGATGTGATAATGGGAATGGAATGGTTGGCCTCATACTATGCAAATGTTGACTTTCGTATGAAGATTGTTAGGTTTCAGTTTCTTGCTGAACCTATCATTGAATGGAAAGGGAACATTGCTACGCCGAAGGGTAGGTTTATTTCCTATCTTAAGGCAAGGAAGATGATCTCACAAGGTTACATTTATCATCTCGTTCGTGTTAAGAATGCGGAGGCGAAGCTGCCTGCTCTACAATCAATCCCCGTGGTCAATGAATTTTCAGATGTTTTCCCAGATGAACTCCCAGGCCTTCCCCCTGAAAGGGAGATTGAGTTTAGCATTTATGTGTTGCCTGACACTCAACTGATCTCTATCCCTCCATACAGAATGGCCCTGGCGAAGTTGCGAGAGTTGAAGGCGCAGTAGAAGGACTTGCTGGTTAAGGGCTTCATTAGGCCTAGCACTTCACCTTGGGGTGCGCCAGTTTTCTTCGTGCGGAAGAAAGACAGGTCGTTAAGGATGTGTATCGATTATCGATAGTTGATAGTTTACTATAAATAACAAGTATCCACTTCCAAGGATTGACGACCTCTTTGACCAACTCTAGGGTGCCAAGCATTTCTTCAAGATTGACTTACGTTCAGGGTATCATCACGTGAGGGTTAAGGAGAAGGATATTCCAAAGACGGCCTTCCGGACAAGATATGGGCACTTTGAGTTCTTGGTGATGTCGTTTGGGATAACAAATGCCCCAGCAACTTTTATGGATCTCATGAATAGTGTATTCAATCATGATCGTATTCATTGATGACATTCTAGTGTATTCTCGTTCGGAGGCGGGACATGCGAGCCACTTGCGGATAGTATTACAGACGCTTCAGGATCGTAGTTTATATGCTGAGATCTCCAAATGTGAATTCTGGCTGAACTCAGTAGCATTCCTTGGCCATGTGATATCTGACAAGGGTATTAGTGTCGACACTTAGAAGATCGATGCAGTAAAGAATTGGTTGAGACCTACAACACCATCAGAAGTCCGCAACTTCCTGGGGCTAGCAGGATATTATAGGCGGTTTATAGAAGGGTTTTCCTCTATATCAGCACCATTGACTAAGTTAACAAATAAAGCTACTAAGTTCTAGTGGTCTGACGCTTGTGAATGAAATTTTCAGGAGCTAAAGAATTGATTGACATCCGCACCAGTGCTCACTCTCCCAGAAGGAATAGAAGGTTATGTGGTATATTGTGATGCCTTAGGTATAGGTTTGGGGTGCTTATTGATGCAACATGGGAAGGTGATTTCTTATGCATCAAGACAATTGAAGAAACATGAAAAGAATTACCCAACCCATGATTTGGAATTGGATGCAGTAATATATGCTTTGATGATATGGCGGCACTACTTATACAACGTCCATGTTGACATCTACATAGATCACAAGAGTTTACTATACATCTTCAAGCAGAAGAATTGAATTTGAGACAGTGTAGGTGGCTTGAATTACTAAAAGATTACGATGTCGAGATAATGTACTATCCCGGTAAAGCCAATGTTGTGGCAGACGCCTCAGTCGTAAGTCAATGGGAAGCTTAGTACACATTAAGGCAGGTAGATAATGGTTGACTAAAGAGCTTCATCAGCTAGCTAATATGAGAATCAGATTGTTCGACATGATTTGGAATTGGATGCAGTAATATATGCTTTGATGATATGGCGGCACTACTTATACAACGTCCATGTTGACATCTACATAGATCACAAGAGTTTACAATACATCTTCAAGCAGAAGAATTTGAATTTGAGACAGTGTAGGTGGCTTGAATTACTAAAAGATTACGATGTCGAGATAATGTACCATCCCGGTAAAGCCAATGTTGTGGCAGACGCCTCAGTCGTAAGTCAATGGGAAGCTTAGTACACATTAAGGCAGGTAGATAGGGGTTGACTAAAGAGCTTCATCAGCTAGCTAATATGAGAATCAGATTGTTCGACTCTGATGACGGAGGTGTTACTGTATAGAATACAGCAGAATCATCTTTGGTAGCCGAGGTTAAAGCACGAAATATGAAGATCCTACCTTAGTGTGATTGAGAGAGAGTATTCAACAGTGTAAAATTATGTCTTTCGAGATTGGAGGAGAAGGGGCACTGACATACCAGGGCCGATTATGTGTGCCTAATGTGGAAGGGTTGCGAGAGAAGATTATGATTGAGATTCATCAATCCCGATATTCCATCCATCCCGGCTCGACAAAGATGTATCCTGACGTTAAGGAGCAATATTGGTGGGATAACATGAAGAAGTCTATTGCAGAATTTGTAGATCAATGTCCTAATTGTCAACAAGTAAAGATCGAGCATCAGAAACCCGGTGGATTGATTCAAACTATAGAGATTCCGACATGGAAATGGGAGGTGATTAATATGGACTTCATTATTGGATTACCTCGCTCTTATCATAAGTTTGACTCCATCTGGGTGATAGTTGATCGACTTACAAAATGTGCCCATTTTCTGCCAGTTAAGACAACTTACACGACTGAAGATTATGCAAAGTTGCATAACAAGGAGATTGTTAGGTATCATGGTATGCTTGTATCCAATATATCAGACCGAGCAGCTCAATTTACAGCTAACTTTTGGAGGTCTTTTCAGAAGGGTTGATGTTTTATACTTCAATACCACACAAGAGGGGGAGGGGGGGTGATTTGTGTGGTACCCAATTTTCGCTTAACTTGATTATAGAAGGACCTGGTTCTTCTATGTGTTCCAACTACTACTATTGCGGAATAATAAGTACATAAAATAAAGAACACAGAGATTTTACGTGGAAAACACCTGGCTCAAAAGGTGAAAAAACCACGACCTACTACTCAGTAGGATTTTCCCGAGCTCTCTACTAAAATCACTGAGCCAAAAACTGCATTTACGAAAACTCTTTTGTAAATCTAGGATTAACTCTAATTCCATTGTAGCATACAACCTCAACTGTTGCGACAACTTCAAGTTAAATCTAACTTGAAAACTCTAAGTACCTAATACAATTGCTTCTATAAAAGCTGAAAGGTATAATGTAAAATCACCTACTACAATTGAACTAGAATAAAAGATAGACACTTGGAACTGGTTCTTCTATCTGGTTCAAGTAGCTTCAGGATTGCACGCTTGAATCACACATAAATTGCTTGCAAAATTGCATTGCTATTTTGCTCTCAATTTCACGTTTAACTTCTGCTTATGTGCATTACCTGTAAAAGAGAACAACACTAATATTTAAGGAGATATCAATTAGAGATTGACTAGGATACAGGTGCTACTCTTCCACGGTGAAAGAGTTCTAGTTGATCATACTCTAACTCTTATCCTTTTCCTAAACCGTGTTCTCTTTGTCTAAGGAGTCTTTCTCTTTATCCAATATGCAACCTTTTCGATCATGATTAGGACATATTACTTCTGATAAGTTAGGCTTATCTCCTTCACGTGCATCTCATATGTTTGGGTTGATCACAACTGTGCCTCACAAGATGGGCCTGGTCCATGTCTGAGTTCTTTTGTCAATCTTCAAAACTTTACTCTTACTTGGGCCAAAAAATTCCCCATTTTTGATGATGACAAACTCTGTGCTTTTTACTCACTTAGGCCCTGTAAGAACTCAACTTATTCATCAATACAAGGTTTAGAAAAATTCACTTATCATCAAGGACCAGGTTAATTAGGTTATAAACATCACATATCCAGAATATGTAAAGCACAATATCTCTTCCCCCTTTTGGCATCATCGAAAAGTTGCATAAACAAGTGTGAGTCGCATAATTTAATAAATACTCATGGCCACTGGGGCAACTGCAAGTGCAATCATGGATCAATCATCAGTAATCAGGCAAACATATTTAAACTATCAAGGAAATATTAACAGTCAACAAGAGCAAAAACAGTAGATATGATAGATAGAAGATATGTTGCTATCACAATCCACAACCAGAAAGCAAAAATATTCAAAACATGTGCAAAAAAAAATCCCTAATCCGGGTCACTGGAGGTACTAGACAGGTTCAGTAGATAAAGGCTAGAATTCCTAAGGTTTGGGGGAGCTAGAGGGTTGGTTTTGGGCTTGGAGAAGATTCAACATATTGTGAAGAATCCCATCATTCTTCTCCTTTTCCTTGGTAAGCTCAGTTCTGAGAGCATCCCTCTCAGATTCAACCTCAACTAGACGAGCCCTCAGCCTAGCTATCTCAGCATCCTTGGCCTCACTTTCCTGAACTAGAGCCCTGACTTTACTTTTGATAGGCGTCTTCTTGGATGAACCAGGTTCATTTGGAATGGCATTAACTAGATAGTCACAAGCAAGCAGAGTATTAATGCCAAAGTAATCCTTGCTTGTGGCCATTTCCCACTTCTTCATAGGCACGTTGCAGCTATCCAAAACAGTAGTCAGAATAAATCCATAGGGGGTGGCATGAACCTTGGAGCCATTGATGACCCTGTCTAGTAGCTTGATAATGAATGCAGGCCAGTTAATTTGCCTTCCACTTTCAAGGCACTCCATCAGAACTAAGTCCATATAGTTAGCAATATGCCTTCTTTTCTGCCTGGGCAGTAGGCACTTGTTGACAAACTCAAAAATGACTTTGTGCTGTGGCTTCATTTCACTCTTGTGCACAAACTTGGCCTCATTCACTTCTTCAACATCACAGAATCTCCTAGTGATTTCAAGGGCAGAGAGGATCCGAGCTAGGCCATTTTGCCTAGT